>NC_088622.1:2800766-3110851 GCF_036013475.1 Columba livia
CGTACACAAGACAGCTGGATCTCCAGTTGCAGTTTAGGAAGTTTCAGTCTTGGATGCAGCTGAGGAAACACTTGGACTTTCTCTTGCTATAGCACTAAGCAGGTGAACGATAAGAACACCTCAATGCTCCTCTGGAAAATAGATGCTTTACTCACATTTCCGAAGTATTTGAAGTTCAGTAGGGGACATACACTAAGGATTAAAACTCATTTAAAAGCCATCAAAACATCCTTCTTGTTCCTCTGACAGACGGCGCTGAAATGCTCTTTAGTGATGCTAATTGTTTTGTTAAATACAGAAGTTCACATATAAACCACACCAAAACTCTCGGACCTTTCCATATGTCACCCTCATGGTCTTCTCCATTCAACACGACCCTTTCAATTGTATCCCGGGAACATTTGCACCAACATCTGCTTAACTTCAAAAGCAGCACTGACAGATTCAGATGACAGCGCATGTCTGGTGTCTGCAAACAGACTTGCATGGTCTGTGCAAACCATGAGCTTCTACAGATAAGTGAATTCGGGAGGTGCAGGATCAGCTTTGCCTTCTCACTGAAGGACAACTACCCACCAAGAGTCCTTTTCTATGCAGCTCCCATTCACAGGAGTCTTCTCCACATTCTCTTCCCTCTCCTTACACTGGCAACTCAATCACTGCTCTCCCTCCCAGACTGATGGAATGCCCAATACCTGCTGCATAAACTGTGCACACTGGAGGTGTCTATTATCAAGGGCACATGTGCAACAACTCCAGTGGAGCCCCAGGGATATTTTATTTAGCTTTACAGAACACTTCCTCCGGCCAACTTGGCCGAGCACAAGCAGCCCCACCGAGGCCCGATGTTGTCTATCAATAACGCAATGATGTGACATGCTTAGGGCACCCCTGTGTATGCATGTATGTTGTAAGGAACACACGTTCCTCCATTCCAAGAGGATTTATAACAGGGTTTTGGGCCGTCATAGCACACATAAGGGTGTTTTGTCAGTTCGGGAGTGATTGATGGCTCGATGCTTGGCACGTCTCTGGTGATTATACTGCACTGGTGAGTCACTGATCATTTCACAACGATCCTTATGTCTACCGGGTAACATCCAACACATCCATGGCTCACGCTCATCCAAATGTCCACCCCAAATTCTTAAGACCTGCTGCAGGAGCATCACCAGGGCCGTGTTTCACGGCGTTCGTTTCTGTTGGAACTGAAGAGCAGCACAGCTAAAATCTCACTACTCACCACGTAATATCGCTGCAGAGAAGTGCAGCAGCCTCATCGAGCGCAGCAGGACGCCTGCCCCACGGTCGTTTAGGAAGCCCATATGCTGCACGATGTCCCCCAGGCTGATATCAAGCTGAAACGTTGCTCACACACAAACCCCCAGCACACCTACCGCTATCTCACTGAGTTCCTGTGTTAGAAAACTCCCTGCTCGGCCCCACCCAGGAAAAGAGTGAGTATACGTTGGAAACGTTAACACAGGAGGGACCACAACAGTGCAGTCACACTACAGCTGTAATAGACATATTGAAATAAATACTGTAAACAACATAGTTGCATGTTTTATCACTTATCACATTTGTCCTTGAAAAAAAGAACTGAAGACAAAACCAGCAGCATCCCAGAACTCCTTCAGAACAAAGATTTATGGATCGCAGCAGCAACCCCTCCAGTCTATCACAAAATTACATTCAGATACAGAAACCAGAATCTTTACATCAGCAAAAGCAACCATTCTGCACTGTGTACATGTTTCTGGTTACTGGACACAAATCTTGGGCTTTTCCCTGGTTCTCTGTCTACCTGATCACATTCCCCATGCTTCTGCCATCACTGTTCTGATTTTCTCCTAGCTCGCTCCCAATTTGGACTCCCCAGTTTAAAGCTGCAGACCAGGCAAGAAAAAAACCTCTAGCTCCTTTTGAAATCAGCGACTGAGATCATGACTGGAAGCAGACACTGAAAAAACAAATGAGTGAGCAGGTTACTTGGCTGCAGAAAGACCCAAAAATAAAGATGAAATGGAGCCACCAGGTTCAAATCACCCAGATTAACTGAGAGAATACCTAAAATGAGGGCTGCTGATTCACTTCGTAGAAAGGCCAACTGTCCCTTCAGGACCTAGGGACCCCAAATCCTGGGAAATTCATTTTAAGTCACTGGGGCAGGCAAATTTCTATCCTTGGAAAGAAAAAAAAATGAAAAAGCACTTAATGGAAACCTTCTTCCACTTTCATCCGTCCCGCAGACTGTCCTGCAACTTTTGGTGCAGTAGAGGACAGTTCCCGAGTGCTCCAACAAGCACATCTTCACTCCTCTGTGATCAGTTTTAAGATATTTACCCCTCCTTTTTCTGCTTCCCAAGAGAAATCCCTTTATCACAAGCTATTCCAGGTTTGTTTTGCTGCCATCGACACCTGCCAAGGCCATGCTTTCTGTAAAATAAGTGGGCAGAACACCGTCAAAATACCACCTCCATGCTCCCTCTCAGACCCGAACCTGGTGACGTTCCCGTGCCCTGGCCCAATACCAGCTCTCACCCAAAGATGAAACCAAACTGCAGAGGTGTTTAACATTTCTGGTGA
Organism: Columba livia; assembly: GCF_036013475.1. Classification (NCBI taxonomy): domain Eukaryota; kingdom Metazoa; phylum Chordata; class Aves; order Columbiformes; family Columbidae; genus Columba; species Columba livia. The sequence goes on from NC_088622.1 coordinate 2,803,356, forward strand.
AGCAATGACCAGATGCCCAAGGAAGGTTACAGTGGAACTTGTCCAGTGAAGTTTCTGTGGGTTTAAAAGCAGCAGACAGATACCTCAGGAAATTACTCGACAGCCAACGTGGAACTGGACTTCAGCGTCCAGTTAATGGTTAAAAGCAGCTGACAGCTCTTCAGCTGAGCAGCCTGCTTGTAAACCATTCTCCAACACGTCTCTGGAAATCCGGTCTGCATCACTTGCTCAAACCTTGCCAGCTTAATCTGAATAATAACAGAAAAATGGTCCCTATGAGGCTAAATGCTATCAGTGTAGGACCAAACAGGAAGATAAATTGAGCAGCACGTGTGGCTGAGACCTTTTAAAAGGACCAGCGCGCTTCCTATTCTCACATCTTGAAACCTCAACACTACAGTAGCAACACTGGCAGGAGCTCCTCAGTCATTCTCTTCCTAAGAGGTCAGAACCGCAAGCAGATGTCCTCGTCCAGATCCATTTCTCTTCTTTTCCCACAGCCAACATGCCATTGACTTAATTCACAATGCTTCTTTGCACAGCAATAGCAACCATCATCTGAAGTTCACGGAACACTTGGCAAACATCGTGTCTCAGCTTTCTGGTCGTACTGTGGGGAGCCAGGGAAGCACCAAACATGGGCAAATATTAGTGTGATTTCTGATGTGCACGGCAGTGATGCTAAAAACCCCACCGTGCTTCAGGAGCGGTGCCCCAAAGCACCAAGAACGTCACAAAACCATTTTTCTACTCAGTATTCCTGAATATTTCAATACATAGTTGAATTTCCAAATCAATTTATTCTATCTATTCTGCTTTTGTTTCCATCACACAGTGTTCGACCCAGCGGATATTTGCTGCCTTACAATTCTGCGCACAAAGACGCAGGGAAATCAACTTTTCACACACAGCTCGTCTGTGGTAAAACAAGGCACAGAGGAAGCATTTGGCATTTTAGAATCAAGAGATTCCCTTACACACAGGCAGCTCCACACGACCAGACTGTTCTAAACAGACAGTGCATGTTACTTACTACCCACTAAGCACAAAATAATTAAATTCCTTATGTATAATGATACTTGACTTCAGTATTTCTCCAAGGGGAAGTGTTTTCCCCTATATCTCCCAGCCTCCCCAGCCTGAGCTTTGCACAGATCTTCTAAAAATCTGCCACTGCGCAGTCAGGAGCTGTATTGCACTTAATGAGGCACTTCAGGTTCAATGGGGTCCTTCATCTTTTCAGTTCCAGCTCTGTGCTTCTCCCTTCCAGGCATGTAAGTTGGCTCCTGCACCATCTTCATTAGGTGCTGCTTCTTCCTTTGGTTACAGCTCCATGGTTGTTCCCGTCCAGCCTGAGGCAAGAGGCTGAGGGGTCAGAACTCTGGGGTTCTGTTTCCAGATCTGTCACAGAGCTGTTGTGACCTTGACAACAAGCCAGGAAGGTGGCGTTTTTGAAACCTGGGTGCCAAAATCGAGGCGCCGGACACAGCCTTATTTACTGAGATGAGAAGCATCCAGAGGTCTTGCTAAAAAAGAGCACTAATTATGACAGCATCCAAAGTCTCATACTTCTGTCTCCCCTCCCGCTTTCATGTCATTAATCCCAAATCTGCATCTCCCACGTACTTTAACAGCCAAAGCTAACGCAAGCTTTATCTTCAAACCCTGTAAAACCCACACTCCCAGTTCTTCTGGTATGTACTGTCAACAAAACCTCCACACGTATGCCTAAAAGGTTACACGAGAACCACGGATCTGAGTTTCTGATATCGAGCAATGCATTGACCCACCTTCCCTAATCCTCTCACCATAAAACAGCCCAGTTGGAAATAAAAGCTTCTTTAATTTTTCTCCTGGGAATCCACAGTACTTTTAACATTCTCAGAACTCCAACCAGTAAGAGTAATATACGTGCTTGCTCTGTAGACTATTGTATGTGTATATAAAAATTTACACAGCTCAGTTTTTAACTAATCTCAGCATAAATCCATAAAGCATGAAAAGTGAACCTTCCAACCAATACTTACATGCACACCCTTCCTACAGACCTGTAAACCCCTCAGAAAAGGCTCTTTTAATCTCTACGGCGACTGCACACCTTTTTTAAAGAATAAAGAAGTACCAAAAATGGGTGCTACAGATGCATAATATTTCAAAGTGTCTATTCGGTACCATGTGGGAATCCACAGGGAGACAAAACAATACTTTATTATACTGTACATGTACGGCACTGTATCAGATGGACTTTGCGAGTAATCCGATTATCTCTTCTATGAAATCAAAATAGCTACGGAGGGAGGTTTTACCCTAATCCTAGCACCATCTCTGGGAATGGTTTATCGTGCAGAATTACTTAACAATGGGAATAGGAACCGGGGGAGGGTTTTCCAGCTTTCCTCTGCCATCTCCTCCATTCGGAGCGACCGGGGCAGCGGCCCCGGGGCCGGGCCGGGCGGCGCCGCAGCCGCCGGCAGCTCCAGGCGGGGAGCGGCGGCACCAGAGCCGCCCGCGGCTGCAGCCAGGAGCTCGGCGGGCCGGGGGTGGGGAGAAATTCGGGAGGGGAAGCAAACGCGGAGCGGGAGCCCTGTGGGGCCCGGTTCGGCGGGGCCGCGCTCCGGAGCGCTGCCTGGGGCCGGCCCGGGCTGGCGCCGCCCGACTCCCCCCGGGGCGCCGCCGCCGCCGCGGTCGGAGTCGCCCTGGCAGCGGAGCCGAGACGCTGATGAGCCGCCGACACGTTGCAATTAGTGTGGCGGCCCCGGCCGCTGCCTCCCCCGGGGCTCGGCACGGCGGGGCCGGCACGGCGGGGCACGGCCCGCCCGCCTCCGCGCTCCCCGGGCGGCCGGGGCCGGGCGGCGGGGATGGGGGAGGATCTGCAGGGCGAGAGCCTGGAAACAGACGCTTGGGAAAGTCCGGAGGCGCTGAGCCGCGGCTGAGAAACACGCGAGGCGGCGGCGCGGGTGGGTGCGGAGAGACACGAGCAAAACCCCGCACAGCAGGAGCTGCCAAACCCACCCGCGGGGCTCTTGAGCTTGGAGAAGACTGAGGGGTGACTTTATTAATGTTTACAAATATATAGAGGCTGAGTGTCAGGAGGATGGAGCCAGGCTCTTCTCAGTGACAACCAATGATAGGACAAGGGGTTCAAACTGGAACACAAGAGGTTCCACTTAAATCTGAGAAGAAACTTCTTCATGGTGAGGGTGGCAGAGCCTGGCCCAGGCTGCCCAGGGGGGTTGTGGAGTCTCCTTCTGTGCAGACATTCCAACCCGCCTGGACACCTTCCTGTGTAACCTCATCTGGGTGTTCCTGCTCCATGGGGGGATTGCACTGGATGAGCTTTCCAGGGCCCTCCCAACCCCTGACATTCAGTGGTTCTGTGAAACTCAAGGCTGGAGAAGCACACAGAGGGCACACGGAGGGAGCAAAACATGGATGTGCTACAGCAACACATGCGCAAAGAGCAAAAATAAACCGTGGATGTTGCATATGCAAATACGGTCAAGACCAGCACATCAAACAAAGCGTCAACCGACAGGGACTGTCAGGGCAACACCACCACAGAACAGGGTCACAAATGGTGGCCTCATCTCGATGAGCCATCAAGATGCTTTGCTGGCACAACTGCACCATTTCTAGCATTTTGCACATCAATATCGGTGTTTTTCTCAATGTTTTAGCAATTAACAGCTTCCATCCTGAGATTTTCACATTTCTGTTGCAACCTTTGGACACACAGGTACAGGTGTTAGACATCGGAAAGTCCTGAGTCACCAAGAGCCGTGCTCCGGCTGAGGAGGAAACAAGGGCTTTTTGTATTTCAACAAGACAGTTAAAAATCTCACTCATTTATCATCAGGGTCCTACTTTCAATTTTGCCTTCCTGGAAATCATTTTGGGATGGGACAGGCAGATTGTATCTCAAGCCATGACATTTCAGTAAAATGCCATAACTTATCATAAAATGATGGTGTTTTGCCTCATATCAAGTCATATATTGAGGAGAAGATTTTTTTTTTCTCTTGAGTTTGCATTGCAGGAAAAATTAAGCATAGCAATCTATACAATATCTGACTAGACTCAGCCTAACAGCGAAGAACATGTCACAAGTAACATTCAGCTCTCGCATAAACTTTCCCCAGTTTCCCCATGCCTTCTACCGGAGTTACAATGGTGTCTGGACAAGGACTTGCAGGCTACACTTGTTTCCATGCCAACAACCACAAAAAAGGGTTATTTCAGATACACAGTAGCTAATTTTCAAATGACAAAACTATCTGCCATTTAAATTATGTTTGCTTCTCCTAAGCGGCTAAGGGGGGGGTCTAATCCATATTGTGGAGTAACTACCTGCAGTATGTTTTTATTAAAATATAAGTTGCTTTGGAATGATGGAAACATGAGAAAGGGGCTTTGTGGCTGTGCCTGCAGACCGGAGACGGGCGAACTTCCCAGCACAATCTGAGGGAATCGTACCAGAGCACATCCCAGCGTAAGAACTTGTTGGCCAGGGCCGTGATGCCAGCGCTGCCAAAACAGGTGAATAAAAGATGGCAATGAGATAAGCGTGGAGAATTTTCGTCACAGTGCTGCGCACGCAGAGGCCAGGAGGGAGCAAGAGTCCTGACAACGCAGATCCCGGCCTGGCAGAACTCTCATTGACTTCAGCGAAAACTCTGCCTAAGGAGGGGTGGCAAGTTTCACACCTGAGAAAGGAGAGAACTCGATTTAATCAGAAAAGTTCTCTAAATACAACCCTTAAAAGGATGCAGCCATGCCGTCATGATACGTGCGTTATCGTAGCATAGCTTAGAGATGGCTTCAATTACATCGGTACAGTCAGCAGAATAAAACCTTTACATAAACAGGTTAATTTCTGATCTAAAATGCTAATGAATTGTTTATAGGTGTTTTTGTGGGCCTTCTGCAGATATGATTTTAGCTAATATGTAGGTCAGAGGTGCAAAGAATCTGCAGGAATCCATTCAAGCCTTTGCACCATTTGTTCTTTGTTTGGGGCAAGAAAATCCTGAGAATTTTTTAAAATTTTCTTTAATTCCAGAAAAATGTCAGAATGCAGCTCCCACTGGGAGAAAAAATGGCAGAGCCCAGAGCCCTCCCGAGCAATCGCTGGAGGAATTAGAACTGCCAGGAATTAGAACTTGGGGAGCGTGGGGGGCAGAGGGGAGAGCGCAGAGCAGAAAAGGCCCACGATGATGTGAGAAAATAATCTCTTTTGAAGAGAGAGATGGAAGAAAAGTGTTGCTCCCTAGATGAGTTTTGAATGTCAAGTTTCAGCAATTTTCAGTGCCACATTATAAACCCTTGAAAAATGAGATTTAAGGCTTCTTATCAATTAGATGAACTACCCTTTGTGCTCATAATTTTTACAGAATTGCAAATCTTTCTCAGTCTCTTCTTCTCCTAGAGCCGGGGGCGGAAAAAAGCCCTGAAGAACAAGCTGAGTTCCTTTCAGGGACGAGCTTTTCATTCTTGAGGCAGAGCCTGGAGGGTTCTTACAGACCCTAAATGACATGACAGTGGTGGCCCCACAAATTTGTTCCTAGGGTTAGTGGTCTAACTGACCCTTCCCCATTCATCATAGAGATTCGGTCACTTGTCGTGAATGACACAGCACGACACCACATGAATTATCTGTGACCTTGAGCAGGAGCGGCTCCTCCAGCTCAGGTTGGGGTCAGGAGGAGGGCAGGAGGGAGAAGCTGCTCTCTTGGACCTGGGGATTCGCACACGTTTCAGCCTCCAGAGCAAAAAGGTGACGTGTTCACGGCACGAACCTGCCCGCGTGGCCCAAGAAACAGTCCTGTAATCTCGGCCATCAAGCCCAGGGGTGGTGTGTGAGGTAATGGTGTCTCCAGGATCGTGAGAAGCCCATGGGAGCTGCTCTGGGCGAGTCGAGTACGGACACAGTCAGTCTGGGCTGATAGCACCACAGCGGCCACAGCCAGGATGAGCAACTGGGAACCGGGCAACCCTGGTGACTGCTGCAGATCCGTCTGCCACCATGCCAAGGAGCTAGCAGACTGCTGGTGTTTCTCTTAGAAGCACAAATGATTGGGTGTGTATTGTTTGTCTGAAAGTTGTGCTTTTCTTATTGTAGAAGGATGGAAGATTTGCCCCGAGACTTCACCTGTACAATCTCCTTTGATACTTTTAGCCATAGAGAATGACTTAACACAGTTTAGTTTAAGGCACCTTTCACAGACAAAGCATCGTGGAACTACCAGCTCTATGATGATAAAAGAATCACTTGCTAACGTGTCTATCAATAATAATGCCAACCTTGCCTCCTTTTGTACACACCATCCTCCTCATGAGAAAGAATACGAGTCGAACATTTCCACAGCTGGCACAAAAGAGAGTGGAGCTGGGGATCCATGACTGGGGTTAAATGTCAAACTCATCAAGGACACAGCAAGGATGCACCATCCCTGTTATGCTTATAAAGAAGGAGAGAGGCAATGCAGGAGGAGAGGAAGGGGACAGGGAAGCAAATAAATAAGGACAATGCACAATTTATGAAGACAAGAAGGTAGTAAGTGCTACTCACCCAGAGTGTAAATTGGTATTGATGTCACAACGCAGCCCAGCCAAAAAATAATGATGATGGTAATTTAGGGCTTGCACTATATCTCACTCAAGCCACAGTCCCATCCAACAGCAACTCTCACCCTGCTGCTTTCCTCCCCTTCTCTATTCATTGGTGTCCTCCTAAATCAAATACACTCAATGTTGATTTGATTATATGGTGTTATTTTATTTATCATCCATCGCTCACTCTTCTACTCTCCTCACAAGTTCTCGGTGGGCACCTCAGTCATTTTCAGGTACCGGGCAGTACTCAGAGGAACAAGCCTGTCTTTAGGACACTGGAATTAGAACCTTTATGCTGGTAGGGATTCATGCACCGTTCCCAGCCCTCATCTGTCATCCTTTAATCTCTCCTGTTTTATGCTCCAGATCCTGGCTACCCAGTCCTGACTTCCCAGGTTTATAGCCCTGACTTACTTCCCTCCTGTAGCATTTTACTGCTTGGTTATCGGCCCTTAGGGGCCTCATTTACACAAGTGCTGTTTTCGCTATAGTTAAGACTAATTCACTGGGTTACAGTTTGCTCTTACAGTCTACATTCTGTTCAGTTCCCAGGCTCCTCTCTCTTGCAGGAAGCCAAAGGGTTTTGTAATGGGCAGAAGATTTTTTCTTAATAGCTATTAACCCCCTTTTGGGTGTTTGAATTAAGTTCTCCCCGTTTCTCTTTCATGCACATGTGCCCTCTGAGCCCTTCCTAAGGGCTGTGGGACCTTGAGAAGGAGTCTTCATGTGGGATCTGCTCTTCTCATCCAAGCTGATGTTCTAAGGCAAAGGCAGACACAGTCCTGAGAAAGCCTTGGGAGCCAGATGTGTCCCTATTTCAACCTCCAGTCCAGCTGATGGTATTCTGTTCCGAGAATATACTAGTGTGTGTTTTCCTTCCCTCCCCCTGCCCTCTTTTTTTTTAATTTATTTTCATTTTCTCATTAGGGAAGGAAATACTTTTTATGCTCATTTCTTCCCCAAAGCTTTATATGTTTACTCTAGGACCATTAGATTTCTACCTTTCTAATATACACACATGTACAGACACAGGTAAGCATACACAAAGAGATAATACATATTGGTCTGAGTATATGGCTCATTTCAGTAAATCTCCGCAAACAAGGCTCATTTTCCAGTGCCGCCTGCTTTTCACAGCTCCAACTCCAGCTGGGTCTGCGATTTATTTTGTTTATGGGCCAGTTTTCATATAAAAGCCCAGCATAATCAATGTCCCTCTCTACACGGACAACACCAAAACCACAGAATCCCCTGCACAGATACAGTCAAGGGCCACCTGGTAACCCCCGTGTGGCCCCAGGGCTGGATCTCGTGTGCCCAAAGCAGAGCAGCCTGGTGGGACTGCGGAGAACAGCTAAGTGCGACCCATGGGAGCTGCACAATGTGCCCTGTCTGGGGTTGCACGTCCAGCAAGACTTAATTCAACTGCCAAAGCAAAAGAGAGAAACTCTGGAGTCACATCAGAACCTCCCACACGCCAGGATCAAGAGTCTCTTGAATTCTGTTTCAGTCAACTATTTAGTAGCAGCTTAATTCCAAATAGCACCATAACAATGTCAATTACATGAAAAATGAAACATGAAATTGTAAATAATACCTTCTTTTGCTGTTCTCTGTTACTTTCACAGGATCAAAAGCTTATTGCTAACATTTCTCAACCTATTGTAAGAAATAAATAGATATTATCCTGATTTTTTTAATAGATAAACTGTGGCACAAAGAAATTAAATGGGCTGCTTAAGGTCATGCAATGAGCAGCTTAGGAACTACATCAGTGGATTCATTCTTTTCTTCTAATTTTTGTGTTTCTAAACAAGAAACCATCCAGGGGTTTGGCGCACACTTGCAAATGATTTTCCAAAACTACCAATAGTGGTATAACTCCATTCCTATAGAAGCCACTATTCTGTGAACAGAATTAGACCAACTTATTATCTTAAAGGGGGACAAAGCTAAGGCAGCACCAACTGTGGTTCAAAATTTCATCCAAATGCAGGATCAATAAATCCCCGGAGGAAGTGACAACAGCACAAAACACACCAGCATCAACAACAACAACAGAATAGCAAAACTGAAACCAGAAATGAAAATGCAACCACAAGAATTTAAGGGTTGTAGAGAGCAAGAGTCCAGTGTGCTACAGCGTGGTTCTCATCTGCGATACGGGCTTCTGGCTACTATGGGACTGCACATAAACAATAACATCCCACAGCTGCAATTTTGGTTTCTTTTCTCAAATTGGCTTATTTGGTAACAATGATGACAACCAGATCCTCATCCCACACATCTTTCTTTTGAGCCCCTCATGCATCATACGCAGATGAAAAATAGATGCCTTTCTAAAAGGTATATTCAGACACAGGGGAGAGCTGGTCGAGGTCTAAGTGGCTGGTAACGGCCTCCAGCATGAAGGGCTGGAGCCAAGTGTTCCCAGGACAGCGGATACATTGGAGATGACATTCTAGGTGGTTTTCAGGGCTACAGATACACACGTGTGGACTTAAAAGTGGTGAAAAAGCACTTTCTGCAAACTTCGTAATCAATGTCACCCCACTTGTTTGGAAGGAAACCAACGCAATGTTCCCGCATTCCCATTCCAAAGAGAGGCCGAATCCCAAGTGTTCCATACCTCACTTCTGTTGATGATCCCATCGAGCACCAGGATGTAGAGGAGCTTTGCTTTGCAAGTTCTTTGTGCTCCAGGCAGGAGGTTTCACTCACTGTGTTCCGTGAACCTAAAATAATAAAGGGAAAACTTAAATAAATGAAGTTCCGCCTGAGAGGCGGTTGTTGAAAAGCAGTTACTGAACAGGAAAATGCGCAAAGGTTCTCCCCCGTTTCCAGCATCATCGGACTTCCAGATAGAGCAACAAGACCCAAACTGGAATGTCAGGGCAAAATGAGCACTAAGGTGCTTCTTCCTCTACAGGACACTGGGGAGAGGATGACTGGTGGCTGAACTGAAGGGGTGAAAAACACAGAGACCTTAGATGGAAAACTAAAAGCAGCAACTGAAAATGGAAAGCGAGGGAAAACAGGCTGAAACAAAGGGTGCATTCTTCCACAAAACACGGACCGGAGCTGGAAACTGCATGGGCCAGAATTCATGGCAGATACACTCCAAGACTCATCTGTCCTAATACCTCAGGTTCCACCAGTACTGTTATAATCAGAAATAAAGTTATAGAAACCAGCTCTTCCTTCATCATAGGCTGATAAATTCTTATTCAAGGTCCTTGAAGACCTCCACTGACTACAATAAGATGAAGGCCACTCTGGCCTTTCTTCCAGAGGATCTAAAAACTAGCAGCCATGCTCTAACCCGAAATGTTCTCTGATCATTCCGTTCTCTAGTAACTAACAACCCTGCCACCAAAATTTTGCCATTTTTCCCAACAAACCAGAATAGTATCTATTCACATCACATATCCTCCAAGGGGTTAAAAGCCATTTTGTTCTGGATACATTCTTTGTGACTCAATTTCTAAAGCACTAAATCGTAAGCCACAAAGCCATGTCATTATTTACTTTCTCAAAGATAACGCGGAGCCAGTTTCTCCCTGCGTCTCTCTTTTGGCGTTCGTGGTGCTGCACGGCTCAGTAATTCCCAAGTCGGAGCATATACGGAAAATCCCTGTCAAACAATGGCCCAGGAGAGGGAAGGAGGACGCTCCATTCACTCCAGACTCGCTTCTCGTAGCTCCCCCCTTCCCCACACCCAGCGGCCTCTGTGACCATCTCCCCGTCTCCTTGTGTTGGGGACACAAGAGCAGAAGCCGTCACGCTCCACACCCATTTTGGGGGAAAGGAAAGGGAGCAGAGGGAGCAGAATGAACTTGTTCTCCGAGAAGCATGGCGTCCAGACTGGCGGGTTTCTTTTATCCTGTTTCACTTCAGTAAAAGCCTCAATTAACTCCACATTAATTATTAAATCAGAACAATGCGTCTTTGGGTTCCAACAGCTAAATTCTGTTACTGCTGCTTCTTTGGGGAGCTTGGCTAGTTCTACATCTTATGACATAAATATCTTCAAGGAGACCCTGGGCTGTTGTTTTTGTTTTCCTCTCATCTCCTGCTTCCCCAGTATGTTTTCAAACTCTTGCTCTTGTAGGTGAGTCTCACGATACTTTCTGCTTTCCTGCCCCAGGTTCTTTTGGAGACTAATGGCTTTTCTGAAGTCTCCTGGAGAGTCTCTGCCTTCCACCCATGAACTTCTAGGACTTCTGAGGAATGAACCGCTCTAGCACTGCAAATATTATATAAACTATAACAACAGAAATCTGGGGACTGTGTACATTTAAAAATAAAATAAGTATAGAAAAACAGACCTAAGTAGATAACTGAATTAAAGGGGCAGCTCTGAGCCAGCAGCTGGTCAGTCAGCCATCTTTTCAGTCTCTTGTGTTTCTGTTTCTGCTCAGACTGGGGGAGCTGGCAAAACTTCATGCTTGACCTGCACTACCACTGACAACACGTGATTTGGTTTGCCTCTGTTGGAAAAGACGGCAATATGTGCTGCAGCAAACTTACCGTCAGCCCACGTGTCCCTCAGTGATGGCACTGACCACAGCTCTCCAGCTCTTCCGGCAGAAATGACGAGGGAGGGAAAAACCCCAGAGTAAATAGAGTAAATAGAGTAAAAGTTAGAGAAACTGCCTCCACATTTCTGTTTTAAAAAAGCAGAATGATCTAGAAGGGGACCAGCAATCAATATTTTCTTCTAGTCTTGCAAACGTTTCAAGATTAATTAATAAAGTTATCATTATCAATCATGATAAATACAAGCAATGGTGCCTCCCTAGGGATAACAAAATCCATCTATTATTGCCAATCTGGAAGGGATTATCAGAGGCAAATGGAAAAGTCTCTCCAAAAGGTTTAACTATGGCTTATTCTAATGCTCACCTCCATTTGCATTTTTGGAAGATGCATTTATGGAACAGAATTCTGAAACTTATGCCAAAAGAAGAAAAAAGCAGGGGGGGCAAAGACAAAGAAGTGGCGTGTTGAGGCGTGTCTGCTTAAGAGAAGTCCACATGTTCACCCTGGAAAGTGGAAAAGGTCCAATATAGAGCCCCATGATACTCCTGCGTACCATGGATTTCTGTCAATGGAAATCCTGTGTCACCACTCGAATTGCTCTTCCACACCAGCACGACAGCAGAATCGTGCCAGGTTCTCTGCAGGGGAAAAGAAAAGAGAAACAATCTGAACGGTTTTCATTTGTATCTGTGCCTCACGCTCGGCCCTATTTAAAGCAAGGCAGCACAGGATTATTTCTCCCTTCTGTTAACAGGGTCTAGCAAGAGAAGCAAGAACTGTTTACAGCTACATCTCTCATCTGAGAGATGAGCATCATAGCATAGATGAGATCGTAGCACAAACATTTCTCAATCAGCCATCACATGGTTCATTCCTGTAAGGCACACATGGACATCTATCCCCACTCTACAGGTGCACAAACTGAGACCCCTGGGGAGTTGGTAGCAAAGCTGGGAATAAACTCAAGAAACCCTAATTTTGTAGGCCCGTGGTAGAACCTGCAGGTGATACTGGGGTTTATGCCAGATAACCCACTGTTTGCTAAAGAAGGAAGAAATGTGCTTTGCTGCCAAGTGTGAAAATCAGTGTGCTGCCATAGGATCAAGGCATAAAACCCATGTCCCTAAGGCCAGTCAAGTTGGTCACTGTGATTCATGGATTTACAGAGAAAGTCCCATAATCTTATTTTAGCAGCACCCAAGCACAAAAGGGAGCAACCTCATGCAGACTGGAGACAACAGGGAAACTTGCACAGTGGGTCTGATCCAGAACTGCTGATGAGAACGGAACCATTTCACTGATCCCTGTACACTTGTACGGGCTTCTTCCTCTGCACAATGCCGGAAAGATGCTCGTGGAACCCACCAGAAATGGACCTCTGGGACTAAGTAAAAGGTCCTGTCATCTTATCCTGGTCCAGGAATCCACTTTCACGTGATTAATTATTTGTACTGTTAAGCAAACGTGAGTGCTTTTAGTGCAGACTGAAGAAGGGCTGCTCCTAATCAAAAGCAGCCAGCTTGTTTATTTCTGGGTTTTTTTTCCCCATTGTCTATTTTGGTGTTTATAAAAAATGACATTGGGAGCTGTGTGGCTGTGGCCTCCTCCCAGCAGCTGGCTTGCTTGTAAAGCCTCCACATCAGCCAGGAAGACACAGCAGATACAAGTGGGTGAAAATACCCGACGTCTTTGTGCCTGTGGTGCACGGAGATGGTTCCCCAGGTTGGCTCCAAACAGCCCAGCAGCAGCGGGATGACGGGGATGGAAGAGCCCACAGACTCCAGCAGAAAGACCAGATGACGTGGAAATGTGCGTGGAGCGGCACTGAGCAGCACAGCCCAGAGCTGGGAACTGCCGCTGCACTTCACCTTGGGTTCTGCCTGTGCCCTCCCATTCAAAACCCCACACGTCCTTTCCTCCGGATACCCCAAGGGACACAAGAAGCAGCCCATGTTCTAACTCGGTCCCTGCTGGCGGGGCAGCCGTGTTGTCAACAGGTTGCCTCTCTCTTGGAACAATTCCTTTCTGTGTGGCTCCAAGAGGATGTGCATTAGCTGGGGTAGTTGTCCAATTCTACCATTCATACAATGAGCAGATATAAACCTTTAATGGACATGACCGTAAGAGGGGTAAAGTGCCACTATACCACTGTATTAAGAGTACTGAGCTACGTAAACAGCCCCAAGAGAGACCTCCGCACGCTCCCAAATAGAATTTTTCCCATGCTAAGGGACTGCAGAGGCAAAGGGTTAGAGGGGAGAGCTATGAAATCCATCTGAACTTGAGCAATACTGAGCAACCTGTCCTTTTTTCATTTTTTATAGCTGCTTACAGTCCCAACTTTTTCTCTAATATTCTTTTTTTGGCACAGGACTGATTACATGCCTAATGCCTCAAGAAAAGTGGGAATACTAAAGGATTAGGAATACCTAAATTTATGGCAGGATTAGCTGGAGTTTTATCCTGCTTGACACAGAGAATGAACATGAACAATCAAGGAGGACATTCCAGCCTTGTTATCTGCCACTCCTGCTGGAAAGAATGCAAAAATAAGGACTGCACCAAAAAGAAAAAAGACTGACAATCATTTGAGATATTCCAGTCTGTTACAAGAAATCAGCGTGTTTGTAGATAATTCCCCAATAATTAAAAAAAAATGTTATAAAATAATTAAGTAAAAGTCTAATTACCTACATCAGTTTTACATAATGCAACATTAACGAAAAGAGAAACCCAAAGAAAATATTTGGTTAGATCTCATTCCACTGCCAATGAAATTTACCACTGAGCTTAACGGAGTAGGACCAGCACCAGAAATACCTACATCTCTCATGCAGCCTCTGCTCAGATGTCAGCTGATGAAATTAGCATTTCTGTGACCAGAATGAATGATTCGGGTGCTAATCTAGTGCACGTTTCCTTGGGTGACCTTGGGCAGGTTTCAGTTCCCTTTCTCCAAAGCAGGATAACGGCCCCAACACCTTGGGCGGCTCTTAGGCGGCCACATTCACAACTTTTCCATGGATGCAGATGAGTTAGCGATGGATCCAGACAAGAACAACGGACAGATCCTGTGGAATGGAGAAGTAAAATGCAGAAACATGAGCCTATTTTCATATGGGAACTGTAGGTTCTGAGCACCACAAAGAGCCAGACAGCCACACACACATTCTCTCTCTAAAGGGATTTTCTTTTAGACTGAGAATTAGAATTTTTGAGCCTTTGCTTCTACACTGGGTTTGACATTTTAAGCGTATAGATCAAGGCGATCCAGAATAGCACAGCTTGGGGTAACAATAGTGATTATTTTTCGGTAGGAAACACTTGCTCATTTAAATCCTGTGTAATTACATTAATAAATACTGCAGAACAAGCCCTTGTCTGCCCTTCTCCAACTCTAGGGCTACACTCCTGCCCTTCAAGGGCTGGGGGGGGTTATTTATCCCAGTACAACTGCGTTCTCCCCCCGGGTCACACAGAGCGGCTGAGCCTCCCTGCGCCCCACCGGGTTGTGAAGGAGAAGGGGGGACCCCTCGGGCCCCCCTCGGGAGCGGGGAGAACCGCAGGGCCGCCCGCGGTGGCCGGCAGCCGAGGGCACGACCGCGGCGGGCGCTGTGCCAGCCGCCCCCCCGCGCCGCTCCCCGCCTGCCCCGGGCCCGGCGGCGGCCCCAGACGGCGCGGCGCGGCCGGCCCGGGGGGGCGGCTTCCTGGAAGCGGCGGGGGGCGGGCGGGCGCCGCCGGGCAGGGCAGGGGAGGGGAGGGAGGGGGGACCCGCCGCCGAGCGCCGGGGGGAGCGCGGGGGAGGCTCTGCCTGCGGGAGCTGCCCCGGCCCCCGGCGCTCCGCCCGCCCCCGATGGAGCTGGAGCCCGGGCGGGTCGGACACAAGGCGAGCGGGAGAGGCTGCGCTTCAGCACCGCTGCAAGGAGAACTGGGTTCTTCCCGCAGCAAAATCCCGGCAGATGACGGTGCTGTGCACCACGAGCATGCTGCTCTGGCATTTTACAGGCCCCTGTAACAGACTGGGGTGGCCCAAGGCAGCTCTGAGCAGAGACACCTGCACTGGTCAGGTGCATCCAAAATGAGACCAGGGCAACGCGCCAGGCGCTGGAGAGTCATACCTGTAGCACAGCCATGCTGAATGCAAGGCTGCCCAGGGAGGTTGCGGAGTCTCCTCTGCAGACATTCCAACCTGCCTGGACACCTTCCTCTGTAACCTCATCTGGGTGTTCCTGCTCCATGGGGGGATTGCACTGGATGAGCTTTCCATGTCCCTTCTGATCCCTGACATTCTGGGATTCTGTGAATGTGCAGAGCCACTTCCACTTGTGCTTCTCTGCCACTGAACAGAAGAGCTTTTTGCTGAGTCCATCACAGGTGTGGGTTTGCAGCACTATGAGCCGTTCACAGTTCGAGTCACTGGAGTAAGAAAGAAACATCTGAGTCATGCATTTGGCTCCTGGAACGCACTTTGGGTTCCCTGTGGCATATGGAAAAGGCCAGAGCATTTTGGTACAGCAGCAAAACTGAACTAATGTATCTGGAGCAAAACTTCTCCAAAGGGTGCCGACACTGATCAAGACACAGACTGCAAATAACTCAATATGGAGATATATTTAGGGAGCTGGAGCTTCCCCAATGGCTGCATTCTCCTCCCTCCCTTTTTTTTCTTTTTAGCAAGCCAGCATAGTTGTCCCTTCCTGATAACAGAATTGTGGAAGGCATTAAGAGATATTAATTCCTCCCTGATATTTAAGGAGATAAGGTTGATTTGTTGATATCTTTTGGGGTTTATTATTCCTCCAAAACTGTCTAAAATGTTTAACAATCTAGCTTAGAAATAATAAGGAAGAGGATTTGTACTGTGTTGGTAATGGTTAAGGAATTGTTAAATGTCTCGAGGGAACTGTGTCTGCTCCACTAAGTTAAATTTAAAGTGACAATTACTCTGTATTTTCAATACTGAAAATTGAGCTGGTAGTTCAATGTTACCTGAAGATGGTACATGCAAAAGGAATCTGTGCTACTGCACAAGTGTCAGACTCTGCATCTTTGCATCCTGTAACAAAATGTTGCTATTCTGCACTGTGAAACATTTATGTTCATCTTACCCTGCCCTTTCAACAATCCGGGCCCGTCGGTACAGGCTGTTTTCACAAATTCATTCCCAGACATAACCAACCTCATTTGTTCTCAGTCAAACACTAGTGAACAGAACTGAGTTATGCTGGAGGTTTATTTACCATATCAAATCTCTTGCCAACAGCACCTGACCTGAGCAATTATATTGTTAATAATAACTTACACTTAATAGTGTAAGAATGCAGAATTGAACACTGATGTTTTTTCATCCCAACCTGCAAATTACTGTATTGTTCCTCTTGCATGGTGGATCTGCAATTCTTTACCATCAGACTTTTTCCCTTCTTTGGTACATGTTTGCTCTGCTGCCACCGATTAGACAGGGATCCACAAGAAATGACTCTGATGCTTCAGCTTTTAAACGTGCCATTGAACCAATATATTTTTGACTGCATATGAACGGAAACTCTCTGCTGCCTCCTTTTCAAATGCTGGCTACTGCTGGTAAAGCACAACGCCACTCCAAGCACAGCGATTACTTGAAAATTAGAGGTTTGGATGATAACTGCATTTCACTCAGGGATGTTATGTACTGTAATCACCTAAAAATACATTACTTTTGTGAATGGATCAGTGCTCTTCATTTTTCTACTTACTTTGCATCTGCCTCTTTAAAAAAATAGGGGTTTGCAGCAGAAATGACGCACAGAGATGTGACAGCATCCCCTGCCTAACACCAAGGATTCAGCTTTGGGGAACCAGCCGTGTTTAACTGACCACAGGAGCAGTCCAGCACTGTGACAATTTACAAATGCATCTGTGCTAAGAGAAGACTAAATCAAACAGAGAGGAGGTGAAAAAAGAGAGAGGAAAAGGAAGAATCAAAGGAAAAAAAAAACCCAGACATTAACTTAGCTGTAAAGTTTGGTCCCCATCAAGCCAGCAGCTTTAGGAACACTTGACTTCCATCTGTATCAGAAATGTGCTGCACCTTCCGCCTCACTGTTAGTATTGTTCATTCTAGAAAAATTAACAACAACAGCAAAACCAAAAAAAGCTCTCAGCTCAGCTCCAACGAATGGGATCCAGACAAACCGCTGGAGGGAAGGAAGGCTTTTGGATTCTGCGTTTTATTTTATTAGGTGTGAGTGAGTTATTTTGATTATGTTGGCATGAAGTGCGAAAAAAAAAAAGCCTTATGGCAGCAGCTCTGTCCCCTCTCTGCCCACTTCTGCTCGCACATGTGCGCTCCCGGCACACACTGCCACACAGCTTGGCCAAAGGCTCACAGAGGCAAGCTTTTATATATATATATTTGAATCAGAGCATTAACGTACCCAAAGGAAGGGGAGGAGCAACAAAATGTGCAAATCCCCCCGTTGTTTGGGTATTTTTCTCCCCAGCTTTGAGCTGCCTTGGAGCTCCGTGTGTGTGGTGACAACGTGGCTGTGCTGTGGTGACAATGATGGGCAGGAGCCGCCAGCTGCGGGGCTCCAGGGAAATCACCGCTCCTTCCTGACAGCTCCGACCTGCCACCGGGCAGGCAACAGGGAGCTGGGAATCCTGGGGTTTGTTCTTCCAGCTGTCACTAATCTTTGTGTGAACCTTGAGCCACTTCTCTGCTTATCAGTTTCCTGATGACTCTCCACCTACCAGAGACAACAGCGAAATCTCAGATCTGCCATCCTTACGCCGCCAGGAAGGACCGATGCAACAGAGGTCCAAGTAATTTAAAGCCTAATTTTTGCAAAGATCAGCCTCACTGCTTGCATGGACGGGTGATCTTGTATGTGAATGCTTGTGTGCATGCACACATATATCTCAAAGAATCCAAATGGGAAGTTATTAAAATGAATGTAAAAGCCAAGATCAGAGGCAAATATCTGCGGATCCCTCCTTGCTAAGCTGAATGCCGGAAACAATATAAGAGATTTCTGAAAACTGGGGGGGAAAAAAAAAAAGCAATCTCATGAAAGGGAACCCTCCCATGCTAGAAGAAATAGGAAGCAATAAGGGGGGAAGTGTTGCCTTCCTGAGATGCAAGGGAGAGAG
This sequence comes from Columba livia, assembly GCF_036013475.1. Lineage (NCBI taxonomy): Eukaryota > Metazoa > Chordata > Aves > Columbiformes > Columbidae > Columba > Columba livia. The sequence goes on from NC_088622.1 coordinate 2,821,641, forward strand.
CAAGTGGTCTGCGAGTGAAGCGTGGATGTGAAAAACGGCCCTAAACCAGCTGTTTCGCACATTAGCCTGTCGGTGTGCAGGCTCCTGTCCAAGAGCCTTCAGTCAGAATCCCAGCCCAGCGAGAGCAGCGAGACAAATGCAGCAGGACGGGAGTCAGCCCTTGCAAGCTGTAAACAGAGATGCTGCCGTCTTTACTGGGGCCAGCCTGGATGCGGCTGTGATGGGGAAAGGGACGGCAGCAGGTTCTCAGCTCCCCTTACTGGATGCTAGAAAGGGCTGCAAGAAGAAGAACAGTAATAGCTGGGATGCCTTAGGCTTCATCCAAGCCTGCCTGCCTGCCCATAAAAGGAGGTTTTATGCATTAAGATATTCTTGGCAGGTGGTCAGGCAGCACTTTTTTCTTTTCACACAGCTCTTATAAAGGTGACGAGGTTTCCAAGGATGACAGCAAGCGATGCTACAGAGGAAGCCTGCACGGACTGGCTCTGATATAACAGTATCTCCTCCGTAACAGAGCAGATGGAGGGCATCAGCTTCGGTGAAGACAACCAACCCTTTCAACCCATTCCCACAACATAAATACCCAGTTAGCCCCATAGGCTTGTGTGCTGTTGAGTATGTACTGCAGGAGCAACCCGCCAGCAAAACTGTCCCTTGCTATCCAAAAGCCCTGGGATTGACTATGCTCAAAATGCTGCTTGAGTTCAAACACTTCTGTCAATAAGGGTTGCAAATTCCAGCAAGAGTCAAGCATTCAGCAACTCCTGCCAAAGCCAGCAGGCCCATCAGGGTACATGGCCCAAGGAAACAAACACCTTACAGCTAAAATGCAACACTGGAGTGACACAGGGTCTAAACTTTCCCTGAGCTGAAAGAATGGAGTGATAAACCAGGCAGTTCACATCTTCAATACATTTACAAAATAAGCCTTTCTGCTTTCAGACCTGGGATCAGGTCAAATTTGAAGAAAATAGCTAAACCTTTTCCCACAGTCCCTTTAGTCCCTGGCAAACAGAGCTCTGTAATCCAGGAAACACTGTGACTCCAAAGCCTGAAGCTCAGATCTCAAGGCTGGCAGCAGAAGCGCCTCAGAGCGATCACATCTGCCCGGACAAGGATCAAAGTGCTCGCTTGCTGCGTGACCTATGGGAGCAAGTCACTTGACCTCCAGATGCAAGTCAGCCAACTTGAGCTTGAAAAGCACTTGGAAAAAACTTAACATTGCAGAGCCATTTGGAAAACCAGATGTTGAGTTGGAGCAAAGTTTTCTAAGGGACAGAAATTACCAGCAACGGCAGGGTGCAGTTCCCTGACGGAAGAGCACAATAACGACACCAGCTCTCTGTGTGCCCGCTTGTCCCCATTCCCATCCCACACTGGAAAAGCACTTTTTTCACCTTCAGCAGCCTTACAGGAGGCAAGGGTCAAAACCAGCACCGAGCAAACCTGAGCCAGCACTGAACACAGCGCTCCTGCCTGCTGTCAGCGATAGGTAATTTCTCTGGTGCAGACCAAGCCCCAGGGATTTATTTTCTTGAGGCTTCTCTGTATTATGGAAATTAGCTACCTACTCACTAGGTATTTTACTGGAACCACTTTAACCACCAGACATTTCTTTTCAAGAGCAAGCACTTCTGCGAATGAGATGTAGGAGATTACCAAGGGTTGCCTGCCCAGTAATCATGTGCGTGGGAAGGGGAGCACCCCTTCAGCCTGCTTTGTCTTTCAGATCCTCCTCATGGTGCACAGTGTGTCAAAAATCAGACTCAACCGGGGAGAGGGAGTTTGAAAGGGCAAGGGAGGAGGCAGCGATGTGAGAGCTTTTCTCACCACCGTGGCAGGAAATGGAAACAGCACTTCGGTGGCAGGAAGAGTGAGAGTGACCGAGCTCCTGGCTGCACCCGCCCTGCAGCAGCGTCAAGTGTGAAAAACCTCACACCACCTCCTTCAGAGCACTTGTGTCGCTACAGCAAGGGCTGTTTTTGTGGTTCTGACATTTGGCCTGACTATAAATGAGTCCGCTAATTCTCTTAATGCTGCTCCTGCAAGTGGTGCTAATTATACATCTCTACAGCAGGGTACAGTTAGGTCCCATGCTAGAATAACTGGTAGCAATTCCCTTTAGCAAACCATGTACAGCTGGCCTGGACTCACCTCAGTCTCCTCTGAAGCCACCACTATTCACACTCCGACCAGGTGGACTTGGAAACGTGAAGGGATATAGAAATAAATAACAGAGGCACAGCACCTTCCCAGTTTTAAGTTGTGTCCAACCTGAATGGACTGTCCAAGCATTTAATAAGCCTGTATTCCCACTGATATCACTGATGTTCAGAAAGTTCAAACATGACTGTACACCCTGAAATGGACAAAAGGATTGTATATCTCTCTTTTTAATGTACATACTCTCATCTTATTACTCACAGCCACGCTTGGGTACATTTTAATTAGCTTATTACTTTTTATCTCAAAAGACACGACTGAAAGAATAAAAATGTCTCAAAACATACACAAGCTCTTCAAAATCTCCAATGATTAAACTCCATGCTGCCCCAGCATCAGGAATTTTATCATGGTTATATTTCCTTTAGATTCACAGTTGCTTGCTGATCTGATTAATTCTCTATCCTTCTTTCTGTATATTCAGTGAATTGTTGCATGTCCAAGTGCTTTGAATTCTTCCAGACATACACTGATTTATTTTGATCCCTGCCATTTATGACTTCAGAAACCAGAAAGAAAACACTAAGCCAAGTGAGCGGGCTAGTCAGTTGTCTATATTGGGTCCCTTTCAAAATTAGGACAAAAAAATAAAATAAAAACTTAGGACAAAAATTAAAGTTGGGAAAAGGTACAAAAGAATGAGACCTGGAAATAAATTCTTAATGTCAAACTAACTCATTCTGAAACAGCCAGTACCAGCAGCCTCTCAATTCCTGTGCCTGTTGCATGTTTTCCTTGAGTATGTACATGCACTGTTAGGGATCCTCTCCAGGCGAGCTCAGTGGCTGGTCTTTCCCTTTGTAGCCCTTCACAATGTTCTCAAACAATCAAAGTTTATTTACTCCCCTGTAACGTGTACCACAGCGGGCACACATCGCACCTCACACACGCTTTTCTCTGAGACCTGGATGAAACTTGATTTGTGATCTAACATGAGAAAGAGTGGCACAAAACGTCAGCAGCCACCAAATTACTGGTTTTTAATCTCTTCGAGTCTGCGTGATAATTTAGCCCAAAAGGCCATTTCGTGCCCAGGTTTTTTGGTGTGAGCAGTTTGCCAGACACTGTTGATGCAGATGAATCCAGCAGGCTCAGGATGCCCCAGCCCGGGAAGCACCCAGACCCATCTGCCCGGCCTTTTCCCACTTCACCTGAGGGACTGACGGCTAATGTGGAGCGGGGTATCTGAGGAATCAATGGGGCTTGAAATGCGATCAGTGTGCCACTGGGATGCTGAGAAATACACGTGGCACTACAGTGGAGAACAGCCACTGCTTCCAGCTGAGCAGTTCATACAACATGCAGCCTAGAAAATATAATGCTGAGATTTCTGCCCATCCTCTGTACTTGTGGCCTGAGAGGACAGCCTGATTTGTGAAACATGCACTCTAGCTTTCACTTTACCAAAACAGAAGTCTCAGCAAGTGCTAAAACACAGACTTACTCATAGGGTGGCATCACTACAGCAAGAGCTTGTGCTGCCGGCACAGCAGAGATGGAGTAGTGGCTGTGCCAGAGGAGCAAGGCGGATGCTGGAAGATGTAAATACACAGGGTGTGCTGCCCACAGAGGAGGGAGAAGCATGGAGAGAGCAGGAGAGCTGGTCTCCCCCGGTATAGCACGCAGAGCAGGGCTGGAGGCCACGATGTGAACCCTGTCGCTGTTTGTACAAGCTGGGTGTTGGACTGTGATCCACAGGGCTTGGCTGGGGTCCCACAGTGCCCATTATTCAAAACTTCCTCTCAGATGAGAGTTAATGCTGGAGGGAGGTGAAAGAACATTGGAGGGAGGAGAGGGAAGGGCAGAGAGATACAGAGATATACCTAGAAAATACCCTTCCATATGTGATCTCAAAACAGGCTCTCTCTATCCTTCAGCAAAGCCATCCAAGTCAGACTGACTGTTTTTCCATCAGTCTTTCCTTAGGCCCCCAAGAAGGCCTAAAGACAGAAAACAAACCATGCAAAAACAAAATAAAAAGAAACAAAACAAGAAAGGCATCAGCAACTACAAAAGCAAAAAAAAAAGGAAAAGAGGAGGGTGGGAGAGTCTACGCGGCGTTGACAGCAGATATTCAGTGGCGTTTGAACTTCATTGGTGGTACGGTCTCACATTTCTAAGGCTCTTGACATAGGCATTGGCTCCAGGGGTGAGACCATCTGCAGCTCTGTTTTGCTGGGATTGCTTCCACGCAGAGGGCCGGGAAAAGGAGACGGATTTCATCAGAACTGCCTTCTAGAATTCCCATCCTCCCTCCCACCCCACCCCTTGCCAAGAGGGGGGGACGGAAGGTCTAACGTGATTTCTAATTCTACCCTCATTTTGGTGCATTCTAGTACCAGCCAGTAGATGTATCGTAGCAGCAGTTGTCCACAGAAACAGACCCATTAAATCCATCGGTTGTGTCTATCACTGTAGAGTTACCTGCTTGTAAAACTCAGGAATAACGTGTTCACCTGTGGAGCAGCACAATGCCACCACTGACACTGGCTGTGAACTCTTTGTATTTAGTCATAGTTCAGTTCTGACCTGCAAGGGGAAGAATGTATTTTGGGTACAAGCTGGATACCCCAATCTGCAGGAGTTGCTTTGGGAAGCTCAGTTTTGGGCTCTACTACTATTTCCCCTCATGAACCTGTGTCATTTCTATTTCTCCATACCTCACTTTCCATGGAAGACTTAATTTCCTTTGCCTTTGAGGACTCTCTCTGCTTCAGTAACATTGCTTTTAGAGCCTGCTCGTGCCGCTGGTGTTTATTTCCTCCTGTGCCCCCTCCATTCACAGCTCTTGGCATCCCCCCCAGCTGCTCCACAGTGCAGAACTGGCGTGCAGCAGCAATAATTGAACATTCAGGGGATGGGAGCTGCCTGTGTATTGTTGGGGTGGAAACTGGAAAGGGAGGCAGAAGCTAACACAGGCATTTACTGGCAAAAATCTGCATTTTGTTGAAAAAATATTCTTGCATGCCTAGAGCCAGAAGCTCTGCTCTATAGACATGCTAATTATCTGGGAGTCGCAGTGTGTGTGGGGAGGTTGCTAACACCCGCCTCTCCTTTGGGGGAACAAACAGACGGCTTTTTATTTGTGTGCCGGGTTTTTTCCTCTCCCCTTCCCTTGTCATTCTGGCTGGTGAAGCAGATCTGCCCAAAGCTCCCTCCTGCCGGCAGAGCTGCAGCAGCCCCTGCCTGGAACTCTCCGGGGGTGGAAAGTGCAGAATTGCACTCTGCCCACCGGGTAAAACCCCACTCACAACATGAAATCTGGAGCCACATCCATCACGCTGACAGGACAGCACTGCAGGCTCTCTGCCTTGCTAATGCACCGCACAAACCAAACCCTCCAAGCGCCAACCCATCCAAATCCTGCACACACCTCCTTTCCCTCTCCAACCCTCAATAAAACCTTCCTCCCCCATTGCACATGCTCACTCCATCCCCATCTTCATCCGCAAGTTTGTGACCCTTTCCAAACCCAGCTCCATTCACCTTTACTTCTAGCAGATCCCACTTTGCAACCTCACCACAACTCTTCATCTTGTATTTCCACATCCAAAACCCCATAAACCTCTTCTTTACCCCTTTCTACACACAGTGCTTTTCAATCCACACATTTTTCAAGCACCCCTTCTCCTCTCCAGGTTCCCATCAATCAAGCCTGCCATACCTAATTTACAAACCTCCCTCCCTATGCTCACTCAATTGTCCTCTATATCTATTCGCTCACACATTCTTTCCAATTCTCCCCCCGCTAGCTGATTACCTTCCCTCTCCCAAACTACTAAAAAAGGCCACCTCACTATATTTTCCTCGTCAGCCCCTCTACTCACCCCCAGGTTAACACCCCAAGATGCTCCCAACACCCTTTAACTGTGGCCAAATTGTATCAAAACCAAAACAAGCCTTTATTTCTATTATTTTGGGTTTTTTTTCAAATTCACCAAAGCCTATCACTATTGCAGCAAGCCTCAGTCCAGATGTCTGAGGTCAACGGGGGTGGGAAAAGGAAAGGGAGGGAAGGAAGGGAGAGCGATGTTGGCAAGACAGGAAAACAGAAAATTGTCTTGAGGCCCAAGTCCCAGACTGGAAATCAGACCCCCCCAAACTTCTTCCAGCACCCGCAGCAATTCACTGCAAGGCCTCAGGCAGTTCTCTTCCCTTCTTTGTGCCCCACTTTCTGCATCTAAAATGACAATGATCATCACTCCTGCCTAAGGCAGAATGAAGGTTAATATTTGAAGAGTGCTCTAAGACATTTTTCAAAATATTATTAGCAGTTTCTGTCCCTGATGACTCTTGGGAAAACTGTGACCAATTGATATATGGAAACTGAACATTCTCCAGCAGTCCTGAGGCACAGTTGATGTACATACTGTTCGCTAACAGTCCAAGAGTGTGTGCACACGCATGCCCAAAATATCTGAGCTGATCCAGGTGTCTAATTGTCCATTGTGTGTTTCATGCTTGTCTTCTTGCTTGATCCCTTATGCCAAAAAATCACCTGCAACACATTGACAAGACTGAACCAAACTAAAGGAACGGGACAAGAACAAGACCTTTGTCCCACACATGCCCACGCGGGCAGACAGACAGACGGACACAGGGAAAGGGGCAGGAGGAAGAGAAGGGCCAGAAATTTCTGGGAAACTCAGAAAAGAAGCGGCAAGTGAGAGAGAAGAGAAAGCAGCACCTGACAGAGTCCAACAGCGTGCGGCAGTGGAACAGAAAAAGAAAGGAGCTGAGCGAGCTGTTTTGCAGGCCGCTGCTGATTCCGGGGAATCCTGCCCTATTTTCTTTTCCACTCGCAGCCCCCAGCAATCTCAGTTTCAGTCACAGACTTTCCCCCTTTCCCCCAACACACCCCCAGGGACGGCTCTCAGCCACGGCTGGGGGCACCCCAAACCCTCACACCAACAGGAGGTCGCTCTGATAACTGCCTTTCTCTGTAGTTTTCCTCTTTGACATGCATATTCCGTTCGGAGAAACCCCCTCTCCCCTCCCACGCGCTCACCCTCGCCATCTGGTTACGGTTTGCACCATGACGTGCTTCCTCTGTGGTTTATTTGCTTTTTTTAGCCAAACCCAAGAGAAGGAGAGAAATACCCTGTCTGCTTTGGGGATGAACTACCCACCTCCCACACACATTTACTTTATTTATTATAGAGGTTTTGTGTGGTTGGTATGGGGAAGGCCCGGGTTTTGTTTTGTTTTTGGTATTTTCCCCCCATGAAGCTAATAAATGGGCTCCTCACAGCATCTGCTGTAGATTATGAAAAGCTTTATGAGGCTGTTGATTTTGAAGAACATTGTCAGGTGATAAGACAATGTGATTTGGCAGTGTGAGTGGGAGGGAGGCCAGGGGAGGGCATAATCAGGGCACCTGGCATCTGCAGTCACTCTTCCATGGTTTACCCCATCTACAAAGGGCCATTATCACAGGAGAGACACTTCTCCCCCTTGGAGAAATTCTTACCTAGCACAGATGACTCCACCAGGAGCCATCTTCACTTTCAGTAGGTGGAAGCTGGTCCCATAGCCCAAAAGAGATGCAGGATTCCTGCAGCCTTCCCGAGCCCACCTTGGGATTGGCCTCATCATTTCCAGTGAGCACGTCAAACTTTGCCTGGGTCACAGCCACTTTGCCAAACGCGTGCATGTGCGCACACAGCCCATTAATCCTCTTTGCTCCAGACTTGATTTAATTTAACATTAGGTCTGGATGAGTAATTTTATCCTGCAACACAATTCAAGGTGATAGATGAGACCACAAGCAGGTGATAGCTCAGGCTTGACTCTCCCCCTTGCTCTCCCTCCTGAGAAAGCGCAGTTGGCCAGGTTGTGTGAAGAGATTTACTGCTGCTCCCAAGCAGAGCTTCCACCGCAGAGAGCCAGGGAACAGAGACTGCATCGCTCAGGAAATGCTGGAAAGGTGGAAGGGGCAGCGGGGCAGACTGGAAGACTTGCTGAGCCAAAGCCCAAGCAGAATGGCCAAGACCCAGGGAAGAGCAGCTCAGAGCACCCCCTTTCTCTCCTCAGGTCTCCCCCTCTTGCACAGATTAACTCTTTGGAGGCCAGTGTTGCAATACATGCCTCTCAGAAGCAAAGTCAGACACTCAAACCTTTACCCAAAAAATATGGGCACCTGTGCAGACACACCACCCAGGCCTGTCCATCAGCTCAGTCCCACAGTTACAAGGTATCCAGCAGTGCCCACACAACAATCTTCCTTAGCAGTCAAACTTTATGACTCTACAGACATAGTTGGGATCACCATTCCTGTTCCTACCACACTGTGTAAACTGCTAGTGCAGACAGCACTTCAGTGTTACTGGGGATTACTTACTGGTAACGTCCTGCCACTTAGGGACCAGTGTGGCTGTCGCCATTCCTTACCCTGCAGTGCCCCTTATGGCCACCTTGGGAAGGAGTCACAAGTCGCAGTTGCAGGAGCAATCCTGGGCTAGTTACTGTGTGTGAAGCACCTTTCAAAATGCGAATCCTTTCACCACAAACAGGAACTACAAGATCCATTTAATACAGAAGAATCTCCCTCTCTTCACATTTAAACGAAATCCCGGTATCAGCAGGTTTCCTGCCTCCCCTTTCCTGGGCGATGTGATTCCTTCTGCTTCAGTGAACATAGGACTGGCCTACACCATTATTTGGGAGTATTCCAGAGCTTATTCACTCATCGTTTACATGAAGATCAAATGGAAGATTTACCCAAAACCTACTGAGAGGCAGAGAAAAGCATTACCAAAAATGTGACAAGACTGCACAGCGTGGCAGGCACTACTATGGAGCAGCCCTGGGAAAGAAGAATCAGTGAGCAGTGGTGAGACACTAGACCTTGAAACCTCAAGAAGCTACTTTGCAAGAGACAGGTAGGAAGATAAAACTCATCTTGTCAAAACACACAGCAAGATCTACTGGGCTAATATACGGGTCTGCCAGCTCCTGGCCCCATTCCTACAACCATCTTTAAAGTTAGGTGTTAAGGAGGTATAGTAGGGAAGATTAATACTTTATGTTAGCAGGAGGAGAGGTGACATAGACTTGGACATTGTAGGGCAGAAAGGAAAGCCATAAAATAGTCAAAATCTAAAGAACCAAGTGGGGAAGACTAGAGGAGAGCCTGGAGACAAGAGCAGGAAATCCACACATTGGGGATTCCTGTTCAGAGAGGCAGAATCATTCCCCGAGCAGCCGTGTCGGCTGCAGGGCAGAGCTCTGCGCAGTCTGCAGGACTCACACAGGAGAAGGGGTTAATGAGAAAGGACGGGACAACAGCACAGATAAAATCAGAAATGACATTCTGGCCAAGGGAGCATCTCCAGGCAGGGGAAAAACCCAGAGAACTCACTTGGTTCTATTTTCTGTCCTGCCTCAGGATGAGCTCTGGGCTGAAACTTCACCTTTCATCTCATTCCTGCATTTGAAAAGAGCTGTGGTGCCACAGAGAGGGTTTATGTACAAGCCTCTGAATGAACCCACAGCTCTTTAGAGTTCATCATCCCACACACCCCGCACCAACAACATGCAGCCACCCATCCTTGGGATACAGCTTTCAAGCCCATGCACCTGTCAGTAACTCTTCAAAAGAGAGAAAAGGAAGCGCTGTGGTTAAATGGCTGATAGGAAATGCTGGCTTCAATCTCCAGCCTTTCCAGCGAACTCCTGGGTGACCTTCAGAGAGTTCCTAATTGCTGTCACTCAGTTCTGCACCCATGACAAAGAGATCATTAAATAGCCATGAAATCACAGTGAAAGTTAATTAGTTCAGCATTCATGAGGTTCTGATACGTTAAGGGGATCGCAGAGAATATTTGAATAGAAATATCACAGCTTGTCCATCCACACATCAGAAAGAGACCAGCTCTGTTCACAGAAGCAGCACAGTCATGACAGTGGCCACCGCCCAGGTTAATTAACCCTGCTTCTCAGGTAATTATCTTGGGTGGAGTATCTAACAGGCTCTCTCTCTTTCCCAGGTCACCATTAGCTCATTCAGAGGTAGGCAGAACTTCTCTGCCTGGCAATGCAGACTAGACATACCCAGAGCACACCCAGACCTGGCTCCTTTGAAATAACCCCGCTGGATTTGGCAAAAACGTGCTTGGTTGCTCTTTACAAAGAGAAATCAGTCACCTACTACAGAGAAGGGAATGAAGGAAGAGGGGGGGAAAAGAAAAAGTCCCGAGCCATCCCATTAACTGAGCCACTCTGGACACTGCAAGAGGAGCTTCTGTGCATGGGATTCAAGGGAGGCAGAATGAAGTCAGGAGAGTTCAGAGAACAGGTGCAAAATTTTATCAGCACCCTTGAGAAAGACAACTGCCCTTTTAGTATACGGCCATTTCGAATGTAATCTATGTCATAAGAGTTTCAAGTAGGAAACTGGAGTAGACGGAGTAGAGTAGAAAACATAAGAGACATATTTCACAATAAAAACTCTCTTAAGCCAGAAGAATACATAAATAAGAAGCAAGAACAATGTATGCATGATTATAAGCACTCAGTGCCTTTAAAATAAAGTAGTCAGAAAGTTAATTGTCTTATCTTGTCCCTTCCTTTGAGGACAATGCAGAGATTCCTATTCTGTAAGCCCTTTTCATGGGAAATCAGAATGTGGCCTTGGCAGACACCAAAATCTCCAAGGAGGAAGTTATGGCGGAGCAGAAGAACTCACGGGCAGTAAATCACCAGGGCCAGATGGTGTTCAACTGCAAGTTCAGAGGGGATTAAAGTCTCCAGTGACGGACCAGCCTACAGAGCTTCACAGTAACTGCTTCTGAACAGTACAAAGTCAGGAAGATGATGCTGGTCTTTAAAATCCCACTGCACAGCCCCCAAATACCAGCCATTAAAGCTTCACAAGGCTGACTTTGGTCAACTTACTGAAAGTCTGCTTAAGGGTAAAACACCACAATAGCTGGATAATCCAGTGCTGCTAATTCAGCAAAACTGCTTTAAGGTAAAGAGTTCACTGTTAAACAACGAACTATGTAAAATTCTATATAAACCATGTAAGTGCAAGAAATTCACTTCGGCCCTTTACAAAACAGTGAACTCAACTCTTGCACACATAATCAAAATAAAAGCGAGGCTCCTAAGTTTTCAGTTCACTTACTGGTGGGAGTCAGGATGAATCCTTTATATGCTTTCTCATTGTCTTTCAATGGACAGAATTGTCCAGATGGAAAGGAAAACAACGGTGCGAACTTCGCCTTCACCTGAGCTGCTGACAACACTTGTGATATAATCACAAAAGTCTTCTGATATTCAGTGGTTTTCACAAAGCCTTCGCTCCTGGAGTCAAGTGCTTATGTCTGAGACCCATTTCTTTCTCACTTTAAAAGCAAATTCCCAGCCTCTGTGAGTTTCTTGAAAAATTTGGCAGTGTAACTGTTAGAATGTCAAAATGAAAAAGTAAAACAACAGAACAAAATAAGCAAACTAAAAAGAAACAGTTCTCCTAATGCCTGCATTTAATTTTCCTGATCTTCGTGCCAATCCCCAGGTTCTGGGTGCCTGACTCCTGCAAACTGGAGCGCTTCCAGCTGACAGCACAACAGCCTAGCTGAGATGCCGCTAGAGCCAAGGCCAGACGCTGCCAAAAATGACAGCGAATATTCACATTCCCTTTCTTTGCTAAAGAGGAGAAGGAAAAGACAACAAAAAACGGGCTGCAGGAAATGCATGGGTTGAACTGGGAACATTTTCTCCAGGAGCAGTCTTCCAGCCTGCACGTTCCATAATTTAACTCTGAAAAGCAAAGCATATTGTAAAGTAACACTTTGGAGGCTGGCGGGGGGGGGGGGGGGTGTTTGGTTGGGTTTTGGTTGGGTTTTATTCCCCCCTCCCCTAGAAGGAAATACTGACACCGCCTGTAGGCACCTTCCCAGAGGGGTGCAGTGTCAAAGCACATCAGCCTATCGCAAATGACAACACAGATGCAAAGTCTGAGCCCTAAAAGCAACGAAACTTCAACAGCAGCCTAAGGTTTACACATGCTAATTCAGTTTAAAGGGACACTCCTGTGCTCTTTGCTTTTCAGCAAACAACTATGGTTTCGTTTTTTATCCTTTTAACTCTTTGTAAGAACAATTTAGAAACAAACTCCCCCATGTAGAGATTTTTGAGCCAGTTTTACAAAGTTATTTAGATGACAAAGGGCTGAGAAACATGCTTTGCAGGATTTAGAACATCTAAATGAATGAAGTGGCTAACTCCTATTGGCTTTATGGGATGGTCAGGCATATAGAAATATTTCCACATATCTGGCTTGTTTGTCAGACATTCTTTCTGTTGCACGAAAAACACTTTCTTCAAGCATACATTAAAAGAATGCAGCCTCCAGAGGTCATTTCCTTAGACCTGCTCTTCCAGTCTTGCTCTGAGAACTAACTAAATCGTTCCCTTTCACTGAGGCCATCAGAGGGCACTGATTAGTACATTATTTTTCTGCCCAAGAACACAGGTCTGAGCGGACAGAACACTGCCTTTATCTTGCGCTTACCTCTCAAACTGCACTGAAGGAGCAAAAAGGCGTAACAGGGAGCTCTAACTGTAAAACGTCATCTCTGCAATTCAAGAAGTGACAGGAGGAGCCAAAAGTCTCTTGGACACAGGGCACTGTGGCTCTGCTGCTCATGCAGAGGACTTGGAAAGCCTTTCGCAGAGCCTTGACCCAGCTGCAACACAGCAGTGACCTCCCCTTCCATCTGTTAAGAACTATAATTTCAACAGACAGGCCAAAAATACCAGCCGTTCCAGGAGCCTTTCCCCCATGGCTGGATAATTCAATGCAATATGATATACTATGGGTAATAATAATCCCAAGAAAAGTCTCCCAAGTAGAGCTCTCATCTGAAAACAGCTTTCCCTACAAGTGCATGGACCTCCAATCCTGTCCCCAGACTCAGATATTCCATATTCCAACATTCCCATCCTCAATATCTGTGTGTAGAAGACCCATTTCCCCACGACCCAGCGGTGACAAGAAGGAGGGCAGAGGAACATTTTGCCGGAGCTCGCTTTCTCCCCCTCTCTGCCTCCCTCCGCCTCCTGTCTGTCCTCCCAGTGATGGATGGCTATTGGTTCTGGCTTCATCCGACAGAGAAATCTGTCACCTCATGCCAGGGAAAGGTGACAGCAAATCCATCAGCATGGAGACAGCAGTCGCTTGCCGATTGCTTTCAAGGCCACTGGGGGCTGGATTCTTCTTTGCCTCCCACCTCTCCGATTTCTCTCTCCCCCTATTTTACACAAGACTCAGTAAATCATCATTTGAACAAACCCATTTGGCCCCTATTGCATATCCAAATTTGAACAGCTTTGAATTTGTGTGCTATTGTCCTGCTTAAAAAAAAAGGCGGGGGGGGGGGGGGGGAGCGTTTTCCCACAGGAATAGCTCATTATTAGATATTCATATCTGGCCCTTTTGTTACTTCGAAAGCCTGGATTCAAATTCTACTTGTGTCCCCATGGCTTTACCAAGCATGATAGCATTGTTTGACCCAGAGGGGAACGCTGGTCCAAATGGCACCTTGTAATCAGGCTAGTCTCAAGAACAGAAATGCAGAGGATGCAATAAGGCAGGACACTGGTAAACGGAACTACAGCCCATAGAAACAGAGCAAAATGTTTCTCCATTCCTTACTTACTCCACAGCAACCATCTTGCTCGGCCCTCTGAAATATTAGACTCCTTCTGGGTGAAAGGCAGCAGCACTCTACCAGCTGCCATCTGGGCAGAGGATGCCAGAAATTCTGGATGCTGTCCCCAGCTGTGCCAATGCCTGGACCTCTGCTAGGCCACTCACTTGACCTGTGTCTGCCTCAGGCTTCCCTTAGGACAATAATATTTATCTTCCTGGAAGAGCAAAGTAAGGCTTTATCAATGGATATGTACAGAGCTGGTTTAGATCTTCAGGCAAAAGACACTGACAAAGAACCATGATTACAGACAAATTCATTTCCTTCTGTTCCAAACACTGTAAGGTATGATTATTGCCTATGTGACAGTATGACTTAAGAGGCAGAGGCAGCCCCACCTCACAGGGCTTGCCTGGCTCTCCAAGCACCTCACACTTGGGGGAAAAGGTTGTTGAGCATTCCCCATCCCTGAGGGCAGCCAGGAGCATCCGCTGAATGAAGAGCAGTTTCTACTTTTGCTCCGCCTGCTCACAAAGACACAAGGGGACATCCTGGTGATTTTGAATTGCTTCTGACATGTACCTTACACACAGAATGTGAAAAAGGTGGCACTTTGTTGCTGGCAATGACCAATTCCCCCTGAACCCCAACACCACACCACTGCATCCAACTGTGTCAGAGACGACAGGTCTGGGCAGTCGGGACAATCCACCCATTCTGTCACAATTCACCATAACGTGAGCAGACTTTGAGTGTTCAAAGTGAGAGAGCACCAGTGCAACGTGCACAGCCCATCCACCGCTGCAGAGCCGCAGAGGGGAGGCCTCTGAGCTGACCGCAAGTTTCCTGGCGGCTGGGGAGAAACACCCAGACTGCAGCCAAAAGGACACCTGGCTGGGACCCTCTGCCTGCAGAAAACACCCTGCAGGTTCCAGGCAAGGGCCCGGACACATGGAGACCCTGCTGGACTCCAGGCTGCTGAGTGCAAGATGATTTATGGATCTCTGCAGATAGCATATTCCAACCAGAGGGCTTCAGACCAGAAAACCGAGAGCCTTCTGCTTCCTTAAAAGCGCAGCTCCACTTCAGCACTCTAAACTTACTGTAAAGTTAACTGCTTTGGCCTTCTAGTATTTTAAGTGCTGACCCCTCATTGATTCTGTTCAGCCTTTTAAATCTTTAATTTACTTACTTATTTGGGTTTTAAACCTTGCTTGCAATTGCAGGTAATTAAAAAGCTCATTAGTTGGCATCCTGAGCTGATTCCCTGGGTTTATGTACTGTACAGTAGGCCTCCTGTGAGTTTAAACCACGGCTGGGATTGCTTGACTTGTTTCCTACCTCCCCAGCTTTATGAGGTGTTCCATATTTTGGAAGACTATTACCCCTTCCCCTGATTTTTTTAACTACCACTTGCTGCAGTCTTCAGGAAACTTAGTAGCCATTCTGGCTACATACAGTAGCTGTGTTTATAGCTGATCTTCCCCATATTCAGAGCTAAGACCTCTCCATACTTGCAACTCCTTTTTAAAAGGGGCATTCATTATATGCAGACAACAAAAACCCAAACCAGACTGATTTCCAGCATCACGTGCAAGGCTTGATTTGCCCACTCCACTCCATTTGTCCCTCCCCGCTTCTTTCTGGAGCTCCAGGCCTTTGCAGCTTGCCACAGGCAGCCTCTATCAGGGCATTCTCATGGTAGCAGAGTCCCAAATGGAAACTGGAATACGGAGCCGCTCACAATCTCTCTTTCTCCTCCTCTCCCCTTCTCTGTTACCATCTGGTTGCTCTGCCTTCCAACAAATCCAGCAGCGCTACTCCCTGCCTGAGGAAGCTCCTGTTTTTAACTCCACCAAAACATGGTTCCAGGGACTATTCCAGTGTAGGTCTGCACAATAAAGTTACAAAGGAAGCTGTGATTACAGAGCGGAGGTTTAAGTTCCCCTCGTAGCTGGCTGGCTGCTGCAGGCAAGCGTTAAAGCCCATCTGGGAAGAACCCGGCCTCCCGCATCCTGCTGCCGCTGCCTGCCAGGACAGCCAGGAGGGATGGCAGCACCACGGACCGGAGCTGGGCTGGAGCACAGCCGGCTGGGGACTGGCTTTGGCAATAGCTCAGTCGTCATGTTTTCATGGTCAAAACCAAAACCACCTTTGGTTTGGGTGTTGCATTCATGCCTACAGAAACACAAGAGGATTTCACGGTTAGTAAACCCCCACCTCCCCACACGCTCACCCCCTACATCCCCTGCCGTCCTAGCTTGCTGGCTTGTGACCAGCAACATCTAAAATAACTACCTCCTCCTTCCCTAATTCCTGTCTTGCTTCTAGGACTGTAAAGAGAATAAAGTAAAAACAGGCCATTCTCAGCGCAACCCAGCCACTGCTGGGTGCAGCCCAAGCGTAGTCCAGCCAAGGAATATTGCAACAAGAAAGGCAAACACCATTCAGTCCAGCTCTACCCAGACAGACCGGAGCAACAGGGAGTGAATGTGCAGTTAAGACAACAACCAGAGAACACAAAACTGCACTCCAAAGTATAGCAGAATGAAAGTGGTCAGGCAGCGAGTATTGGTACCTGGATCACAATGTAAATACCAAGACATTTCAGAGCAGGGTTTGGTTCTAGAAAGGATCATGACCTATGCAAGAACTCCTGAATCCTAGAACTCATCTTGCATGTCCTCCTTGCTAAACCTACAATCCCCAAAAAACACATCCAGCATCCTGCATCTTTCATCCTATACACACACAAACCTCTCTGTGCTGGGCAGCAGATTTTCAGCAGCTGTTTTTGAGGGGACGCGACTCTATACACACGCATCTCATCCTTGTGTGTTTTATTATTGTGTCAACTGTAGGTTACGCTTTGCTGCAGGCATCACTAAGCCTGCTTAAGGCCAAAAGGGCCTTGGGTCCCCTCCCCTTCTTCCCCACTGCTTTTCTTTGCAGGAATAAGCTATTATTGTCCGTCTGGCCTGGTACCGTTCCTTTTGGCAGTCACAAGCCTTGGACCTCAGCCAAGGTCTATCCCAGGGGACGCTGGGAGCACTTTGAAAATTAAATCTCTGAAGAACTCACAAGGCTGAAAATGCCATGATGTTGCTTGACCTTGGGTTAAACTCAGCGGAAGAAGAGCAGAAGCGGTGGCGGCAGCAGCCGCTGCCACATTACTGGCCTCAGATAACTCCCGGGAAGAAGAGCCCTGCAGGGAGTCGGGGTAAGGGGAGGTTGGGGGAAAGAGGCGGCGCACAAGTGGGAAGCTAAGCAGGGGAACTGCCATTCTGCATTACCCCCCAGAGGACTGATCAGTCCCTGCCACACATTCCTTTTTTGCTCCAGATCCTTTGATGCCTTGTGAGACTTGTATTATTCTTGCACAGGTTTTAAATGAACCATGCCTCTTAATATCAAGAAAACAGCATCATATGAGTAAGTGCCAAAGCATCCCTCCCACCATTGTTCCCAGTGTACACAGCAATTAAATATTAGCTTGTGGAGAGCAATGGTCCACTTCACCAACACAGCATGGACTGGAACACAAAACTACACCTCCTCTCTTTGTCCCAGCCCTCAGGGTGTACCTCCCCAGTCCATTCTAAGCTGGCTTCTTCCCCTGTCCACATTTAACTCCTGATCCAGGTGAAATACCAGGAGGTCCAATCCTTTGCCACTTCAAATCCCTCTAGGACAAGAGGTCTTTTCTCTCCGGATGGAAAGTTCTAAAACAAGCCTTATCATTTAACAATAATGCACTTGGGAGGCACCCTTTTTCACGTGCTTTCTTTCCTGAGCAGCGCCATTATAGTCCAGACAGCTCCGGTCACTGGGGAAGGCAAAGAGCATGTGTTCTGGGAGCTTGGGAGCTCCCCGTTCTGTTTCTTGGGGAGTCAGCTGGCTGGAGAGAGGTGACCAGGGACGCTGTGCTGCAGATGCCTTTGTGCAGTCAGTGCTTTGTCATGGAGATTTGGCAGGTCTTGGGAAGTCTCCACCAGAGATCCTACAGCTAACGAAACCTCTTTAGCATCCCCCCTCACTGTAGTAAGTCCAAGGGGAGCTCAAGCGGAATTGATGGATGGACCCCTGGAGATACTTCAGGATCAAGTCCATCTGCCCTTTCCAACTCAGCGTATGCAGGGCTGTGCTAGGCTGGGTGAGGTAGGAACATCTCACTATGTTCCACTGCAGAACCTCTGCTCCAGCAAACCTCCCTGTGGCCCTGTGCCCCCTGGAGCTGGCTGATTATTTTTGGCTCAGGCTGGAGGGCCCGGATGCTTCTGAGTATCACGACATTTTTGTAGCATTTCTCCTATACTCCCTCCCCTTTCAGTCCCCCCACTTCAGTCCCAGAGAGACAATCCAGATGGAACAGCCCAGCCGCCCTCTGATCAAGCTGGGGAGATTTGTAATTAGGACTCAACAGCTATTATCCCATGACAGCTGAGTGTGGTATCCAGGCAGCCCGGAGGCCACAAAAGGAATGTGAGGGTTTTAAGGAAGGAAGAAGGATACAAGCGCTTTTCAGCCATGCCATATTGCACCAACCCCAGTGACAGCATCCCACCTGCCAGTCCCGATTCCAAGGGCAGCGTCAGTGCAAAAGGGCAAGGGCAATGGGAAAGGGGAGGAGGACGGATGGCAGCTACAGGGGTGCTGGGGGTGGGGGAAGAAACCTCCGTGACCAGCCCAGCGACTGTGCCCGGGGCGCAGTCAGCTCTGTCTGCTGGGACAGCCAGCACCGTCTGCTGGAGCAAGGGAGTGGAGGGTCCAATTTCAGAGTTTGTCCCCAGGATGGGGCCGCAAAGGCGCCATCCGGGCTTCATGTCCCGCAGTTCGGATTCCTCTGGGTGACACATCGCTCTGGAGCGCAGCCCAAGAGGGGAGCAGGTGTCACCGTCCTCCCCCACCCTCCCTTGGTTTTCTGCATACACAGCCAGGCTTCCTAAAACAGAGCTCTCCTGCTTTAAAAAGAGATGGCGCCTGGATCTAAGGGTCTTTCCAAATATTTGTTTTATTGCCAAGCCTTCCAAGAGGTCAAGGAGGAACGTGCTCTCTCACTCCTAAGCTCCTTGCTTGCTTGCTCTGCCTGCTATTGCCAGAGCTGTGGCACCTCCGCCTGTCTTTTCTGCTCCAGTAATTACCAGCCTGCTGGCACACAGAGACAGAACAGCAGCAGCAACAGAGGGCTGGCTGGGTCACAGACCAGCAAACAGATCTGTAAGTGCAGGGTACAGGCAGCTTGCACGCCACACAAACCAAACCCTGGGAATTTGGAATCTAGTGCATCATGGAAAAAAGAAACAGGTTGCCCTTCGCTGAGAGTCCTGGCTTTCTATGCCCCGACTTGCTCCAGCCTTGCCATTCTGAACTTTGCTGCTTCAAACCACATCAGACTTTGAAACAAGCACTAAATCTGTTAGACAGCAGTAAGAAAAACTAAAGCCCAACCCAGGCCATCTTGCAAATAGCATTTACCATCCAAGGACTGTGCATCAGTCCTAGAAGACAACAGGAAATTACCCGGGACCAGGAAGGGATGTGAACAAACAGTAAATAAATCCCAGAAACAGGGATATATGATCAGCAGCCATCTCCCTACCAGCCCTTTAGCTGCACACAGACTCCACTTTTTCCAGTGCAGTTCGGATTGTTCCTGGCTTGAATGCATTACAACATGCTGTTTACTTGGCTGCAGACCTTTCCCTGCCAGCCCCATAGATCAAACACGGATGGACTCTGCCCTCAGTACAACAAGCCAGATTCAGAAGGGGCAGGGGAGAGGAAAGAAGAGATCTGGGAGGTTTAATGCTCCAAAGCATCTAAGTCAGTCCCCCCACGCAGAGCTGCTGCCAAGGCCTGGGAAGTGAGTCACTGCTGGGGCTGGTGGGGGCTCCAGAGCTCAGAGTCACCCCCTGGAAAGGGCTGGAGCGGCGGACAGGCTCTGCCCAGGGATCAGCCAGCATTCGATTCCTGTTTGTGTCCTGAATGAATCATTCCCAACAGCAGTCGCCGTGCCTGACCGTGCTCCTCATGTGCTTTCTATTAGCTGAGCAAACAAGCCAGGCTGCTCCCGAGCCTGGGGAGTTCGCCTTGTAACAGCAGGGGGAGTGGAGAACCTGGGAAATCCAACTGTGCTTTAACCCTGCACACAAGGCACCAGTTTCTGAGAGAGAGTAGACACTACTCACAGGCTCTTTGGGATGTCCTTCACCCCACCTCTGCACAACGTCTCCACTCAGCTTTCTAAACGCAACATCCATGGATGTTCTGTAGTCAAATTGACTCCCACATACATGCCACTATTCCTCAAAAGCTACAAAGAATTATTTTAAGAGACCACTGAAGGGACAACCCAGAGAAATCTTTCCATTCGAAAACTGTTGACAATGTGCTGCAGGCATTATGGACAGCACCATGCAGCCTGGAGGAAACCACGGTGCAACATTCAGAGCAGGAAGCAAGGGCCTTAAAGAGCATGAGAAGAGCCTGAGGAAAAGAGCCTCAGAGTAGATGGAAAGTCACAGCCTCCCTGACTTCCAGTAAGTCCCTGTGCCTCAGTTTCACCACTTCTGCTAAGCAGAGGTGAAGGTGACCACAGTGGCCTGGGAGGACCTAATAGCTCCTAAAAAGTGCGTAAGTGTGGCTACTAACTGAAAGAGCTAAGAGAACAAACAGCCCAGGCTTCACTCCCCTCTCGCTTGGGTCACTCCCCTATGGGAAATATGCTAGGGCTGTGCTTTCCACCTCAGCCAAAAATAATCAGCAGGCTGCAGGGGGTAGAGGGCCTGGGGAGAGAGAGAAATTTTCTCTTCTCAGGCTGCCAGAGCAGAGAGGCTGCAGCACATAATGAGAAATGCATTCTTTTCCTCCCTGTTCCCTCTCCTGCAGCCACCTCTTCACAGAAAAAGCATATGGGCCTGCTCCAAAAGACACGGGGGTGTAAAGTGCAAGCCAGTGGTTCTCTGCTTCCCTTCAAGACAAAGGGTCTGCAAACTAAAATAGCATGTTTGTGCATTAATCCCATTGCTGCTCTCAGATGGCCTCCAGTCCCCAACAAGCAGAGCTTGGGGCAAATGGAAAATACAGTTATGCTGAGTGGACAAAAGATATATAATGCCAGAAGAAAAGGCTGGGCACCCATCCCCTCCTGATGCCTGATACCACTGTTGGCTCCTCAGCCCAATTACTGCACTTGGGGTTTGCAAAACCATGCCACAGGTTTTCCAGTCCACTCACCTCATAGAGCTAAAGTAATAATTCAACAGAGGCAAAGCACTTGTGGGACTGAAATCCCATTTCTCAGAGAAACATGGCACTTGAGGGACTGAACAGCACTGACTTTTGATGATTTTTAAGAAAAAAATCTTCCAAAAGTGGAATTTAGCCACCTGAAAAATCACTCTGTCTCATTTCCGCTCGTTCATTCACATTCAGGGTTGCACACAACTATCATGCATTTAGGAGCTTCCTACCCTGCAGCTCTCAACAGTGGGAAAAAGAATAAAGGGAAAGGAAGTAACATCGCATAACTAAACCCAAGCCAGACCTCCTTCTCGGGATGTCAGGGCACAAACAGAAGACTCCTCGGTGTTAATAAACGTCCTTTCTCCAGTGTCAGGTAGGAAATCCTCACCTCATGTGCCTCTGCCCGCTGTGCGGGCAATGGACTATCATATTATCTGGGTTGTATATAACCTTTAGACATACGGAAGAGTTCATTCTCAATGCAGTCCCTGTGCTTTCACTGCTAAATAAAACAAGTTTGTGTCAAAAGACAGCTGATGTGTGTGGTGTTAAGCACATTATTGCTTCCAGCTCTCATTCTGCAGAAGATGTTGCTGATGCTGGTGCTGTGGCCTATATCCTGCAGAGACAGACTTGAGCAATTTGCTTTCTCCAGCAGCCCATTGCTGACCCTTCTCTACGACTGTTGGGTTTCAAATCACCACACCTCTACCCCTTAGTCAGAAACTTGGTTTCTCTCCAGAGGATGGCTCAGGAGAGAAATACAGGTCAGAATAACCCTCCACCTTAAACTCCCCAGCGCCTTCTCCTCAGCCGCTCGTCATTAGCGTGGGGACTGTGGGATGCCAGGAAGAGGAAGGTTCAGTGGGAGCTCGGGGCTAATTGCCATCCATGCCTTGCAGGCAGCGGCGGTGCCAGGAATCCCAACTACTGTCCCCAGGGAGTGGCGGCAGAGGCAGCAAAAACCCTCCTCAGTGGCAGACGAGTTTTTCTATTTCCTTGGTTTCAAATCTCGCTTCTGTTCTCCCCAGTCTCTGCTGCGGCTCCAGCCGTGAATTCTAGGGAAGCCCAGCTGCCTCAGCAGGTATGGTCTCATTAATGAGCAATTAGCTCCTAGCCTAATTGGGCAGCAGAATGGCTAATGAGCCTAGCTGTGGTTGTCTGTGCCCTCATTATCCTGTGCTCAGCCAGTGGTAATACTGAACTTCTGTCCCATTTCCGTCATGCCACGATCAGAGCACTGGCTGGGAGCTTAGATGTGCCAGTGCTCGCTGCCTTTTCGTGCTCTGAAGTTGACGGTTTATCTTATCTGTTTCCCCAGGCAGGCCTGGAAAAGCTTCTCTCACCTCTGCACTACACAACCGGATCCTCACTCCCTTGTCCGAGTCCTACTTTTTCTTTCTTCTATATATTTATATTTGTGAACACGGATACATACAAATATTTGAGTATTTCTCTATGCATAGGTACATTTGTATATCCATAAATATACAACCCTTGACACAAGCTTCAAAGCACTCCTATGTGTACAGAAGAGGAAGCTGGAGCACTAAGACTGAGCCAGCAATGGCAGATAAACATTCCCATAAAAAACATGCTGTGCACTGAACCATTAACAACCTACACTAGTATCTTTAAAAGGCTAATTTAATGAATGGAACAAATGCTGAAACGCAAGCCAGTTGGAGAAGCTTCTCAGGTCTTTTCCCTAGCATGTACTGAAATCCTTCCTTGCTTATGGGAAAAGAGAAGCACGGTCATGTGCATGGGATTGATTTCCCAGAAGCCCAAGGCTGCATAATAGCAGGATTCCCCAGGGGCAGGCAGCAAACAGAATATTGTGTGCATTTCTGACAGTCTTTCCTTTTGCTGTGGGCTCCCCACAGTGTTTCTTTTTAAACAAGCTTTTGCACAGCCCCGCTTATATCTCCTGGCTCACCCACCTCCTCTTGCTAATATTTTATTTATTGCATCCTGATCCTAACAAGTGAGCTTCTTCCCCAATCACTGCTAGTTAGACTGGGTTTCTCTCCAGAGCACACAGATCTAGACAGAGCAGGGGTGTGCTTTGCAATTCACACAAGTATTCAGCGTCCATATAGACTGTCCAAAGACCACAGCACTTGGATATATTTTACTCACAAGTCCAGGTACCAGCAAGCAGAATAAATATTGCATTTCACTGCAAGCAGAAGATAACAAAAGACTGGGCAAGCCTATATATTGATGTAGCGAAAGCAATCCAAAGGAAGACCCCTAAAGGGAACTATTTCTCTTCCCCTCTCTCTGGTCTCTTTCCAAAAGCTGGTTATTGGCTCAGGGTTGAACCCCGTTGATCTTAAAGTCATCTCTCCGCGTTTGATACTGTCAAGAAGTTTTCATACTGACTTTCATACTGAAAAAGGTATTTGCAATACAGCAGCTCTTAGGTGAATAGAGCACTGTATCTCACCTAGTGAATTCAGTCACTAAACGGAACAGCAGCCATTTCTCATCCAGTGCCCAAGCACAGTCCCTGTGCACCAGTTTTAGACACACTCCACAAGCCCTTCAGTGCTCTGACACCAGTAGCTGGACACCCACTCTGGGACAGGGAAACTTTCAGGAAGCCAAACTCCTTGCAAAACATCTTGAGACAGGTCCCCTCTAGATACCAGGTGTCACGTGCAGAAAAGAGATGACTAATCAATAAAGTCAGGAGGATTTTATGTAGGGCATCCTCTACCAATATAACAGAGACCAGTCCTTACCAGACCAATGCTATTTGACAGTCGCCATTGATCACCACAGTACATCTGCTTGACAAATGACATTTATCTTCAGCAGTGCCTGACAGGCACTCCGGCATGCCCTCCAGACAAATGCTTGCTCTCAAGAGGCTGCGACAGTGAGATGAAACAAGCCAAAAACCCTAGAATAAAGCCCCTTGTGCCATCATCCAACTGCTGAATGGTGTGGAAGAAGAGGGCTGTTGTTATCCAGGGTTGCTATCTTAAATACTATTGCATGGCTTGTGTATTTTTCAAGTTCAAAAGTAAGCCTGGAGTTGAGGCCATCTAAAAGAAACAAATATTCTCAGGGCAGCTGCCTTGTGTTTATATCCCTGCTTCCATACAAGGGCATCAAAAGCATTACATGCAGGGAAGAAAACCAAGACACCAGGACACAGTGCAACTCAGACAGGGCCACAGAGCCGGTCAAGAGTCCAGACAACAACTCCTAGGCTGCATTCGCCCAGTATATAAACAGGGACACACACACAGAGCAACTCACTTAAAGGGTCTGTATCTCCCAGCCACTAACGTGGAACAAGCAAAGCAAAAGAGAATTGCTGCAGTGCCAGATAAAGTCAAAAGGTTCATGATGCACAGCCGTGAGGGTAAAAGAAGAGGAAGCAGCTGGGAAGTTTTGGCAACAGAAACTTGTTTTCACAAAACAAATGAAACCCAAGGAAAGCCACAGACTTCCAGTGTTGTGTGGGAGCAGGTGGTCCTGGATCTCCCAGCCCTCTCCTCCCCTGCTAGGAGGAAGCCCACGACACAGTGTTTGTGGAACTCTTGCTTTTTGACAATGACTTCAGCACAGTAATTACTGCGAGCTCCTCAAGTTTTGCAGGAAACAGATGCTGAAGGGTGAGGGTTGAATTCCTTTTTTTCCGAGCATCTGCTGCCATCCGGTGGCAAACGCTGCAATGGCAGCCAGGGCCTCCCAGGCCACCCTTGGCAGGGGGACAGCCTGGGCCCTGGTGACAAGCTGCAGCCTGGCCAGAGTCACTAGGGAGCCCAGTCGATCCTGCAAGGAGGGAGGGAGCTGTCTCACACTTATCTGGACAGGGAAAGACCTGGGTAAATCACAGACAGAAATCAACTGCTGCAGGAAAATACCAAATCACACTGAGGGCTGAAGTTGGGACAATCGTTTAGTGCAAACGTACTCCCCTCATATCCCCTGGATGTCATCCCCTCTCAGGTCACTGTCCTTTCTATCCCACACTCCCCTTGCAAGGTGGAAGAGGGAGTTTCCCTGCTGCAGGGCCAGAACTCCAGTAGCCAAGAGGCATCCTCACAGCAGCTTTGCCAAGTCCCCTGCAGTCCAGCTGGGCACAGGAACACATGCCAGGGACATCAGCCAACTGTTCATGTTTTCTTATTTGCAATCTTGTAAATAAAAATCAGTCAGACAAGAGCCCTGGGGGCTCAGCCAGAAACACTGCAGTCCCCCACCATCTGAGAGCGTCTGCTCTACGTGACTCAGAACTTGGTCTGGCACATGCGAACACACACAGGGCACTGCAGCTTGCAGAACACTGGCAGTACCTTCAGCTGGTAATTAAAAAAGCAGCAGCCACAAACCTAGACACTCCGAGGGGACAGAGCTGTCATGCCTGAAAGTTAGTATTCCTCAGCCAGGAAGAAAAAGCCAGCCATCTTCTTAAGAGAGAGACCTTATCCATTGGAAAGGCTTAGACACAAGAAGTATTAACATAAACCACTAAGTTTTCTTCCATTTATATCGCACAAATTGTACAAATCTGTTCAAAGCTGTATTGAAAGAACAAAACCAGAATTTAGAGAAAGTCAGTACCTTTACCTCCCATCTATACACAGGGAAATGAAGGCACAGCACAACAGCAACGGGACGTGTTGCAGAACC
The DNA here is from genome assembly GCF_036013475.1 of Columba livia. Taxonomy (NCBI): domain Eukaryota; kingdom Metazoa; phylum Chordata; class Aves; order Columbiformes; family Columbidae; genus Columba; species Columba livia. Next base: position 2,847,416 of record NC_088622.1, read on the forward strand.
AAACAGCACCTGTATAGATTGGCAAAACCATCAGCCAAGGCCCTGTGGGTTGGATGTATCTTCCAATGGGTCATTAAGTAATTTGTCCTGAATGCCAAAATGCTGTTTGAGAGAAATAAAACCCTGGAGTTGCAGGGAGGATTACAGCAACTGAGATCCATCGATAGAGTAAGTTAAATCGCCATCAACACCTGCCTGTGCCTATTAGCCTCTCGCTGTCAGAACGGTACCATGAGGTTACCTCAAACTGCAGTCAAAGTCTAAACAAAATTAAATACCACACATACAAGGAACCAACTCATAGATTGTGCTGGCAGGAGACAAACGTACAGAATTCACGCTTTGGTGTGGAATATGAAATACATATAGTTACATTTTGTATCTTATGGCATCTCTTTACCAGCTTTCCCTTTCAACCAGACAGGATGGGGTGCGATAAAAAAATTTCAAGCTGACTTTGCCCAAGATGGTCACCTACAAACAAGTGTAACTTCACCAAAGTGACTCAGAGAATCTTTCCTTCTAACTCTGTCAGAGACTCTGTGCACGTGGACAATCCCTTCTGACATGGGTTGGGAGTTCAGTAAAGGAGTTCAGTACAGAGTGGAGCCCCAGGACGGTTCTGTCCCACTTCCAGCCAGCACACACTGTCTTGCATTCCACTATTAAGGCACTTTAGTTCTTTTCCACCCTTTACACTCAAGAGCCCAAGTTGTACCTCTGCCAACCACAACAAGCCTTACACAATTTCTTTTCCCTCTCCTCTATGTTCCCTGTTTTTCACATTTAATCTGAGGCACATGTGGTCTGATCACCCCAGAACAATACATCTCAAATAAGCATATAAAAGACCTTTCATTGACATGAATAAATTGATTGGGACCGTTACTTTGTAGCTACTTCCCTCTTGAAGCCTCTTGAAGACAGCCTGAGGCTGGGAAGCAACATTTACATTTAGATGAAGGTGTTTCTGTCACACTACCTCCCAACAGTTTCCGGCCCCAGGTATTGTCTCCATAAGAAATTAGTAAAATCAAGGCGTTCTCCTTTAAAAAACACAGAAGGAAAAGGCAAAAAAAACTTCTGTAGTCCCACTGCAAGATTATTGTGGTCTGGAATCACATTATCTGTAGCAAAGAAATGCCAACAGGTGAAAGGAGAGTAGTATCATCACATCGGGAAGAAACAGCAAAGAGCTTATGTCTGGAAACTGATTTTTCCAGCACAAACTCTCTTAACATGTCCTGCTTTGTGTAAACAGCTACAGAGGTTTCTATCACCAGGTTACGCTCTCTTACACAGTGACAACAGACTAGATTCACTGCTGCTGTGAAACACTGTAGCACCACCACAAATTTACACCACCTAGGTTTTACCTCCAGCCTTTACTCAGTTCATTACTCTGTAAGTCTTCAAGACACCTGAGAAATGAAATGCATGGTACATTGCTTCAGTACTGATAGACTGCAAGTGCTTTGCAAAGGTACCTATTTTAATGTTTTTTTTCCACAGCGAGCACAGACCCGACCAGGATTTTCAGTGTCCTTGGCATCCGTGTCCCCAGCCAGCACTGAAATGCAAGTGAACAATAACTGACCTGTGTCTCTTGCTGCCATCGTTGAAAGGCTTGTCTGTGCTAGAAATGTGTCCTGTTTCAGTGCTATGCAACAATCACAAGAGTAAAAGCAACAGATTCAAGTATAACAAAACTATGTTTTACTGTCTTATCTTTTTTTACAAAAGAATAAATATCTTGCAATCTGTCAGCTGGGGAAGAAAAGTAAGTATTTCAAACTCCCTAATCAATAACACATGCAATAAAACTCAGCACAGACCAGGTTCTAATGCAGCAGCTTCATGGATGAAGGACAGAGTACAAACCTTCTAGGTCCAGCACATTCACCCGTTGAGTCAAAAAAGCAGATCAAAAGGGGTCAAGACACCAAAAACCCCTCATTAATAGTTTCAAAGTAAAGAAAAAATGTGCCACAGATTCTGAGACAGGATATAGTCAGGGGGTTATTTAAGTATTGTTGTCTGAATTAATTAGTACTTGCAGCTTGGTGCAGCCCTAGGGGCTGAAGTCTCTGCTCATATTCCAAGTCCAAGGTCAATTCAGAACAAGTTACAACCTACACAAACGCAGACAAAGCTTCCCCATATGCTGAGGAAGCTGCAGAAAACATCCCGGCTGCTCTCCTGACGGTCTGCCTTCAGCTGGAGGGTCCCTGTACGTCAGCAGAGCATGCACATGATGGAATGTTTCATTAAACACTGTTTTATTACAAGCAGTGAGACACTTCACAGTGGCCCTCTGTCAACTCCAGCATTTTGCAAACCATTTCAGTTCTGCACCACGAGACACTTGCATGTTGTGCAAACTGTGGCACCAGTTGCAAACATACATCTGTTCACTCTGCAAAATCAGCATCATACTCATTTCTCTGTTCTTGAGAAGCAACATGGTGGTATCAGGAGTCCAGTGAAAAATGTACTGGCACAAGGGATTTGCATATGTATAGAAGATAAACCCTTCAAAATTCCCACAAGTATAGCTCCAGAAATCATTGAAAACACTTGACACTCTCCAGCCTTCCGACATGCTCACCAAGCTCATCAACCGTCCTGCCCCACCAGCTACAAGTGCATTAATTCCCTATCTCCTGTTACGTATATTTAGTGGCCATGGATCTATTCAGCGTTAGTAAGTCCCAACTATAATCCTCATTCACCTTCACATTTTCCTGCCTCAAACAATGGCTAGAGAAACGTCTGCAACACAAAAAGGCCTTGCTGGCAGATACACTGGACATCATGCAATTTTGTTCACTACAAGATTTAGGGTTGAGTAGACCCTTCCACAGAAAAAAAAAAATAAGAGCACGCAGAGAATTAATGTATTTCAAACTGGACGCTGACTGTTGAATAATTCCCCGTTAATCCTCTCTCCCTACTTCCAATAAATTGTCACAAACACTCTCCCAGTGACAAAAAAAGTCCCAATACAAACACCAGCAAGGCCTTCTCAAGCTTACCTGTCTCACAGAAGAGCAAGGGAGGAAAAACCTCTGGGCCTGTCACTGCTGGACATGGAGGAGCACCTGTGACAACAACACGGATCGCACTGAGCAAACAGAACAAAGCCCTGGGTTGTGAGGGTCTCAGCTGCCTGAAGGACTAAAGGATAACTGCCGTGAGGAGCACAGAGACCTGGGAACAGTACTGGGGGGGCAGAGAGGAAGATGGTTCCCTTTGGGATCAAGGAACACTGCCAGGAAGGGCTGGGGGAGAAAACACCCCACGGCCTGGGCTTCCCACCACAGACACCACTACTCACATGTCACCCTTTTCCCTGTCACCGAATCACAGAATGTCGGGGATTGGAAGGGACCTGGAAAGCTCATCCAGTGCAATCCCCCCATGGAGCAGGAACACCCAGATGAGGTTACACAGGAAGGTGTCCAGGCGGGTTGGAATGTCTGCACAGAAGGAGACTCCACAACCCCCTGGGCAGCCTGGGCCAGGCTCTGCCACCCTCACTGAGAAGAAGTTGCTTCTCATATTTAAGTGGAACCTCCTGTGTTCCAGTTTGAACCCATTACCCCTTGTCCTATCACTGGTTGTCACCGAGAAGAGCCTGGCTCCATCCTCCTGACACTCACCCTTTAGATATCCGTAAGCATTAATGAGTCCCCCCTCAGTCTCCTCTTGTCCAGCTCCAGAGCCCCAGCTCCCTCAGCCTTTCCTCACACGGGAGATGCTCCACTCCCTTCAGCATCTTTGTTGTCCTGCGCTGGACTCTCTCCAGCAGTTCCCTGTCCTGCTGGAACTGAGGGGCCACAACTGGACACAATATTCCAGATGTGGTCTCACCAGGGCAAAGGGGCAGGAGAACCTCTCTGACCTACTGAAAACCCCCCTTCTAATACGCAGCAGGGAAAGGCTCTTACCCACACGTCGCCATGCCGCCCGGCCTGAGAGACGCGCTCACAGAACCTTCCAGAACCTTCCCGCTCTGTGAGGCGCCCCCCGTAATGGGCGGGGCCTGTGAGGCACCTCCCTTGATTGGTCGGGCCCGTGAGGCACCAACCCCTAATGGGCGGAGCCGGCGCTCCCGCCCATGGCCGCTGTTCCCTCAGCGGCACAAACCCCCTTGCCCCCGCACAGGAGCTTCCCACAGCACAACTGCCACAAGAAGTGACACAGGAGCTCCCTCTTTTTCATGTTCAGAGAACAGAAAAATCAAATTCCTGAAGAAAACACCACACGTCAGCTTTGCTCCTTGTACCCGAGTGAATGTACGTTGTAAAAAACCTACCCAGGATTGAAAGCTGTCGCATATGTTACTTTGTACAGCTGACATGTTAAAATGAAGTCTGGTAATGCCCATAAAACAAAGCCGTTTTCAGCCTTTACCCTCACAATGGCAAAGTATCATTAACACAAGACCACTAATGTAATGGAAACTACATTGTTCAATTCACACAGTAATAAAAATCCTGTTTGGCCTTGTCCCTGCAGGGTTCAGCATTTTACGTGTGGAAATTTAGAACCTGTAGCAAGAAAGGGAGGGCGGCCTCACCCATCCAAGTTCTACGTTAAGTACAAGGAATTTAAAAGCCAAAAGAAGTGTCAGAATAAATACCACAGCACATGTTCAAGCCAGTCCCAGTAAAAAGCACTTTCAGAAGCCATTTCCAGTAGACAAGAACTGACCTTACAAAATGCCACAGGGTATAAATAGAGCAGCCTCTTCAAATATGCAGCTCCAAAATCGTGTGCAATTTGTCATCAATACTTCTCTGTCTGCTTCGAGCACAAACAGCTCCTCTGGCTGTACTCAGCACTAATTAGCTTGAACTGCAGTCAGAGTACCTCGCTATTTCTGAAAAACCATAGATGAAGAAAACAAAGCAGAACCAGATCAAGAATGCAGCCTTCCCATCTCCCTTTTGACCAGACGTTTATTCTGTAAAATATTCGCCACCTCTCGCTGTGACATCGCAGCATTTCCCTGTGTTTTGGAGATGCTGATTATAATGAACTGCAAATATGGAACACTCAGACAGCCAGCTCACACAAATACATTACAGTCCCTCATAGTGGAAGACAGGGAGCCACCACAAATGTACACAAACAGCAAATTTTAGCTTTTCAGCAGGCAATGAACAGACAATGAGTTATTGTGTGTCTTCCTCTCTGCAATTATCTTCCTTTTGGAATGCATCTCTTGCCAGCTCTCTATCAGTCGTGTGTAGGACGACTCTAACAGCACAAAGTAACATCTCTTAGGAAATAAGATGCGTTAAAAAGTCCGCTACTGGTGTATATATAGCATACTATATCTAATTTCAAGCTTACACTTCGTGAGTCCTGATCTTTCTGCTCTTCTTTGGCTGATGCAAGGAAAGCTTATGCATACACTGAACTGCTGGTTTGTGCTCAGGCTGATCAATGGCTACAATATATTACCACTGTAAACAGAAATCCCCCGAGGTCAGGACAGCCAAAACATCCTTACACACTCATGCTTACCAATTTGATTGCTTAACTTATGGAAAAACACACCAAAGTTATGCAGTACGGCCCTAGAGCACAAATGTACCTCGTGGAACTGGACGTGATGTTGGTGTTTTGTGTGCTGTAAATTAGAAAAGAAATGACCTCAAGTTAAAAATAGAGACAGACAAGACAGCTTTGAGACAGACAAGATGGCCACGCCGGCATCCCGGATTATCCCAGGTAAAAAGAACTCTTTTCCCACTAACAACAATCAACAGACACATTTCGCTCGCAGGCAGGACCTGGCTGCTGTAGTGTAGCTTGGTTTTATTTATGTCCACAAATAGTTCGAAAAAATTACAAAATACTCAAATGGAGAGAACACAGAAGTCACGATTTTCTGGGTTTCTACTCTGTTTACACTGTGTTATCCCATGGCAAACTACTCATATATACATTAAGCTTCAAGATATATATAAATGTAGCAGTCAGAATGTACACTCTGCTTTAACGGTGCAGTGAAACAAGCTCAACCATGACAACATAGAACAAGAGAGACGTTTCAAAAACACTAAAGTAAAATTTAAAAATAAACTTTGAAAACAGAGGAAAAATAAGAGAGATTTATAAAAGAAAACCAACAGGTCTGGGTTGTTTTAACAGGGCATCAAACACCAAGATGGCTTCAGAAACCACTGCATGTAAAGTTGTAGTTAATCATTGCTCTAACATGGAAGAAATTCAGTGCTTATTTGCTGAATAACGTGAACAAGAAACTCCCACAAATTATCAGAATGCTTTTCTAAATTTAAAAATAAGAAAGAAAAAGCTGAATGAACTGCTTTTGAACAGACTGCAAACTTCAGCTGGAAAATAAAAGAGAGGACCATCGGAGGCAATTAGCTTTTCTTTTTTTTTTAATAAGAACTATAGCTAAAAATAACAGCAAAAGAGAAGGATCGGAAGAAATGGCTGAAGTGGCTGAACTCCCCCAAGCTCCCGAATTCCACACGGTAAAAACAAGGAGGGGAAGCTTAACTGAAATGTGCCTGATTCGACCTTTAAAGTCAAGCGAGGCACTCTCTCTGCTGAGCAGACTGCTCTCACTACCTGCCCACTGTTAGCAGAAGCAAAACCCACTTATTACTCAGAAGAAAACCATTTCACCTGACCACTGCAGACAGCAACTGAAGGCTTTACCGTCCTCGATTCTAGATTGACCTCACGCTTTCCAAATCTCAGTAATACTCACTAGCTGCTCCTCCTAACAGAGTTCAAACAGAGCGGGTGCAACTCATTAAACGCTACTGCAGGTCTTTTGCACTGAGAAATCTGGAATGGAGGACAGAAAAAAAGGAAGGTCAACATCAGGTGAAATAGGTCTCCTTCCTCTCCTATTGCCTTAAGCAGAGCTAGAGTACCTCAATGCAAATGGTAAATTCATGTTACTGACCGTCCGCCAGCGATCTTCGGGCACTGAGAGTGGTTTGAGACCGTGAGGTGGATGAAGCGCTGTGCGTGCCCTGCCTTCCATCAGATTATGATTAACTACAAGCTTATCACGCGTGGCTCGGAACAGTCCTATGACACAACCATCACACAGAACAGTCTACAACAGCAGAGAGAGCACTCGTGAGTTGAGAGAGAGAATGGGGGGAACTTGTGCACCAGCAGAATAAACAACAGCCAGCAGATCAGATGTCCATCGGCTGCATCGCCCGCTGCTCTGGCAAAGAAAATTCATGGCAAAACAGTGAAAACAAATTAAAAATCTGCCTAGACAGTAAGCGGAGTTGTCTCCTAAATAATGCTCACTGGCCTGTGTATTCCTCTCCTTTTACCATCCACATGGGAATCAGCCAACAGGAGTTATTCCGCAAGGACCTGGTGTGTTGGGAGTCAGTAAATGTTACTGTCCATATATCTGGTTAATTCCGAAGCGTTAAGTTCCTGAGATACAGAACACTGGTGGCAGTTAAAAAGTGTTTGCTTACAAAACCAAAACTAAAACAGTCAAAGAGAAAATACAGACTGGTCTTTGCAAAAGAACTTCAAGAATACTCAGCTGCCTATCCACGTTTCTTAAGAACATATCAAACCTAAGAGGCCAGAAAGAGCACGTCCTCCAAAAATATCTGCGTGCATACAAAATTCTGGCTGTGCTAGTTTGAGCCATGGAAAAGCTTAAAAAAGAGATTTTAGAACAGATTATTTCTTTGAACTTTTGCCTAAAGTCTAAAACCAATGGAGTTAGATTAAGTTTCAAAAGGTAATAGGAAAGAGACGTATTATGGCCACATTGACAACGAACCCTTGACGGAGGCATCAAAAGGGGAAGCTGGTTCCAAGGGACACCTGGACTGCTGAGAAACCCAACTCCACAGAAAGCATCTGCAGAACAGAGAGATGTAACACTAACGAAAAACCCCACGAACCCAAACGAGCCAAGAAACAGGAACAGAAACAGTCATTTGCAACGTTATCCCTGCAACTCCCTTTAATGCTTATTGTTGGTAACAAACCAAATTTCAAGCTTTTATCCATTTGAAATTATTGATACCCAGCGTCCCCTTTAATTAAAGGGATAATTATATATATATATTTTATTAAAAAATCAACTCTGTATTCTGTCAATACCAGGTAGGAATTCACAATTTGTGATGGTACTGAAAATCAAGATAAACATTTCTGGAGTTTTGTTTTGCTTTGTTTCTCCCCTCTACCCAAAAAAGTTATTTACAGACTTAAAAAGCCATGCTGCAGAACTGAGCTCTCTTTAAAATCATGAAGATTTCCTACAATGTATTAAAATAAAAGTAGATTTTAATTATTATAGCACTTGCATTCAGAGCTTGTTATGTCACCTACTTGCAATCCTTGTTTTTTTTTTAATAGTATAGATGCATTGAGTGTCTCTTTACGCACAGTGACTCGTGTTGTGAACCTGATTCTAGCACCTACTCAAACCAAACTAGTAAGAAAAAGGAAAGAAAACAGGAAAACAAAAAAAGAACAAAGAAGAACAAAAAAAAAAACCAAGATTGCAGGAAGTTCTCTGAATATTCCACACAGTCCTGTATTTTCAATAGGCTTCTGAATACGTTGTCATGCAGGGAGACCCACACCAGTCTTGAGAAATCTTCTCTACAAATGAACACTATGCTGATAAGTCTCTACTTGTCGGGTGGTTGTTTTAAATATATAAAGAAATCTTTATAAGATATTCTTTTCCTTTTGTAGCTCTTATTGTATGTAAAAATGTTCTGCTCCTTCCCAAGGACTAGGGTTTCCACAGCCAGCATTACAAATAAATAATTTATTACAACTGTTTGTCGCCTTCTTTCTTCAGTCGACTGAAAGAGAAAGAAAAACTCATTTTAACAAAGCGAAGGAGGCGTCGTGACGCTTCAGAGAGAACTCGCCTTCCTGCCAACCCCGTGGCTGTTTAATGTGCTGCTTCCTAAACGTCCTCGCTCCCCACAGACACGGTGGCTTTTGTTTCTCCTTCTTGACATATTGCCAGCGGTCACTGCAAACAGGAGGTGAGGTGGTGGCCAAGCAGAGAACCACCCTATTATCCACACCATATACTGTGGAGAAAGAACTCGCATGATTCATCCAGGCATTCTCAGTTGAGAATGCAGGATCTGTATTATTCATGCATTTCATCTTCCTACTGTCTTTAGTAATTTCTTAAGATTTAGTGAACTCTTCCCCTCTTCTCATTCATAAAGCTTTTATCCATCCTCCTCCACTGATCTCAAGAGAGATGTGGAAGCAGCAATCGTAGTATCATACTAAAAACACCAATCAGAGGTAATTCTGCAATGTAAGACTCAACTAGTTTACATCCTGTGCCAGTAATTTGGATGTGGGTTCCAATCTGCCCTATCACCTATGCTCAACTAAGTCTTAGTAGAGCTTTACCATCCTCCATAATTGCGTGAGGCCAGTAACCCAGCCCCTAGTTAGAAAGGCAGTAATTCACAAGAAAAAAGACAGAATGTGGAGAAAGACAAAGGGAGTTGTAGCACCCCTGAGCCCCCCAACGCCTTCACCGCGCCTCTCACCTGTAATAATCTTCCTGACTCGGTAGATGCCCGCCGTGCATGTGAGGATGGCCGTGCAACCACTGCTGCTCCATGGCCAGTCTCTGCAGCTCTGCTGACTGGGCGTGCATGGCCTGCAGCTGGTGGGCCGCTGACATGGGCGGTGGAATGGCACCGGGCAGGTCTCGCGGATACGGAGTACCTAGGAAAGAGATGCTCGCTTTTAAACACTTATGAGGCCTGCAAAGAGTTCACAGAATCCCAGAATGTCAGGGGGTTGGAAGGGCCCTGGAAAGCTCATCCAGTGCAATCCCCCCATGGAGCAGGAACACCCAGATGAGGTTACACAGGAAGGTGTCCAGGCGGGTTGGAATGTCTGCACAGAAGGAGACTCCACAACCCCCCTGGGCAGCCTGGGCCAGGCTCTGCCACCCTCACTGGGAAGAAGTTTCTTCTCAAATTTAAGTGGAACCTCTTGTGTTCCAGTTTGAACCCATTGCCCCTTGTCCTATCACTGGTTGTCACTGAGAAGAGCCTGGCTCCATCCTCCTGACACTCCCCCTTTAGATATCTGTAACCATGAATGAGTCACCCCTCAGTCTCCTCTTGTCCAGCTCCAGAGCCCCAGCTCCCTCAGCCTTTCCTCATAAGGGAGTTGTCCCATGAATCTTTCTTTTCCCTAAACCAACCAACCTCTGCCTGTAACCCAAGTTACAGCTCAACTCCTCTCCCAAGAAACGCTAAGACCCAGAAGAAAAGTTAAAGATGACAGTTGAGATCCAGAGCCAACCTTCATAAAGGACCATAAAATGCTCTCACCAAAGACTGGATGTCGGAGCATTTCATGCTCGTGAGGTGGCTGCCCTAGCAATGGGTTGGGGATGGTCCCAGGTGGGTAGGGAAAACGTGCCAAATGGGGTCCAGCTGCTAAAGGATCCACCAGCGGGTGAACAGGTCCTGCTGAACCTTTAAAAGAAGGAAAGAAAGCAAGCAATCAACTGCTTTGGGAAGTACCGCTCACTGTTGGAAGATCAAATGCCCTGTTAGTCTTGAGCTGGATCGTCACTGGCCTAACTGGCATGTAATTACCAGGAACCAATCCAATCTGAAACCCACTTTTCTGTCTTCAAGTGACATCTGCTTACCAAACAGTCTTAACTGTTCAAGCACAACCCAGGGGCTTTCAGTTTCTACAGAAAAAAGAAATTCACAAAGCAATAGGGAAAAACAGCAAAGATGGTCAACATTTAGAAAAATTTCACCAAAACTCTCTCCTATTTCCCCTTTACACAAATAAAATTGAAGGATCTCTAGTGGCATTTAGTACAAAAGCATTTAAGCATCCTCCCGACTTTACGAATACTACCTGATGGCCAAAACGAAACCCTTCGTTTGCAAAAGATGACACTGTCACCACCCTGCAGACAGCCTCTGATGCCACTTTACCAATATGATGAAAAAAGACACCGGCAAACCTGAAAAATACTTATTTATCAGCCTCTCTGCAATCTCAGCACGTTAGGCTGTTAGCAGACTGCAGAGGAACCACAAATGGGAGGAATACAGCTCCGGTAACACAACTCTCCCTCAGCTGCTATCTGAAACGTGTGGTCACGTTACACTCTGTTCAGAACTACCTGAAACATTCAGGAGCCCCTCACTGTATTGTAACCTGGCGGCCAAGATTAAAGCCACATTACTTTTCAAATACAGTTAATAGCCTTGACAATTGATTGACCTGGCTTTGTGTCTTGCTAGACTGAGAGTGACAACGCACTTGCCAGATTTTTGTCCAGAACAAATAACCGGGGAGCACCTGGACTTACCTGCACAGAGGTGCTGACTTACCTGACAACAGAGTCCTTGTACAGACATGATCTATGACAAATTCCTTCTGCTATAAACGGGGTATGCCAACCTGCCTCAAACTGTGATTTGTGCAGTCTCAGACAGCAGGTTTAATGCTGATACTCAGCGCTATCATCTCCTCCCTGTAACCCCCATCCTTAACAGTCTCACAAGACCCTGCTCGTTCCTTGCTATACAATCTGGCTCTGCAGCAGCACTGCAACTCCTTCCAAACTCCAAAACACAGACGTCCCAGCTCCGTTTAACGCACACTGCTCTGAAGTGAAGTATGCTATATCCGCTCGCACAAACACCACATTTGCAGCCAGCTGCACCAGACGCTGCACTTCCAACTACTTGGAATTTTTCTTCCTTCCTTAGCAGCCACCGCACCTGATGCCTTGCTTGCTGTGCGCTCTCCAGTCTGCCACCAGAAAATCAGAACAATTCTGCTTCCAGACAAGTAACCACTTCCAGAAGAGTAACCATGCAGCTTGCTTTAGAAATGAGCAAGGCATCAAGCCATTTTTGAGACTATTACATAGTTTGGGAAAAAGATTTCCACACATAAAAATACACTGTAGCTAAAAAGATGACAACCCCTCAATGTACATGGCTCTTGTGAGAATTGCAATAGAGAATTTCAGCTCAACTAAGGCCAGATGGTTGGCACATCAAATGGCCAAAGAGATGAAGTGTTTCTCTCCTATTTTTTTCCAGCTCCTATATGGAAACACCAGTTTCAGCTCCTTACCAGCTATAACTCATACCGTAAGAGCCATTAGCAGTGTTAGCAGTTCCGTGACATCTCTCCTGACAAATTCCCTTCACCCACTGTATGCCAGACGTCACCGTAAGCTGGTGCTCTAGGACACCAGTACTGAAAAAACCCAAACCACAAGAAAACAGCAAACCTTTTACAGTGACAGTGTGCAGTGTCCATGAAAATCGCTGTACTGTCACCATCATTTATCACCATTATTGGTCCACTCTCCCCCAAAAATAGTTTGCATTTCAGTTATCACAACCTCATACAGCACAAGTCACATCGCACAAAAGGCAACAGGGATTTCGCTACTTGAATTCCAGAGCCGCAGGCTGCCCGTTTTGGGTAGATTTCTGCTAACAGCTCACGAGAGAGGATCCCTGGGATCCTGGCCCCTTTCCCTGGGCTCACCTTGATGTAAGGGATCCTGCTGGTGTAGGTGTAAATGCGAGTGTATGTGCGAGTGTTGGTGATGGTGAGGTGTCACGTTGAACATCTGGAGCCGCGCCAAGGGGTCGTTTGTCAGCGACGCCATCCGCTCAGCGTGTATTCTCTCTGCCGCCAGTCTGTCAGGGTAGCTCATTTCAGGCCGTAACTGGGGGCCTGCCAGCGCGAGTCTCTCTCTTTCCAGGGGGTTCAAACCCGGGTGGAAGGAAGCGAACGGGTGAGGTCCTGCTGTTGGGGGAATAGTCAGAGCGCCGTGCCTGGCAAAATGCTCCATGGGGTTCGTAGCTGGGTGCAGTGCATCGAGCTCTGGCGGCTTCACCTCAAAGCCAGGTTTCATCCTCTCTCTCAACTCCCTTTCCCGGATTTCTCGCTCCCGGATTTCCCGTTCTCGCAGCTCTCGTTCCCGAATGGTGGGATCCACGTTGTAGAGGCCAGGCATGTGGTAGGCCAGAAGCGGATCGGTGGGGTTCAGGGGGACGAAGAAGGGATGATTGCGGTTTGTTGGTGACATGACATGAGGACGGGCGTATTCACTCAGTGTTCGTAAAGCGGGTGTATCTGGGCCGATGTAAGGTGGTACGGCAGCAATGGTTGTCGGGGGAGGTTCGAATGAAGGTCTCATATGCGCTGGCCCGCTGAGCTGGGACTCTCCGAGACGACCTTCATGGGAGGAGCTGGATACCTTCTGCTGCACAGAACGGGGGAACCGAGGTTAGTTCAACTGGTCAACATGTCACAGCTACGGGCAACAGCTGCCACACATCACCCCAGACTGACGGTCCTGTCTGCAGTGTGTTCCTCCTCTCCACACTCACTTGTATCCTAAAACCTACTAAGCCCAAGGAAACTCATCTCTATGACGTGCAACACAACAAATCCCACTCCTGTCACATCAGGACTTCGCATCCTGCTCTCCCTTTTTGTACCAGAGCAGCACAGCACTTCTGAGGAGGGCAACAAGCACAGTTCACCCAAGCAATCGCCCAAGGATCCCTACCCCAAAACAAAGTTCCCATACATGACACATCTCTTAATAGACAGATGCCATAACCTGATTTTTATAATCCTACAGAAACACGTCGCTATGATTCAGATCTCTGAAATGCACCACAGACTAGGAAGACTTCAGCACCTTCTTTTTCAGCATCAATAATGTCATTACCAACCTACCAATTCTGTGGGCCCGAAAGCAATCATTCCTTTCTGACAGGCCACAGAAAAAGGGATTAGTTGTACTGGCTCTTTATACCAAGACTGAAGTTTCGGTCTCCCCATAAAAATAAAGTTACGTGCCTTTAACTAAGTCTACTTTGAATTTACAAAGTCTTCAGATGCCCCTTTTCCAGCAGACAGCACTCTTGTGCCTGCACAGTAGTACAAGATACACAAAGGCATTAACTAAATCTGCACAGAGTGTTTTTCTACTGCAAGGAAACATAAATACTTGGCTTAGTTATCCCCAGCTGTGCTGGCTTCTCACACATCAGAAACAAACCAGGAGTAGAAATTTTCCACTTCCTTCAAAGAGGAGACAGTCGCAGGCAGGCTCTTCGCTACAAATACACGTACCGCAGCTCTTTCTGCTTCTCTTTCACGCTCCCGCTCCCTCTCTCTTTCCTTCTCTTTTTCTTTTTCTCTCTCCCTCTCTTCTCTGGCTTTCTGTTCCGCTTCCCTTTTGGCCTTTTCAATGGCCTCTTCTCTCTTCTTGGCCAGTTTTGATCCCGCCAGAGGCATGAAGTATAAGTCTGCTCTTGAGCATGAATTATAGCCACGGTCCAGGTGCTTATAGAACCTGAAAGAAACAACACACAAAGAGCTTAGTCCTGGGAAAGATGCAAGAACCTGGGATTCAAGAACTGTATGTCAAAAAAACAAAGTGTCACTCTACACTTACACAATAGCACCACCAGCTGCCCTGAAAGCCATGAGAAAACTAATTGTACCGTATTACTCCGCAGACAAGCAGAGTATAAACCCCTCTTAAAATTACAAACTGCAATGCCCTGGCTGAAACAGCCCCATTCCAGCAAAAAAACAGAGCAAAATCATCCTAGAAAGAAAGGCTGCTGAGGTGCACATGTAAAATACACCCAGCTCGCACAGGAGCTCATTTCTCAGCCTTTGGGAGCGTCCTGCTACACCGAAAAACGGAGCACATCAAAGCAGCACCTCGTACCGGGCTGACTGACTGGCGTGACTCGGTGTATCCACCACGGTAGGTTCTGGGGAAGGACTTCTGGGTGGAGGGGGAGGGCTTTCTGGTTCCTCGGCTTCATCCGGGACTTCTTCTTTGATTTGAATGGGCGGTAGCGTGCAGGCCGTCACCACCGGCACGTTTCCACCAGAAGCCGCCGACGTGGAGACCGAGGTCTGCAGCGGGATGCCAGGCACAGCGGGCGGCGTGGACGTGGAGGGGCAGGACGGAGGGGTGATGGAAGGTGGCCCTCCTGGGACAAAGGGGTGCTGAGAAAATGGGGGCTGGGAGGATACCTGATGGAGTCCAGACGGGGGGTGATTAGCAGGGGGGGGAAGGCTCTGGCTCTGCGTCAGCACGGGAGGCTGGGCTGGCGAAGACTGCAGCGGCTGGCTTTGGGGCATCAGCTGCAGAGGAGGAGGGTGCGCAGACGGAGGGTGATGAGTCGAGAGGGAGCTCAGAGGTTTTAAAGCGGGTGGCGGAGGCAAGTTGGAGTTCATCGAGAACGGAGAAGGGCCGGAGAGATGAGGAGGGTGCTTGTGGGACGGAGCAGTGGGGAGCTGCGGGATGGGGGTGGTAGGGGGAGGTTTGATATGCGGCATGGCCATGGGCGCGGGGGGCAGCGGCTGCTCCCGCGGGGGCTGCGCCTGCTGCAGGGAGCCGGCGCTCGGCAGGACGGGCTGCGCGACCTGGAGAGCCGAGTGAGAATGGGATGGGGCTTGTGTCTGAAGGGGAACCTGAGACTGAGATGACTGAGTGGGGAGGGAGAAGGGCTGGGAAGGAACAGGATGAGGCAGGAGGGGCTGAGCCTGCAGGCCGTGAGGGGCCGGCTGGGCCTGGCCGTGCAGCGCGGGCTGCGAGTGCGGCTGCGAGGAGGCCGGGGCGGGCTGGCTCTGCGGGACGCTCAGGGGCTGCAGCGGCGGGTGCGGCGAGGGGAGTCTCTGGGGGTGCAGACTGGGGCCCTGCTGGATGTGGGAGTGCGGAGGCGGCGGCGCAGGGGCCTGGGGCTGCCCGGGGGGCTGGGATGCTGACGGCGAGACCTGCGGCGGGGCTGCAGTGGCGCTCGACGCCGCCGGCAGCGATGCTGGTAACTGCGCTGGTATGGGTGGCATGGGAGGGGGAGCCTGGCCAGAAGCGCTCTGTGCCTGGAGCACTTGGGGCTGTGCCTGCAGCACTTGCTGTTGAGCGGATGAATCCGAGTCACTCTCATTGTCTTGGGGGCTGGGGATGCTGGGGGACGTGCTCCGGTTGTCCTGGTCGATGTCCTTGGGATCGCTGCTCCCTTCGTCGTTGACGCTGCGGCTGTCGGAGCTCTCGCCTTCGCCCTCGCCCTCCGAGGGAGAGTTCGGCCGGCTGATCTCCTGCAGGGAGAGGGGGAACAACAACCAGCGTGCATGAGGAAACTGCACAGAGAACACCACAGCATGCCGAAGGATGGAATCTATCACACGTGCTGTGCACACACAAGAGCAACTATCACCTTTTGAACCTCAGAGGTCTTAAAACTGCACGGGCAACATCAATATCCAAAGGGAGGGAGCAAAGACAACAGGTGGCCCTGCCTGAGCAGGGGGGTGGGCTAGATGACGTCCATGTCCCTTCCAACCTCAACCATTCTGTGCTTGTGTCATACGGAAAGCTCAGTGCCAGAATTCCCAAACCCTGCGCCCAGAGTGAACCTGCTCAGTCACACAGAGCTGAGAAGACATCCTGAAAGTACTTCAAACGAGCTCTGGGATCACTGCACTAAGACAACTCCAGAGCTGGTCTTCCAACTTGCCACAGAAGAAGGAAATTTCCATTAAAAAAAAACAAGGAGGCAGCAGAAAAGAATCCAAGTGGACTCCTGTATAGTAGATACTGATATTAAAAGAAAAAGGACCTCTGGACTTACCCTGCATCATTCCACTGTTTTGCAATAGAAAGAACATATTATAATATGGGTCGCTTTCCAGCCACAGATTAAGTTACAGTTTGCTGTGGCTTAAATTGATTTCATGTTTTTGGTTTGTTACTGGGTTTGCACGCCCTCCCACTCTCAAACCAACCTCCTAAGTGAAAATATCCCTCCGTGGGACTCACTTGGGTTTTGGATTTCTTGGCGTTGGCCCTGTCGGGCTCCTCGGTGTCAGACGCCGCCTTCTCCCGCTGCCTCTTGGAGTTCTTGAGAGGAGAAGAAACCTCTTCTTTTATCTTCTGCCACAAAGGAAGCAGAACGCAAGTTACCAGTGACGTAAATGCAAAAGTAAACTGAGCACATGGCAGTGGCACCATATTTAATCCAAATAAACACAAAGAGTTCCTATGGAGCAATCTGACTTCTGCGGACAGAAACCCAAGGGTGGTTTGCGCATCCACCCTGCACGCATTTCTGACACAAGCCAGAAGGAAAAAGGGACATCAAGTGCAGCCTTAACCAGACTGAACTGTCAGCTTGCTCTGAAAAATCAAACAAATATACTTCTCTTACTGGCTTTCTGTATGTAAGTTCAATTACTACATATTCATATTCCTTTGTAAACAAAGATTAAGTATTGCTTAACAAAAAAAATCCCCCAAACTGTCTACTTGTCTGATATATCCAGCATTTCTGATCTGCATTACTTCCGTGAGCCTAATGCTTGCATTTGCATCCAAAAATCAAAGGATTACTTTACTGTGAGAGCAGTGAGGTTATGTGGGGATGCTTTAATGGTTTTTATCACTGCACATCCTTACGTACAGGAACAAAGCATCAGTCCGATGCACCACTACATTGGTTTTTGCTTATCCACACAAGCAGGAATTTCCAGGTCACCCAGAGACTCCCTGACCCCGCAGAACCTCATTTAGGTGACTGAAAAGCCTCAGGTGTCCAGTCCTAACAAAACAGAAGAACGGGACAATTCTACCTTGGTGGATTTCTTCACCGAATCCGCTTTGCTGTCATTACTGGAGGTGCTGGCCGCGCTGGGAGAGTTGCGGCCGCTGGAACGGATATCTTCGTTGATCGGCGAGGTTCTACCATCGGGGCTGGCTGGCTGCTTTTTACGACCACTGCGTAGCGTAGACATCTGTTTGTTCAACAGAAAGAAAAAGGGGTCAGTTTGCCCAACCTCTTGGTTTTTCTGCCTTACCGCAGGGTGCGGATGGAGCACTCCCCCTATAAGCTTGAGAAGTGGAAAACCAAGAGCATTCAACATTGCTAAATTTTTTCCTTGCCTACTCAAAAACATGAAGTGCCAACTATTTTATTTAGTGGTGTCTGCTAGGAATGACATTAAAAAGATGTTCCAAGGCTGCTGCTGTTCGCATGCTACATTTTCTTTGTAAAACGCACGCATGCACATCTGTAAGGAGATTTTCGCTCCTGTAATATGAGGAGAGCACATGAATAGCGTTTAATTTTTTAAAAGTCTTCCTTTAAAATAAGCAGAAGGGCTTGTCTCTGGCAGGATCCATCCATCCAAAACCTGGAACGACACACTGGCCAAGTGCCCCCTTATGATGACGGTCCACTGCCCATCAGTAAACACATAGAAATAACACGTTTGACTTGCAGAAGAGACATTTCAGCTCCTTTTTCAGCAGCAAGCCCAAGCTCTGCGAATCTCACACACACAAGCAGCAGCAGGCACGCACCACAGCAAACAAGCAAGACGGAGAAAGCGTCATTCTAGACTTTCGACACTTCTAGACAACGCTTCTTTACAGGAGAAGCTGCATTGCAAGGGTTACGCCTACCGAGCCTCGACTGCGCCTTGTCCTCATGCTATGCTTTCCACTGAGTCCATCATCTTCCTCTTTGACGGGCTTAAACATAAAGGGTGGGGGGTCCACGGGCTTCTCGATGGGCGGCAGCTCTCCGTACTTTTTGAAGTGAATGCGACAATCGGTGCACAACAGAATGTTCTCCCGCCCGCCGTGGTGCCAGTCCTTGGAGGCTGGGGGCAGAAAAAGCAACAGCTATTATTCTCCAGAGCTGGGGTTTCTTCAGTGAACTGAGCTATACATTTCTCATTTCCTTCCCTATTTTTGGGTTCGCGCTTCCATGCGTTGCCCAAATCTCAGCCAACCTTCAGGAACGAGGCAGAAGAGATTTGGTGCAGCGTAAACAAGTTTTACATGTGACAGTCACAGTCCAATATCGATTTGTTGTATCACAAATGGATTATATAGATTACATAGATTTTTTTTTTCCCGTATAAATGTCTAACCTCTCAGGATTCTCCTTTGTCACTGCAACATTAATTTGCGATGGCAAAGCATGATTAACTCCGCTGGGAACGCTGCATTTTAGCTGATTCAACCGCACATATTTTTGAGCAGCTGTGCGTGTACACGAACCGCTCTTGCTTGAATGAACCGGCATTGAACGGGAGAGAAATGCAGGAGGGGATGGGGCACGTACTGGTGGTGAAGCAGTGACGACAGGCGTAGCCCTTCAGCTCCTGTTCGCTGTCCTCGCTGTCAAAGTCATCTTCGCTGGCCGAGCTCAGGTCCACTGGACACGGACAGAACAAGGGAACAAGACGAAAATGAGAAATAAACTCAGCAGGATTTCATCTTTCCTCTTACTTCACTAAAATAACCATTAATAACAGTTCTTCCATACATTTTATGACTTCCTACAACCACCTTCCCTTGGACGGCCGTTATTTCCCATTCTGCAGACCAAGCAAGGCCAGGCCTGATCGCTATTCTGACTAACGGAGCATTCCGGGAACGCACCGATACAATCAGCAGAACTTCTCATTCACTACGTGGTACTTTTCCAATTAAGTTGTTGTTCAAACACTGTTCGTGCACAATTTTCAAGAGGAATGAGGTTTACCTCTAGAACCTGGTGAAGCTTAAATCCTCTACACGTAAATACCACTTTACTGGATCCCACAGACAGATCCTGTGGTGGCTTCACTTGTTTCCAGACTGTCCCCTGAAGCAGACGGCGTTGGCTGCTATACTCTGGTAGACAGTAGCTTTATTTAGCCCAGGAGCTCCATGTGTTTTGTGGGTGGAAGAAACAATGCTTGCATATAACTTACATCTTTGAAAAACATGTTGTGATTCTTTTGGATGAGAGATACTACAAGGATACTACCAGCTTTCTGTTCCTTGTTGCAAGCCTCTGTAAGAGGTTTAACCTGTGGCAAACTTACATTTCATGAAGAGAATATGGAAAGGGTCACTTTCCCTTTGGGGCAAGCAGTATACAGCAAATTCACCCATTACAAGGCTGTGAGCTAAAAAGCACCATCTGAACCACTGAAAACCTGCAGACATTGCAAAAACGGTATCTTGTCTTCTAAAAACAACTCGGGAGTAAATCCTTTCTTGTTGTGAGCACTGCATTCTTCCAGCACCACCGCTATAAATTCACAACGTAACAGGTCTATAAATTGCCACAAGCAGAAAGCTCTGTGGCTTCTTTTGTTCACATCTTCAATTAGAAGAGAAGTCCTTGATGCAAGCATGCTGGTTTTCTGAAGGTTCCAAGAGGGTATTTTGTAATACATGCAGGTTTTAGAGAGGGAGGGATTCCGCTGCACTTGCCATTAGCGTTTGTCTGCAACCCATTACCCCTCCAATTAACACAGGCTCCCATTTAATAACAGTAGCTGCTAGCACTACCATCATTTCTACATTAATTCTTGCAGGTGTTTAAAACTGACACCAGCCTAGAACTGGCTTTCTTTTACTAAACTGATTTTTATTCTCATCCTGATGTGGGATCCAGACAGATGGGTCCTTCCAGCCACGCGCTCTCGAAGCGCTGAGTGTCTTGGATTGAGCTGAGCTCCGTACTTCTTGTGCACACAGAAATCGGCAATAAATCCTACCGATTTCAGCAAGGAAAAGCTAATTGTCCTTTCTCACTCCCTCACTCACACCCTCTCCAGAATTCTGCCCTGCCTGCCCACCACATGAATAAGGTTCTGACAGCGCCTCTGCATCAGAAGGCAGGTGAAACGTGCTGGGTTTCGTGTGTCTGTGTGGACGTTACTGATGATAACCATTGCACTGCAGCACATCTCACTGCTTTGGGTAATTATTCTTTGTTTAGATGCTTCCGCTTCAGTCGCGGTCAAAGTTCTCCCAAGCAGCATTAAGATCCCAGCGCTGGCTGCAGCTCAGCCTGAGATCAAGCAGAAGGTTCTGGTCAAGTAAGGATGCAAAGACCTTCCCCCAAAGGGATGAGGGTCTTGTTCTTTTTCTCATTACTGCAATAAGCCTGGAGAAAACACAACACAAACCCAAGAAAAGCGCAGGGAGGTTCAGTGCCAGGGCCGCGTTTCCACCCTGACAGGATGCTTTTATGTTTAAGAACCACAGAAAGCGCTTGGTGATCAAAGACATCTACCACATTCCAGAATAACGGGGCAGAACACGAGAGGGCAACGGCCTGAACTCCGTTCCCTCGCTCCGTCCACGTGGAGGTTCAGCACCGTTACTGTTGCTCCCTGCATCTAAACAGCGATAAACGCGCTGCTTACAGCTCCCACTTACAGAATTCACTGGAGGGGGGTCTGGAGGGAGTGTTGACTGGAGTGGAAGCCGTTCGAGTTTTAATCCTCCGAAACACAGCCTGTCTTCGATGCCGACGGTGGGCTCGAGAACTTGCTGCTTCAGGGGTTTTCTTCCAATAGTAATAGAAGGTGATTAGTTCTCCCTGCGAATACAGAAGGAGTATGTTAGAGGGGCGTGCAAACCTGACTCGTCAGCTTTTTTCCTCCCTTTTGCTCTCCGTACGTGTATTTTTGCAGGAAGCTTCGTGATGTATTTCAGGCAGACAAAAGAATTCTTTAGATAAGGCAGGAAAAATAACCCTGGTTATTTTTTGTTTGCTTTTGCAGGGGAGGAACAGAAGTACATAAATGCCTTGTCACTCCTCCCATGGAAAAGACCAGAGGTTGGACAGAACTGCTCAGGATTCTCGGGTGTTTACAGAAACAATGAGGATCAATTCAAACCGATACTGCCATGTCGACAACCTACATTCCGCAGACAGACATTTGTTAGCATTCCTGTTTAAGAAGCCGAAAGTTAGAATAAAAACATGTTCAACAAGAAGTCTATAACCATAACTCAACCCTACTACGGTGAATTGTGCTTTAATTTGAATATATATGCCCACATCTAAATCAATTAAGCAGTTAAAAGAGTACACCTAGAGAAATGAGTGATAATTTCACAGCATAATGAATCTGGCTTACAGTCAAAAACCGGAGCAGCTGCTATTGGAAGTAGCGGATGTAACGCCGAACCGAAGAACAGCATGTGGTTTTAATCTCTTTTCTCTTACTTTGAAACCCCATCATTTCCTGGCGACTTGTCTGCCTCTAAGGTAAAAGGTGTTGCTGCTTTCAAGTCGCAAGAGGAAAATAATGGAGAAGTTCTAACCAGCCCCTTGAAAAATCAACATGAGAACAAACATACTTGAATTACCCACAAAAAGGCCTCCTTTGAACTGCGTTTTATGTGATCAAACAGCACAGCCCCAGCCCGCTCCCTCCACAGGGAAATCCTGCAGCCTGTGCTCGGGGCACATCACTCAAGTCGAGTCTAATAAAGACACACCCTTAATCCAAACTCTCCCAAGGGCCTGGAACAAGCAATTACAGCCCTGACTAACATCTGTACCACTGCAACACTTGAAAGACAAAAGGAGGATGTTGTTCTAGGCATTAACTGCTGACATTTAAGACGTGAATTTTACCAATGCCTGATTTAAAACCAGAAACAGCAGGAAGAGAACATAACCACAACTTTGACTGCTGGCGATAGACAGAATAAATGCATTTTTAATCGGCGCTGCTATAGACTGGGATTGATGGGATTGATCTCCAGCACAAGCTCCAACCATGTTCACACCAAATTGTATTTGGAGCGACACTTGGTAAAGAGGAGGAGACATGGGCAAAATTAATCGTTACCTGCAACTGTTGATTCTGAAGGACAAAAGCCCTATTAAAGGAAAAATAATATATATACAAAACTCTTTCCTGAGGATAAGCTAAACCTAAAACGGGTGCAGGCTGGCGATGAGCATTTAAGCCATGTCAGACCTGGGAAGAACACGGAGTTGTGCCCCCAGCACCCTGCTCTGCTGCCGCCTGTTCAACTGCACGTGTTTGCTTTAGAAATAACATTCTACTTGGAGTCCATTAAGCGGGTTCAAAGTCCATCCAGCGCGACTGTTTGTCAAGCTGCGGATCTGGCCGGTGCCCAGAGGCACACAGAGCTCTGTGGAAAGGCTTGGCAACGCTTGTCAGAGGTGGAAAGTGTCCTGCAAATGAAACTAACACCACTTTTTACTTATAAATTCATTTATATCCAATCTGAGGTGTCAGTAAATCCCAAGTCTCTATGGCAGTGAACTGATGGGTCCTCTGACACGTGGCAACAGAGCACGCACCGATCTGTCCTCCTCCCATCATAAAACAGCAACCGGGAACATCTCTGAGCTCTGTTTACACGTCGCAAGGTCCCAAGGGAAGTTTCACAACTTATACATGCGCTACCAGACTTTTAAAAAATAAATGGTGTATATTTATAAATAATAAGCTCATGATCATAATGCCTTTTTTCCCCTGAGACCCTCTGGAAACTTGAGTCTCAACTGCAAGCAGGTCAAGATGAAACCAATTTATTTAACAACTAGTCGTACCCCACCTATCAAATCTGGGTGTATTAAAAGGATTGGAGAATATTCTGTGAAATACAGAAGATAAATCCATGGTGAGACTGCACAGGGTTGTGACTTGGTAAATGACGTAACTCTCTGATAAAAACAGAGAAGTAAAACTCAGAGAGGAGTATCCATAGAGAACGTTAATGTTTTATACGTGCACGCAGGTTAGGCACATACTACACCGGAAAAATTCCATGCCAGGTCTTGTTAGCTGCCTGGCTATCTAATATTATATTGTCTACCTAAGGGATTAAACGCTGGAGAGGGGTGAGTGGAAGGATTAGCAGCAGCGCGGTGGTGCCTGCACGGGGGGCAGGAGCTGGAGCACAAAGGAGTAACTCAGAAAAGCCCTGGTTCTACAAACAGGGAGTAAAAGCAGCTTCCAGCTTCACTGCGAGCAAAGTCAAATGAACTTTAATCAAACATGCACAGTGTGCGCTGCCAAAACCCATCGCACATAAATTCAGGGAACAAAAGGCGCTGCAGAAATCAATAGCCTACTGAAACATTAACACAGGCACGCATTGATCAAAAGGCCCTTTTACAAAAGGCAGCCTTGCAAATTAGCTGCTGGTTTTGCTTGCAAGCAAACAGAAAAGCATGAAGCTGCTGACATGAATGGCCTGTAATGATCATTTTGTTCCCGGTGATCTCAGCTCACCGCAAGGTCTCGCAGTCAACGCGTCCCACATCTCCGCACCGACTGCGAGCCGGCGGTGGGAGCCGCTGCTCTCCATCTGGTTGTCTGGACAGTGGTTCTACACCCGGGGAACAGCCCTGACCTCACAACCTGAAACACACTGTGTGTCTCCGGTCAAGCTTTTCATGCCAGGAACTGGGTATTGCTAGTGACGTGCGTGCTAAAATCACACCAGATAAAGCAGACTGAACCATCCCTCATTGCGTCATTATACTCACTCAACTTAAGAGTGACATCCCCCTCATTTCCAGAGGTAAATCAGGGAAGGGGTGAGAGCACGGAGGGCTCTGGCGGGTGGAAATGAAACTCGGGGCTCACAAGCCAAGCCCAGGGAGGGCTGAACCTGCTGCTCCAACACTGACCTTGCTGGTCGCTCTCTAACCCAGCGCCACCTTTCCTCGACAACATCTGCTCTGCCGCTAGTGGAGTTTCTGCAAGACGGAGGGGATATGTTCTCCGCTAAAATCCGTGGTTCAGCTTTCATCAATTCTAAAATACATCCAGAGCTCACAACTCCTCCAATCTCTCGCCTTCTCCTGCCAAGGCCATTTCGCCCCGCGGTGTAGGTACATAGAAATGAGTCACGCTTCATCTCCTCCGAGCCCTGTTGCAGGGATTATTTGTACAGAGAAGGAAATGGTTCAGATCCCGTCCTGCAGGAGGATGCAGCCCTGAGACGTCCTCTGCAGTTCAGTTCAGTCTCCAGGTGCCCACCAGCCCCATCCTCCCTCACCCAGCACAGCCACCTGCATTTATTAGATTATTTCCTCGGCGTGTAGCATCTTTCTCTTCCTTCTCCCACCGTTTTCACCCACCGCCCTCACCCATATTTTTTCCCCAAACACCAGGACAAGCCTGACTAACTCCTCCATACCCTTACCAAACTAACTCCAGCGCCAGCAAGCGCTGCGTGCCCTGGTTTCTCGCTCCTTATCAGCAGTTTTCAAATGTAAAATACACAATACAAGCTGTGCCCTGTGTTTGTGCTTAGTCTTGCCTTAGGTAAACAAAGGATTAACGCTGCGTTTCTGGATTTGAGAGGTTCTGACAGCCCTGCCGCTCCCATGGAAGCCAATCACACAAACACATCAGCTCACCCTCAAGTATCTGTTATGGTATAACAGAGTGAGCAAACATAATAATTGCTGTTTAATTTCCCCAGAGCCTCGCTCTGCCAGGGAAAAATATAAAATCATGGGGGAGGAGGAATAGCTTTACAGTAATTAAACAGAAAAGGTAAATGACAACTCTCTTCAATGGCTATAAAGCAGCCGTGGCAGAGCGGAGGGGAACAGATTGTCCAGCCGTGGTCTTAATGAATTCACAATCTCTCTGGAATGCATCAAGATTTTATTAAGTCAACTCAATTTAGCTCAAGTCCTGTGGTAAAAACACTGTGTCCAGCATCTCCCTGAATCCTCCGGGTTCACCAGTCCTGGTTACAACACCTGCCCAAGCACCGAGGGCTCATCAAGAAAGGGGACTATACAGGCGGAGTTTTGTGCCATAGGTTTACGGTACGCACCTCCAGTACAGGCCAGTGGATCGCTGGCTGTCACCGCCAGGCTGA
This sequence comes from Columba livia, assembly GCF_036013475.1. NCBI lineage: Eukaryota > Metazoa > Chordata > Aves > Columbiformes > Columbidae > Columba > Columba livia. The sequence goes on from NC_088622.1 coordinate 2,873,163, forward strand.
TGCCACATAACCCAGAATATTGGCATACGCTGCTAAGATTGGGAGAAAAAATGCAGGTTTTGGTCACGAACGTCCGCAAACCCAGGAGCTGCCAACACAAGAGGTGCAGATGTGTGTAAACAGGCAGCAAACCCACTGCCCTCCCGAATGGGACAGGGAACGGAGAGCAGCGCATGGGTACTGCTTATTACGAGACAGAAACGGCAGAACTCTCGTCTTGGTCTAAACAAGGTAAAGTATTGAAAAACTGCAGCAGGGAAGAGAAAGACCAGCTGTGAGCAGCTCCCCAGAGCCGAGCTCAGGCATTCTCACAATTTTAAGCTTGGTCTATGTGCCTCTGCCAACTCTGACAAATAGGTTTGCATATGCTCTAATTAAGCAATAAGTCTCAGCAGCTCGTTCAGCAGCACTGATTAACATCCACCTTGGGTGCACGGGAACACTGCATAACCTAAAACATTACTGAAATTTTAAGAGAGGCTTTTATAAACCAAGCAATATTTTACTAACGCTACAAAAACAGCACATTAAAAACTGTGGGATGCTCTCTACGGAACATCCTGCAGATCCCTCAGTTCTCTAGCATACTTTAGAAGTATCGGCGTTTTATCTCTCAGTTCCTCTCGCCATTTATCACCTTTTGGATGGCAATACAGCCTTCCCTGCCTGGTCTCTGCTAAGAGCTCTACCTACAATTTTAGGAGAAGATTGGCTGTCCTAATCCTCTGCTTCCTTGTTCTGCAAACAGCACGGTCAAGCGGTCGGTTTTTCATCTGAAACTCCTGGCAACCAGGCTGCCCAAGTGGGAAGCAGAAGAAGAGGCTGGTATGTTAGAACCCCAGCCTAACTCCTCGGCTTTTTACGCTGTCACTTCACCCCACGCACAGAACAGCCACCGAACTGCCTGGGAACCCAGCTGAGGCTCCATCTGTATCTTCTGCAGTTCTGTTGCGGAAAAAACCTGCAATCGGGTACAACTTGATGTCTTGTGATTGTTTCTGCTAAATGAGCGCGGCCGCCCTGCTCGGTCCTCCACAGACCAAGGGACACTGAGCTCCCCCCTCCTACCTTTACGCTTTTGTGCAGACAGACGACACAGACCCACGATCCCCCAGAGAACCGCGTCACCCCACAGCGCTGAGGCAAGTCTGGAACCCCAAGACTTCACGTCAAAGTCCCTCAAGCTGTCAAGTGACTAAACCATTCTCATTTTTCACGTTCCCCAAACACGTAGATCACTTCCGTAAAGAAAGAACGATACCAGACAGGACGTGAATAACCTCCCATTTGAAACAAACATTCATCTGCAGGAACACGGTAACACTCGACCATCCTGCAGCATCTTCCCTTTGATGACAAAATCAATAAAGTATTTACCAATTAAGTCTCAGCACATCCCTTTTTAAGTTTCATGGGTTATAGAAACAAAGAGACAGAAGATTTATAAATTGGCCAAGATCAATCCTGCGCGAGAAGTACAATTGTACTGATTAACCTCAAACCACAGGAACAGTGACAGCCGGGCTCTAAAATCCCTTCATCACTCAAAGCCAGGCCTAGGGGACAGGCTGATCCGGCTTCGTTAAGCACGCACTGCCTGACTGTTCCCCAACGATTCCGCTTTTCTTCTGCCCTCAAGAAAAAACCCTTTTGCTTTCAGCTGGATATTCTTGTTTCGCTCCTACCACTTGATTCTATGTCCTTGGCAAACCACAGGGAAATCTAAATGTTATTGTCCAGAGCCAGAAAAAACACGAGTAACATGTCTCTGTGCCACATCTAACTCAACTATTTTCATGTAGCTCCTTTGCTCACTTCTCTGAGTGCTTGTAATTAAGGCTGCATATACTGCTAGGAAATAAGATAAATATTACAGAGCTTACCCTTGCTATCTGCTCTATGAGAACACTGGTTTTTCCATTTTTAGGGATGTAAGCAGCAGCTCTAACAGCTCTGCAAACCCAAACAGGGTAAGCCAGCACGTGGTCTTAAGCCACAGGGTAAGCCAGCGCGTGGTCTTAAGCCTCAGCCACGCTCAGAGCTGCTGACCCTCTCCTCTCTCCAGCTGCACGTCATGCCAGAGCGAAAAAAAAGCTTTTGTAATTAAGGCTTCCTCCTCCAGAGACTCCTCTTTGTTAATCAACAGTTTCTAATCCCCAGAGGAACTCCCAGACTGTTGGCTGCATCCGTTATTAATTATGAGAGCTGATCTTTAATAGTGTCAGTTCCAGTTCCCCAGGACTGCAGAACCGCCCCCAGTGCCACCAGCTACACCCCATGGGGACTGAGCCATCCACAGGTTATCAAAACAGTGGAAGAGTTAAGAGCCTGCTTGCCTCATATGTATTTTGTCAAGCGTTTATTTTCCCCTCACGACATCTCCATTTTTGAGGCTGGAAATCCTCTCTCCCTGTCGAGGCACAGATCGCAGGTTCCGTCCAACCCACTGTTCCACATCCATTTGTTCTCCCTGGCAAATGCAAATATTCCACCTTTCCCCCTTTTTTCCCCTTTCCCTTGCACCTCGATGCCCCCAGCGCTGCCCGGAACCAAAGGCGCGTGGGCCAGGTGGATTAGAGCCAGGGCAGCTCCGACGAGCGGAGATGAAATGCTTTTGTCAACATGGAAGAAATTCCTGTTTTCTTGAGCCAGCGACGCTTTCATTCCAGTTTACAACCCACATCAAAGCCCGTGGGCTCGGGTTCGCAGCTGTTCCATGCGGCATCTTTCCCTGCCAGCCTCTTGGTAACTACGAGTTCTAACCTTGGAGTTCACCCATCAGGGCAAAAAGGAGAGGGAGATAAATACCCAGATAAATTAAATGCGTGGTATTCAGAAAAGCCTTCAGAGCAGACCCACTGTATCCTGCACTGGATCAAGTCTTTTCCCTTCACGTACGCTTTTCCATCAGCTCTGTTGACAGCCAAAATTTAGCAGCACAATGCAAGGAATAGGATTTTCTCAATGAAGGTGCCAAGCACTGATACATCACCCCTTTAACTGCACTTTCTCTTTGTACCAGCTCAATAATGACATTTCTCAGTGGCATATTGCTGGAGTTCAGGTGTGGGACAAAAACCCATTTCACCGGCTACATCACAATATAATCCATCACATTTTCACTATTTAAAGCAAAGGTATGGGTGGCAGTTCACGTGGGTGTGTATTTCAGCGAGAAGCCATAAAGCGGTTAAAACCACCGCACTCCATCCCGTAAACATTTTTCTATTTATCTGCCCTTCATTACATGCACAATCTTATTATCTCTGCACGTCCTCAAAGCGACAGCCGTCAGGGTCACCCTATAAAATATACATCGGCAATGTTACATTTAATGACTGGAGCGAGAAGGAAAATGAAAGATGGGAGGAGCGGAATACTGCAGGATGGTTTAGGGGATCATCAGTTACATCGATGCGTTTCCTGAGGTGATAATTGAATGACAGCGGCTGGGGGAAAATCCATTTTTGAGCTTGGAAAAGGACTGTTAAGGAAAAGCTGGTTTGGTACTGGCAGCACGGAATGGCTGCCAGAAAATGAAAAAGGTCCTTTCAGCCCCACCAGCTCCTCTATTTTATGGATTTTACACAGGGGCTGGAAATTGTATCGAGTACAATTCAAACCAAGCAAAAAAACTGATAGACTTCGGTAATTTCATCCCCAACTCAACTACTTTCTGTTGTGGTTTGCATGGCAACTTTAATTGATTGTAATGAAAGGCTAATTCGTGTATGTGCATGTGTGCGTAGACAGTGACATCCCAAACACAAGGACAGCAGCATTTTCTACTTCCATCGTTTCCATTGAAGCAAAGTATTAAAAATGTAATTCTACTATTCAGCAGGGAACTCAGCCCCGCGTTCCGGTCAGGTACACACGTGCTCATTTGTCTAATGCTGCACAACTGAAATTAGGCTCGCAATTATTAAACATGTTTTACTTCCTTAGAAATATTCTTATTATTGCATGATGGAAATTTTACAAACACAATCAAACTGTAATTACCATTTCCCGCGTTATAATTGTCAGCTTTGTTTGTTCCGTTCGCTGTCTAGTTCGCAGCAATAATGCAGGTTGGTATTTAACACAAACACCTTGTCACTTGGAATCAATCCCTGCGTCACTGATGTGCAGTCACACCGACCAGAACCAAAGGGATGATCCACAATACCGAACTGAAGCTCAGCAGAAGCAGAAAGGTTTGTTCTCACTGGCACGTTGTATCGAACTCTCTCGTGCTTTCCCTCAGTTAAGTTAGAATATTATTACATTACCAGGTTCCAAATCAAATGTGATTCTTGCCATATTCTGTTATTGGCGTCTGACGTTATTCTCAGTAGGAGTTTGTTCCCATGATGTCAGGTAAGGGGTATTTTCCCCTTATCCCTTTGGTGACTGTTTTAGCCTCTGTGCTCTGCGATCCTGTTTCTGAGACATATCGCAAAAACAAGGAAATAAACCACTCAACTAAATAAACCAATGGAAATTCTCACAGTTTGATCAGATTTCCCTGTTTTAACAGCAAAAGAGCAGCTAAAAGCTACACAAGCCATTTGTTTCTCGAATGTCAGACCCCGCAACTTCTTCATTGAAATACAGAAATAAGAACTGAAGGTCCGGTTGGTTCTGAGACAACGGCAGCGCCCGAGCTGTGTGCGCTGACCCGCATTCCGCACCCCACCGAACACATGGTTTTGCTTTTCCAAGCACATCTGGGATGGATCACGCAAAGCCTGGCTTGTCAAATGTCTGTATTATCTTCCCCGACACGCAGCTTCCTCCCTCTGCAGCTCACGACCTATAGGGGAGCTGTCGAGTTTTAGCAGTTTGTCATAAAAGTGATGTTAAAACCGGCAGCATTCAGGAAACGTTAAAAATTACATAAGGAGGCAAATTCCATAAAATAACTCGGACTGCTAATGAGGAAAGTGGAGATGCAATCACCTGGAAACAAAAACGTGCCATCCCTTTGTTACTGCAGCCCTTCTCAAAGTCCTCACCACTGCTTATTTCGTGATGGAAATATCAAAGCCGTGGTTCCATGCTGAAGACAGCTACGGGTTGACCTCTTAATAAAGATCTCCCATGTCCAAGTGCTGCAGAAGCCAGATGGAGGAAGCAAGCCATCCATTTACACCTGATAGGATCAGCTGAACTCTCACAAACCACCGGACTATCAAGGAAAGCTTTACCCACAGGCTGCACAGACGCGGGCTTAGGGAGGCCGGGTTTAGGGAGGCCGGGCTCCCGCCCCACTGAGTTATGGACAAAGCATCGAACTTGCAAACAGAAAAATCTCCGACATCCCCGTCGCTAAGCCTGGATTTTAAACAGATTCTTTGCTCTCAGATCTGATCCCCGAACAGCTGTTTTCCTTTTACTGCTCTCCAAGAACGTTCCTCTAAACCAGTACATTTTCTAGATGAAGTGTGGAGGGCTGAGGGGCACTCAAGTGTTTTCCTGTTTATCAGAGCAATACATGAAAGGGGAATATTGGAGCAGGACACCAAGCAGCGTCCCCACCCCCTGAAACCACAAAGGAACTGCCACGTAAGCTGCTTATCCCTCAGTTATTGTTGCTTCCCTCCAGACTCAAATTCTTTCTGACAGGAAAAAATCCTGAGCAAGCAAAATTGAACTAAAAGACAATGGTAAGAGTTGTAAAGCAGTATTAGGAAGAGCAATTCATTGTAGCTTACTATAATACCTACACGGTGAACTCAAAAATGGAAATAAAAATGCTAATTCTTTACAGTTGTGTTTGCCCTGCTGCCTGCAGCAAGCACGAACGCCAGCTGCTCCCCTGGAAGTGAATTTGATCCCCGCTTCACAATGAGGGATAAGAAAATAAAAGTGCCAGTAACGTGGGGCACAACTCAGGGCTCTGAGTCATGAGGAACTGCAAACGGTACCATGATGATTTCGGAGACGAACCGCGTCTGCTGCCTCAATCCTGTCCCTGCGCACGGCCGCACGCTCAGCAGAGTCGGGACAGGTGATGCGGCCACAACTTGATTTACCGAGTGTGTGAACTTAAACCGGCCCCGGTTCCAGGTTACACTGCCCACTGCGATGAGCCAGCGGGCTCACTTTTAACTTGCTGTCACATCCACTACAGGGATGATAATCGCTGACAGAACCACCACGTAAGCAGGAGGGAAAAGAAGTATGATGGAACAAGGGAGTTAAGCAAACAGTGTTTTTGTCAACCCAAAAATCAACTGCCAGTCAGAACCAGAGATCTCGGAGAGGAGTAAAATGCGAGCGCGTCGATTCCCGAGCTAACCTTTAACAGCGGTTTCGCACAAGTTGAGCGAATCTCGGATTCTGACCCACTGGATGACACAAAGCAGCCGCAGCACTAGAAAAGGCATCTTCAGGTATCCAGCTCTGCTCAATTACACCGAACTGCAGCTCCTGGTGCAGCGATGATGGGGGAGACAGCAGAGCCATCGCAGCGAAAGCACAAACGGTTCTAAACCTTACGAGCTTTAATATGAAGTTTAATCCGTTCATGAAAGGGATCTGGTCGCTTGTAACAACAGAACTTTGTTTTCAGCAATCCCACCCTGGCCCTGCATTCTTCTGCCACAGGAAAGAGCAGCACAGACCCAGGACAGCTGGCGAGCAAGGGCGCTGACCTATTATTGTACAGCCAGCCTGACACATTTTCCTCACAACTGTCTGACGAGCTTGTTCTAGAGCTGCCTCCCTGCTTTCCTGCAGCATTTCTCTCTACTTTTCACTTTCCCACCCAAGAAAAGCTCAATTCCCTCATGGAAATGAAGCCGGGCTTGTTTCCCTTTCCATAGGTATTAGGCTTGTCTTGGCTTTACCTGCCTCAGTTCAAGTACAGATTGAGACACTGTCTGATAATGCCATTTTTAGCCGGTCAACAACCTTCTGAAGATTAAGATAACACCTGCTTCACTGTACTGCTTTATTAGATATGCAAAACTATATAACTGATTCCTCCAAAGGATGCTTGACCGCTCCTGCCACGCCACACTTGGCCCAGCCTCACATTCTCACCCCCAACCCTCCATCGCATAGACCTGCTTCTCATTACCAGCTTAGAAACACTGAGGAGCCTCATCCCAGTTGCATCAGTAAGAGCTCAGAAATCCTTCACTATTAGTATTACAGTTTGACTACGCCAACGCGCCTTGGAAACACAAAGACGGACTGATCAGGTATTCCAAACGCACTGTTACACCGTTTATTCCCTCCCACCACGTCTAACAGTCCCAGCAGGTTGATATCTACCACCGGGCAGCGGGAGTGATCATTTCAATTAGTGGTTTGCATTCAACACAGCGTCAGAAACTAAAAGAGAACCGCTTATAATTGAGAACTTCAAAACAACAAGAAAAAAGAGGTTGTATCAATGCTTGCCGGCCTCCTTTGAGAGAAAGAGAAGCCAACTAGTGTACATTTAGACTTGCGTGCCTCTTAAAAGGATACTCCGCTTTTAACTGATCGACTGCAGCCGCAGTTTGAGATTGTTGGAATATGAATCTTGGCAAGTTTACCAGATGGTAACCTGTACACTGTGCTGTTTGCAAAGGGAACTACTCACAGCAGCGCCCTGCAGACTCCCCACCGCATCCTCTGGTTTATCCACCCGCAGCCCCAAGCTCTTCTCAATCCATTTATCTCCCATTGCATCCACCTCTGGGACTGCCCTGACCCAGTGCGGGACCTTCTACTTGGCCTTGAACTTCATGATGTTACTTCCAGGCCTCGTAAAAGCAGCGATTTAGTCCAGTCAGAGTCATGATGGATTTGATTCAGTCCCATCCAAGAGGCAAGAAAGAGAAGTTCCTCCTAAACCTACATGCTAGAAAAAGGTTGTGGGTGACATCTTTGCAGCCTCTAAATGCAGAATCCCTGTGTTTTCCATATGAAATATTCAATAACCTCAGAATGCTCTCAGCTTTATGTGCCGTCCTACATCAATTAGGAGCAAAACACAGCGGTGACAGCCACCTCGGCTCTTACAGGCATCTGCTGCTTCAAACAATTCATCACCTCAAGTTATTCAACAGCCACGTTATTACCTCCCAGCCGCCTTTCTGCTCTGCTTAACTCTTCCCTATCTGTTGGTCCAGTTTCGGAGCTGGCATGTCCTGTCCTACCCACCACAAACCCCATATCTTGCAGGCTTAGGAAAACTCAAAGGAATAAAAGCCACGGACCCCAGACGCAAGCTCTGGTTACAAACACGCTCGGTTACCCAACCAGCTGACACAACCACGGCAGAAATCTTGCAGTAACAGGGATCCGAGACATTACACAACTCCGCAAAAGAAACCCTGTGACATATGAAAGACAGACCACAAACACTCCCCTGCAGTAGCTTTAATTACCACCTGAAACAAAATGTTTATAAAGGGCACCAGCTAAGGAGGCCGCTGGAGAAGGACGAGGCAGAAATGAATTATGTCCAACATCTGCTGCCAGGCTGTGCTGGTGGAAACGGTTCCATCAACTCAGGCATCTTGTCTGGAAAATTATAAACCCTGGAGGGATGTTTGCTGTTAAAGCCTCAACCAGCCACAAAGCAGCTTTCTGACTAATGCAAGTGACACAGAATAATGCCGCTGTTATGAATATAATGTCACATTTTAACAGTTGTTCTCAAGGATTTCTATTTCACAAGGACCCACACAACAATTTCCAACTGGCATGGTATGAAAGTCCGCGTTATACAAGCTTCGATACATTCTGAAGCACACACAATGTAAAATAAAAAAGCAACATCAACCCATGGATAAAAAAATAATGGAGTAATTTCTCCATGTCAAGTGGAGCTCGCTTGGTAGGTCTGACTTTTTTGTTAAATACAGAATAATTACACAAAAAGAGCGCGTGTACTTTCACGATACTGAGCGTTTCTCCTCTGGTTGGCACTGCTGGTTACACACATCACCATTGTGCTCCACATTCCAAGGGAGTTTTCAAGACGTTGCCCCAGTCTGACCATATCTGTCCCTGCACATCATTAATCAACCCTTTCCCCCCTCCTCATGAAAGGCTGGCTTGTTTTTTTAATAGAACACCGCACTTATTTCACTAAGCAATATTTTTCCTTAAAGACATTTTTATCTTCAATAGCAACACCCCAAGTAAATATCTGAAACAAGGTGGAATTGCTTAAAAGCAAAAGATGAGACAAACACAGCATAAGACTCATGGAACACGCCGGAGAAAAGCAAACAACTGCCGTGTAACCCTGCAGTAATTGGCTCCATACTTCCAACATTAAAACCAGCCCATTCCGAGATAAAAGGCACCGGGCTGCCCCGGGAACGCTGCTGGATAATCTCCAAAGGGCTGACGTGAACCGACCTTCGGGAGCCGTCGCGAGGCCGCCGTGCCCTTTGCGCCTCAAAGCCCCAACGCGAGCCTGTGGTTTGCATCGATTTAGGGTTTGTGTGGGTGTTTGGCTGGTGGAGTTTGGTTTGGGGTTGGGTTGGGTTTGGTTTGGGGCTTTTCTTGGTTGTGTTTTTTCTTTTAGTTTGTTTGGGTTTTAAAACAAAAAACGCCAAAACCAAACTACATTCTCCTCTCGTTCTTGCTCCTTCCAATCGCCACCCAAGGAAAGGGAACCAAATAATTATGGGACTAATAAGATAATGGATCATAGCAAAGTACAGCCATGGTACTCTAGAAATGGCTTCACTTTTTCCAATAAAATCACACTGTTTCTGTACACACACGGTACTCAAGTTTTTTGGGATGATGTTGATCAGTAACGAGCCTGTTACTCAGTCATTTTGTCTGCCACACATGCTGCGTTCCTTACAATAAATTCAAATAAAAGTTTAACAAATCCAGATAAGATTGCAAGTTAAAAATCATTGTGCTCAGTTTCCAAACCCTTGATAATTCTCCCTAGAGGAAGAGTTCAAAAGACAGTCAACCAGAAAGAATAATTAACCACAAACTGCAGTACAGAAGGTCAGCAGAGCACGGTATCATTGCACCGCATGGAAAACCTACACCGTTTGACCACCAAGCTGCCTACTTTCCTACTAAATTGTCTTGTGATTCTTACCAATAGGAAAAATGGAGCCAAGACGAATGGAACTGTGCAGGGGATGACAAACAGCTTCTTCCTCAATGAGGATATTCTGCAGTTATGGATTTGTGCATATTTTTATTTACTCTGAAGGAAAATACATTTAACACCCCAAAGAATTACATCCAACAATGTAGGAAAACCCAATTTTCCTTTTTTGCCTTAGACAGAGGTACTAACGTCAGAAAAAGAACCATTATTTACTGAACAGATATACAGACTTCTAAGAACATTGGAATTTTTGAGCAGATTTAACATGTGGGACAAGACACAGCCATTTCCCCGTGTCCCACACCATTTCCCCGTGTCCCACACCATTTCCCCGTGTCCCACACCATTTCCCTTTGTCCCACACCATTTCCCCGTGTCCCACAGCCATATCCCCGTGTCCCACACCATTTCCCCGTGTCCCACACCATTTCCCCGTGTCCCACAGCCATATCCCCGTGTCCCACACCATTTCCCCATGTCCTTTGCTGGTCCCTATGTCAGAAAGGTACCTGTTCTACACCCACTGCTCTGGCAATTCGAAACAAAAACAGCCAACAACAAACCCCTAGCAAACCCACCACTGATACAAATGACTTCCTTACAGTCAACCCCAGCAAACAATTACCCTGAACAGAGCAACACCCAACAATGAAAGCTCAACTAGGCACAAATTCCATTGACTTTAGTTATTTTTTCATATTTAAACCTACGAAAACCTCCTTAACTTGCATTTCCCTGCTCAGAGGCTGTTGCCAGCCCAACCAGCACGCAGGTCTGGTCCCTGCAGAACGCAGCGGGGCGGGCTCGCCGCTCCTCGCGTCCCTCGCCCATCACACACACGCTACCGCGGAGCAGCCTCGTAATTGAAACCATTCTAATTGTCAACCACGCGAACAAAGCCGCTTCTGTGCTTCACCGGCCGCTTTTCGCTAAGCTTAAAAATGTGTGACAACGTGACGCAGACACCCAGGGGGGCCCCGAGCAGGTGTAGGGCTGCAACCCCGAGTACCGATGTGCCCAAAGCTCTTGGGGTTCCGAAGGAAGCTTCACACAACTCAGTAGTTTTTCAAAGCTAAGAGAGGAAGCACAAGCCTCCTCCAAAATGGCTTTTGACCTATTAAAGGATTTAATTAATGGGCACGCATTGTTTCTGTTCAGAAAAGATGCAGGTACCTGCAACTTCTTTTTGCGGCGTCTGTATCCCAGGGCCAGCAGATCCCGCGGGAGCAGGGAAGCGGAGCTGCCAGGCCCAGCAGCCAGCGACCAGAACATTCCTCATTACGGAGACAAGGCAAAATAATACAGAGGCAACAAAGCTTTGGCAGCATCCAACTTACTCCCCTGCAAGAACACTTGGAATGAAATAAAGTGGAAATCCCCACCATACCCTGCAGACGAAGGTGACCTTGGGAAGCGGGGGAGACGAGGAACAAAGCAGATGGATGATTTTAGGAAACTGGTGTCTATCCCGTGTCTGTCCCCTGTTCTCAACCTACACAGACTTCAACTCCAGGCATTAACCCCACTAAAGAAACTACCTCTCTTCTTATTAACCTTCCTTGTGCCAACAGAGTCTTAGGGCTACAACGAAGCTGCCAAAGCTGGAGGGTGATTAACAGAGTATTTGGGAAGTAAATTACACCACGGACTCTTCATCACCTAAAGAGAGATGATATATTCCCAGAGAAAGACTGAAGCAGGAACATCTGAAGAACACAGTGGCCCAAAGAACATCTTATTTCTAAGATAAAAAGTCCCTGCTGGTCTGGGGGAGTTTTGTTGTTTTGGGGTTTTTTCATCATTTTAACATGACCTTTCTGGAACGACAAACCAAGAGCGAACAGTCACCAGAGAGGCTGTTTATCTGGATCCATCCACATTTTCAGCTCTGAGATGACAACTCAAACAATCAACCACGATGTGAAACGCAGTTTTAGAAACTTCACGTATCTTTTCTACTGAAATCCACTTGAAAAGGTCAACGCGAAACTTCAGCAATTCAAAAGAGATGGGGAGGAGAGCTCTGTGCCCACAGTGAGCACACGAGGTCTTCTTAGAAACTCTTCTGCTCACAACGCAGGATGTTCTAAAGCAACAACAACAAAAATCCATCACATCCAATGGCCCAGAGTAAGAACAGGAGCTGGGATTGTTAAATCAATACACCTTTAACCCAGCATTGAAGGGGGAAGGCCTTTTGTCCATGTCCCTTCATCAGAGCAAGGGGAAAGTCCAGTCGTACAGCCCACAGAGTTATTCTAAATACCAGACCTAATTTAGCAGTGGAAAGGAGGACAAATGCATTTTTGCACGTATTTTTAATCACACCTGAATCTGCGAGGTATGAAATGCCTATTTCTGTAAATCATGTTATTCCAGGATCTAAACCATTATACACTGCAACTGTGCCACCCGAATACACCACAAGGAAACCTCCGTGCCACATCAGAACTGCAGGAGTCGGCCAAGCCCTGGGGAAGCACAACCACCAAAGGAACAGGGCCCAGGCAAAGAACAACTTAAAAACCCCTGTACAAAGTAGCAAATACACATTTCAGCTTATGTCACCCACCCGCTCCTACACACACAGGCCATAAATGTGTATTTTGGGCTTTTAGGAATAAGCAAATGGCAAAATCCCTCTTCCCCTTATCTTGTGCTACTAAATAGAAACAACAAATCCAAGTAATGCAATTAGAGTTGCACACTTGTCTAAATTCACTCTTAAACCTACAATGAACTTCAGGGAAGGGCAAGTAACGGAGAGACAGTAAGAGTGGCTGCAGGACCAGCGAAAGCAGAAAGGAAAGGGCTGTTTTTATAGTTTAATAGGGTTTCTTTTGTGTTTGTTTGCTGGGGAGATGGCATGATTTATTTCTCCAGCTCCCTCCACTGTAATTCAGGTAATGAAAGCTGCAGCTTTGGCAAAGATCCCGTCCTTAGGCATGGAAAAAAATAATAATAATAGAAAAACTAGAAGAACGATAATTAAGCTTACCGGAAACAAATCTAATCAACCCCGAACAGGAACAAAGGGCAAGAGAACGTGTTCGCTGTATCACATCTTCCCCGCTGGCCAAGAGCCCGGAGTTCTCATTACATGTTTCTTTCTTTCCCCCTATTTCACAACAGCATCACCAACCTGGCCCAGCACCCCCGCGTTACAAACTCTACTTGTAGGAGGTCGGCTCACGAGGCCAAAAATCCCGGCGTGTGGAAAGCGTTAAGAGTTCCACGTAGTACAGGAGGTTCTTAAAACTGCTGCTGTTCGAGTCCAAAAACCTCGGAGCTTCGCAGATCACGAGAGGTTTGTGAACCGCAGGGAGGGCAGAGTTAGCAAAATAAATCATGAGTTCCCGAGGGACGTCCTGGTGCTTTACACGAGAGGCACCGGGCACGGAATGAAACAACAGGGACAGCTGCTCAAATTGCACGAGCAAAGAGCTGCTTTATAACCCGGAATGTACTCCCTTTAAAGGCTGGGTCTGGAGGCATCGTACTAAACCATCCACTTTGTCAGGGACACTGGGAGGATGGGAAAAGGGAGCTCAACAAATATGTCTTGGGGAGGGAAATAGAAGCGTCTATCAGCACCTCTTTAATGCCACATTTCTTAGTGCTCTACGAGAGTTTGGTAGCATAAAAAGAAACAATATTCCCTGCTAGTTTTTTATATCCCAGATGACCAGAACCTGTAAGGATTTCCCAACCATCAGTACTGTCAGCATATTTGATTTTGTCATTAACCTCATCACACTTTGTCTGTTTCTTAAAACTCCGGGTTCTTAAATACAGCGATTGCTCAGGAAACCATCTCTTCCATTGACAACTCCCCTAAAGAGAAAGTTTCTAAGTTCGGGTTTACAAAGAAAAGGGGAATTGAAAACCTAAATCTTGAAAGACCTAAATCAGAAGGAAACACACCCATCAACACTCAAAGGCTTTTTAAAAAAGAAGGGATGTAAAAAGCAAAAGGCTTTCCGTGTAACTCGGTGTTTGTTGCAACACCACCTCTACATTTTTAACCAGCCTGAAGGCAACAAGTGGAGCAGCGTGTTCCATTTCTTCACTGCAGAACCGGAGCTGCTGCGGCACTAACGTGGTTCTAGCTGGGACGCCCCGCACAGGGGACCCTTCTCCTCCCAGCAAAACGCACAAACACGCAGCCCAGCCCTGCGAGACACGACGACAGCAGAACGGGAAACCACCCCCAGCCCGTCACACAGCTTCACTACCTTGGTTTTCCACACATCGGATGATAATAAGGTGCCTGAAAACACATTCTGGCAGAGAAAGGAATCCCCCACCATACACACACACAAAGGGCTACGGTTGGGATTTGCAGCCTTTCCCGCCCCACCGCACCCCCTGCAGAACCGGCCTCTTCCCTTGGGTGCTGCTGGGCTACAAGCAGATACTTACCCAAAATAACCCCATCAGCACCTGTAAGAAATCAGGAGCGCTCTTACCTCCTGAGAGTTTGCATTCTACCGTACTACTCCTACGCATTTTTCTTTCAGATACAGAACAGGGAAACTAAACAAAAGCAAACGGCGTATTTCAGCTTGTGATGTTAAATGTTTCTTAGAGTCCGGGGCTCAAGCACCCGTAATACGCACAAACTGCCTCAGTTTCCCCTTTAGACAAAAGCCACAACTCTTAACTCCCCATGCTCAGTTTATCCCACAATCTGTGTGACCCCCAAGGAGTTCTCCCTGGCAGGAATAACTAAATAAATCCAAGCACACCAGCCATCAGGCACTGCTTCATTTTTACAGCTGGTTTGAAACAAAGATGACAAAATGAGTGCATCTGTCTCCTGAAGTCGTTATTGTCTTGTTCTCGCCGTACAGTTATAGCAGCACATTACGGGATATTCAGGGCTGAATAATGTATTTGGGGGCTGAGTGTGTGCCCGAGGAACGTGTCGAGCCCGTCCTCGCGGTGCCATCTGGGGCGGGAAGCAGCGATTGAGGCCAATGATCTGTTGTATAAGAAGAAAGTTAATTTCACGCTCAGCGTGGCGGGGAAGATGCATTAAAAGTATAGAACACTCTGCCAATTGACTATTTATGTATTTTTTTCTGGTGCGATACCTTTTGCCCCTAAATGGTTTGCTCTGTTAAACCCCACACAACCTGGACAACAATTCCATCGACGTCTGTGTTGAGGAACTGAAAAGTGTTCTGTGCTGCTGAGCACCCCAGGTCGCCCCAACCCATCCACAACGTGACTCTCACCAGTCCAAGCTGGTTATATTTATTTCTTGAACTCAAAAATCCAAAGAAAACTGCCACAACACCTTTTGAAGTCGTGATTTCCCACACTGTAAATACACACATCAAATGGCACCACTTGGGACAACACTGCGATGACATCCCCAGTTATATTTGCTATCATCTAGCTGCCTCTCTTCCATTTTTTTTCCCCTTAATGGTACATTTGTAATTAACCTTCGTTATCTCTGATTAGGATAAGGAAACGATGTGGGTGCTGAGGAGGAGAAAACAGTAGCAAGACAGAATAGTTGTTACTCAAATGTCAGCAAGACACCAGTCAGGCACAAACTGCCCGTGAGCAGGAACACAGAGAGGATTATGTGCAGAATATTCCTCTATTAAGCCACTTCAAAAATCAGACGCCAGGCAGGATTATACAGATTAATCTATTCAAGGAGTTACCCAATTTTCACAACATTAGCACTGTTCTAGGACAGATGTGCCACAAACATCGCTACTGCTTATATGACTTTCATATTCTGCCTTTCTGAAAGCCGCCTACAAGTTCTGAAGCATCTTCAGTCGGTAACTGGATGGGAAACAAACACCACGAGGGGTTTGGTGCACGGCAGCCAGGGAAATGAATCCTCCCAGGATTAGAGACTCGACCATGGAAAACAACTGCACAAATCTCAAATAGACACCTATTTTCTGTATCTGAGATTCATAGGGCCTTAGGATTGATGGCTGAGTATTTGATACGATCTGACAACTGCTACCAAAGGAGGGCTGGTAATACCTTTTCTCATAAGGAAAGAAAAATACAGAATAAAAAGTATACGGCTGTTGATGAACAAAAACATTTTAACTGGAGCCACACAAACCCCTTCAGAATCCACAATAAGAAAATCAACACAACAAAATGCCTTATGAGGGTGAATTATAAAGAGAAGGTAAGGAAGCGCAGTGGCACAGGACGAGGAGTCCCAGCGTTGTTCTCTCTGGTTTTGAGGAAGACTCAGACAATATTGTGTCCATTTCCCCAATACTCTTGGCTCAGACCTCAGCTGCGCACCCCTCCCTACAAAGCAGAAACTGTCCTTTTTGGCTCCCTGACAGAAACCAAAGCAATTCCCTAATGGCCCTCTCTTGTTTGTAACAATATTTTACCCCTACCTACCTCTAGACCTTAAAAAATATATATAAGCAATTAGTTTCAATCTTGTAATGTAAACTAATCATTAAAAAACCCCACTAGAGTGCAGAGTTGATTTACTACCCGTGCTAAATGCAATTCTAGAGTCCAGTTGGCATAGTGAACGCACCTTCTGGTTTTATGCTCTTCATCTACAAAGGTTTCTTAGTAAGAAATTCAAATAAGCAGCCCAGTTTTTGAGCTGATGACACTGTAAATTACCTTTAGGAAACAGAAGGTAATACAACTGAAAATAATCTTAAGAGAAAGCTTAGAGAGATTTTAAGTAAATAAAAACACAGCACTTTAAGTGCCTTCATTCTTTAGTTTTACTTGCGTCATCTGAAATGGAGATGCAGAGATATGTGGAAGGGTATTTTGGTCTTTGGACAGTGTCACCATGGCCATTAATGGGGTGACCCCACACTAGCGGCGCTGGGCCCCGAGAGCGAATAGTCCAGGTGCAAAGGCCGTTCATGGAGCAAGGATCGAAGGGGTAAAGCGCAACTAAAGGAACACGCGGGGTATATAACGCACCAAGCCGGACCGCAGGCCAAGCCTGTCCGAAAACACCGACCAGCAGCAGCTCTGCCCACGACACCGGGTCCACCAGAGTTCAACCCCGGGGTCTCTTTAAAGACCTTTCCAAACCTCCTCTTTCATTATTATGCAATAAAGCGATGACATTTGCAATGGGTTTAACAGCGAAACTTGTTCAAAACAAGCCAAATCGCAGTGAACACACACACCGAGCGTCCCTTACAGATGATCTGGTCTTTGTAAACAGCTTTCAGCTCAGGGCCACTTACATTTCGGAATCTCTCCATCTGAGCTCAGCTCTGATGAGCTCAGCATTTCATTAAATTCCTTGGCTTAGTTATTCTGCTCCTGGTGAGAAGCATGAACTGAATTACTGTATGCTTTAAATTAAAGCCAAACGTATTAATTTAGCGCTCGCCCTCAATCAGCTAAGATAGCCACACTCAAACAAAAATAGGCAAGAAAAGAAATAAGGCAACGTGTTCCCCGCAGAAGTTTGTTATGCAAATGGATCAATGGTTTCATTTGCAGAGGAAAAGCACCAACTGATGCCTCTGCCCGTTCTCCAAAATCGACTGAGCCCGGTAGGATATCTGCTGTCTCTTTTAACAAGAACAAAACCCTCCGACTGTAATACCCGTGCGATGGGAGCGCGAGCAGCGATGAAATGGAAAGCAGCAGTGGCTGTTTGTGTTGGCAGTCGCTTCAAACCCTAATGGAAAATTTCAGCTCTGGCTGCATCGAGGCTAGAACAAGTTATTAAGGAAAAAGGCTCAGCTTTCAAGCAGAAAAGGCTTTACTGAGCTTGTCCCTCTCTGAACAGGCAGGAAATAATACGCCTTGAATATGTAACGTATTAATAGCTTATCATTAGGGGAATATACCATCAAATAAAATATATTTCCTTTGGGAAAAGCGAACGGTGATAATGCCCATGCCGCAAACTCAGCTATTGGTACAAACAACTTATACCACTCAATGCAAATATCAAAAAGCCAGTGTAGGGCTAACTAATCACTTTATACTAACAGACCAAAATATATTTGCCTAATTATCCCTCTCTTTTAATCAAAGGAAAACTGCTATTTGAACAATTATGTCGAGGGAGAATCTTTACCTTTCATTCGCTCATGAGAATTTTGCACAAATGGTCCTTAGGCTGCTTGTGGCCACGAGCAGTCCGTGGTCTGTCCTCCGAGGGACAGACACCTTGCCAGCCGCACATATGGGAACCGCAGTGACCTTTCAGCTACTACACATTTGCACTCTGCTTAAGAGCTACTCAGGAAGCCAATATTGTATATTATGTAACACAAGATTAAGCATTAATGAGGCAAGAATAAAATTGTTTATCTAAACCCCAATCTAAAATTAAACAGAAGTTGATGCTGGGAGCTCACACTGCACTCATTTTGTCTCCTAACATTAACAGAGCGCAGCTTATTTAGTCTCCGAGAGAAGTCCCAACGGCGTTTAATTTGGAGAGAAAGATTTTACTATCAGAAGAGAGACTATTTTTCCTAAAGAAGAAAGTGACGCATATTTAGTTCTTACGCACATAAATACAGCACGTTGCAGGTATTCTGATCTAGGGAAAACAGTTGATATCCATTACTTCTATTTACACTGTGTTTTGAAGCTAAATACAGAAGCACCCACCCAGAGGCGAGGCCTTTCACTGCACTGACACCTCTTGCGAAGCAGCCAAACCAAAAACATAATCACACGCCCCAAAGATACCTGTGTGCTCAATGGGGAAATTCAAACCAAAATCAGAGCGGAGTCTGCATTCCTCCACAAAGACTCACTGTCCTCTTTTGAGACTCGGCACCAAGTGAGCAGCTCTACAAAGCTCACCGAGGAGCTTCAGAAAAAGGACAAGCGGACAACAAGGCCTCGGTCAGAACGGCTGTGCCACAAACCTGCCCTGGAGAACACAGCTGGAGTCACTCGAGAACCTCAGAACACTCCCAGAGGTGTCACCCCAGCTCTAAGAACAGGGAGAAGAGGTTGAAAGTACCTGGGCCTGTTCCCATGAAGGTTTCCAAAACCTCAATTCAACGGCAGCCCACGCCATGGCTATCTAATGATATATCAGGATATTATTTTCTTAAACCTACGTACGGCTACCAAAGGGACGATCACGCACGTTGTCCTCCATTCGAGCGGCGATGGTTCTGCTGGTCAGAGAACAGATTGGACAGAAAGGAGGTTGCGGGAGCCCCAGCCAGAGGAAAATAAACCTGTTTCTTCTGGGACCATGGCCTGAAATAGTTCAGGCAAAAGGCATCTGTGCCCAAGCCAAGTTTGCACAAGAGCTGCTGAGCCACCAGGACCCAGCTCTAAATCTGAGCAAAGTGACACGGCCACTTGGCCTGGACACTATTGCTCTGCACAAGCTCACTCCACATTTCTATTCACCTTCTACATGTCCTAACACAGAGTTAATCTATTGACAAGATCACAGTAAGGCGATCCCCAGCCTTTAAGCACATTTATCCCAGGCCTAGCACAGTGCTGGCGCTTTGAAAACCCTCAAGTTCGAGTAGCTCAGTGTAATCACCTCAAGAATTTACAGCAGGAGAATTTTAAATACTTTGACAATCCCGTGTTGTGACAAAGTTTTAGCAAATTAAACCGAAACGGAAAAAAAACCCCACCAAACAAACACATTTGATCACATTTAAAGCCAACTCGGAAAACTTACTGCCAGCTGTGTTCCTTCACTACACACACATTGATATGAAAGCTATTAATGAAAACTGTTCAGCTTATCATGGGGGAGAATCAAAAGTGCTGCTAAGCATGAACCAAATGGGAGCGGGACACGTCACCGTGCCACCCAAGCACAGCTCCAGCTGGCTAAGGGAAAACTATTCCGGGGGAAAACTGAAGGAAAAGAGATACACGGGAACACAGGAGATGATGCATTTGTAACAGAGGAGAGGGTATATTTAAGACAGAGGAGATGATGTATTTAAGACAGTTTGAATGAAAACCCAAGGGAAGTTTTATTTAAGCTCATCTACGCTGAGGTGCTTTTTCCAGAGTATCGCAGGCGGACACTCGCTGATCCAGCCTTAGGACTATTGGCTCCTTGAGCCCTCTCAGCGTTGCCATTTCAGAGAACTTGCTCAGATTAGAGGTGATTTTAGTTCCTGTGGCTCTCGCTCACAAAAGCTGGAAGCAAATGCTCCAGCCATTGACACTCATGCCCACCAGGAAGACTTTTGGGACATTAACTTTGAAATAAACTGGAGGAGTGAAGACCTAAAACATACAGCTTTGATACACAGCAAACATTTTCTTATGAGAAGAAACAAAACAAAATGCTGAAAAACTACGTTAAACTAGTTAAAACACACGTTGAGAAATACAGGGTTTTCTGAAAAGATGTGGTAAGTTAACTATGGAGAGGAAAAAAAGCAACTCAAATAGGACACCTCTTGTGCAAACTCAGTACAGAACGGCCCAATTCTCACCTCTCACCGTGGCCAACACACCTTCCAATGGTATAAAAGAAACACAGTGTCATATTCACCTCTATATTCTTACTGTACGGTAGCCTCAGCTTCATTTAACATAAAACAGGCCCAGTCTCTGCAATAATTCTGTATTTCTGTTGTATTACTTATCTCCTGCTATTGCAACGCTCCCATCGCTTAAGGCGACATTAGGGAGAGTTTTCCCCCAGTGAAAGCTGCATAAATGTCTAGAAAAGGCCCATATTATACAAGCAGCATTACAATAAGGAGATTTAACTTTAAGTGGGTTTTGCTCCCCTCCCCGCAGGCTTCAGGGACTGGCGAGGGAACGCTAATAAATTACAAACGCGCGGGGTATATTGACCTGTAGCCTGGTTTCTATTTAGAGCAAGTCACTTTAAGAACGCCCCGACTCCTTTTCCAGTGGTTTGTGCAGAACTTTGAGTCGCTGCAGTGCGTTTGCACACATATAATATGTTAGAGTTTCACCTCGTGTTGGTATGGTGGCTAAACAGGAAAATAAGGCCTTTTCCTAGCGTTTCTGGAGTTGCTAGAGGGCTACTTCACCCTGCAGTACAAAAATGGCAGGCAAAGTATCTGAAATTATTCTGGTGATGAAAAAATGCAGACAAATTAATTCCACAGCCTTATAATTTACATTCATTATTCCACTTTCAGGAGGAAAAGCAAAACTGGGTAGTCAAATATCATTTACTGCAACCTTTATTCTGCATGTCTCGTGTAGCGAAACTGCTGTAAATTTTGGCTGGAAAAGATTGGGAGTGAAAAGCGAGCAGAACTAAGACCTGTGGGCAAGAAGAGGAAAGGAGATGAAACAATCTGCTGTAGGTCAGAGGTTATTTGTAGCTAAACCCAAAGCTCCAAGGCATCAACACATCACGTCCCGCTTGCTCAAACTTCATATTTAGTCCTTGCTATACTATAAATCTAGAACTAATGAAGCAGAAGTGTAACACTTGAAAAATGAGAGCTTATACAAAGTTTCACACCAATGGCAAAACTTTTACAAAAAGCCTTAGGCCTGATAGGCGGGTTCAAATGGAGAAGTCAGGTCACACAAGGGGGTCACACACCTGCCCCCCACTCCCAGTTCTGCAGTTTTCTTTCTCCTGCAAACTATTTTTCTCTATCAAAGAGACGCTTTATGTTTAAAAGCGTATTTCATAGTTGCTGCTAATTGAAACTTTAAATTAGTACTTTTGCCTCTTGGTAACTTTACTGCCAGCAGAAATAATTTCTACAGTGAATAGCAATTTGCTCTAAATATATTGCTAGGAAATATTCTAAAGAAAAGGGGAAAGGATTGCTTATGCTGACCGTGTACTGCATTTGTTCGACGTTGCATTCCTTCCAGGCTGCCATCTCTCCAGCACTGGGCCTTCACGTCTCAAAATCCAAGAGAACGCTAAAGCAAAGTCTACCTGCACTTGATTGGCAATTAAGTTTTCTCATCATACGCCATAGAACCGGTGAACACGCACACCGAGGCACTCCAGGAATCTTTTCACCACCCCCTTTCTGTTTGACTTATGCAGTGTTACTATTCACCACCAACAAAACGTTGCGATATTGCAGCGTTATCTCACAAGAGCATCTCAGAAGAGAATGGAAACATCCTACAGTCAGTGCCACGTTCTAAAATGTCTTTACAGTAACGTTCTTCCCAACTGAATATCCCAATTCCACAGACGCAAAAGTCTAAACCACCAGTGAGGCTTTAAATAAATATCTTCCGGATAACTACCACACTGCTAGCAAATAGTCTAACTCAATTTCACTGAGTTACCTCCCTTCTAAATTCAGCACAAATATGAAAACCGCTTTCCAAAACCGCCCTCCTAGCAGCTCAGTGACACCTGCAGAATAGGAACCGAAGCTTCTAGAGCAGCCGGGCAATTAGAACTAATGGCAAAGTAACTAGATTCCCAAGGCTTCCCAAAGCCTCCTTTCCTTTGAAGAACTCAACCACTCCTCCCCGTCCATCTTCCCTCTAAGCACTTGCCAGGATTTTCGATGGAATGACAGCTACGTCAGCTTTATGAAGTTCAGCACAGTAATAAGCCACGAATCAATTCAGACGCTGAAGTTACGCGCTTGCCGTCCACATATCTCAGGAACGCAAAGAGTTAAATACAACAACCGAATTGTGCAGGTCGCAGAGGCAGCGGGCACAGACCTCAGCCTTCCAGACCCTGTTAGATTTCGGTTTGTTTTAGGCTTTCTTTAATCACCCGCTGCCATTTGAGCTCAACCGGGTGACATAAATGTATTATCCCATCATAATGTCAGAATTTAAAATTAGATTCAGCCTCCATAAATACACTTCGTGCAACCTTAGCGACTCCGGCCAGCAATGACGACTATTTTATGTAACATCTTTCACACAGCAAGACCTAAAAACTGAACTACAAAAATTACAGCTGCCTTTTCTGGCTGTGGATTCCTCTGCCGTTCACCTGAAGACAATTTAGTTCAGGGTGAAAAGGAAATAGTTTCGTAAGATCAAAACACTGAAGCAGCACGAGAAAAAGCAAATTACATAAAGTCCAAATGTACTCACAGTCTCCTTATTCGGAAGCAACTCCTTTCGGATCCTGAAGAAGTTCTTGCCGTACTGCCTCAACCCCTTAATAAACCGTTTCTGCGATAAAAGATAACAAAAATAGTATGTCAGCAAAAGGAAAAAAACCTTGTTCAGCAGCACAACAGCCAAACAGCGTTCTCAGGCTCGGGACTGCCGACAGAAAACGTACATCGACACAGCAACTGCAAACAGACGGGGGAAAAAGGCTTTGAAAAGATACCGAGAAATCCAAACCACATTCCCCTTCTATGTCAAACTTCCAACATTCGAAGCTTAAAAAAAGTCAGTACCACCGTCAGTTCTTTTCCAACACGACCCCGGTATTCTGCTGCACGTCTCTTCCGAGTCTATTTTTCAACTAAGAAGCAGGAGAAGGAAAGAAAATACAAATACGCAACGCTGATTTCAGGGGAGTAAAGTGACTCTCCGGAGAAGGCGCCGCAGGGGTTAACGAGTCCTCGCCGACGCGAACCCTCCGGATTCACCCTTCCTGATTTTCGGAGCGATCCCAGCGAACGGCCCTCTCGGAGCCGCCGACCGCCGCGATCCTCCGCTCGGCGGGACGCGGCGGGAGCAGCGAGCGGGGCCGCCCGGCGGCGATGGCGGGGCCGGGGCTGCGGAGAACCGGGCGGAGCGGACGAGCCGAGCGGAGCCGAGCGGAGCGGGCGGGAGGCGGCGGCCGCCCAGCATGTGATCGCGGCGGGGCTGGGCGGGCGGCACCCGCGGGGCGCGTCGCAAAAGGCGGCCTGGATCCGCGGCCACCCCCCCGCTCGGGGCCCCAGGCCCCGGGAAAGCCCCGCGGAAGCAGCCGCCGGATTAACGCCCGCCGGTCCCCGGGGGCTCTGCAACGGGGCGGCGACTTTTTCCATCCCACCCCCCCGGCACTTGCCGTGGCTCATGTGCCGCACCCCGCGCTGCCCTGCGGGGCTCGCTGGGGCCCCCGCAGCTGCCCCTTGCGCTCATTTGTCCCCTCGGGAATACCGTCCTCCTCCTGGTCAATCTGAGCCATCTCACCACCACCAATCAGTACCGAATCAGAACACTACACACAGGGAGTGCCTCTTTTTGGAAAGGCCAGTCCTTACTGTTTTTCCTGTAATAAGCATGCAGGTATAAACACCCGCAAATAGCAAATTCTACCTGCAAAAAAAGAGAGGGATGTTAAGTATATGGGCCCCAACATTCTGGGGGAGATGAGAATCAAAATAATTCCCTCAAAAGAGACATACCTCAGGTTGGCTTAATGCATTTTGAACCACGTCTTGCAAACATCTACTTGAAAGAGGTGGGCCGATGATTAAAGGCTTCTATATTGTTTAGGGGATAAGGAATCCCACAAAAGGTAATTCGCTACTGGAACAGTGTTCTGTAAGCCTCATAAACAGCTGCCACAATGCTGAATAGGAGTGAGCAGTCTCTTTGGAACCTCATGCATATTATTTTGCAGATAGGCTCCCACAAGGATCTGTCCTTACCTAACCCTGACCCTCAAAACCAGCACGACTGCTCCGCTTCGCCAGGAACGCGCCGGGGGGCACAGAGACGAGAATTAACCACCAGTTGTATCTGCTTTGAGATTACAGTCCCTTCCAGTATATGATCCCACCTGCTCCTTTTAAACCGGCAAACAGAGCACCCTGGAGTTTAAGTTCTGTGACTGGGGTTCCTGAACAAGGAGAAGGTTCCCACTAACCAGGTACTGGCCTCCCATTCGCTGTCAGAAGCCACAGACATCTACAGAGCGAGGTACATGGATGGGATCAGAGGTACGACGATGCTTGTGCAGCATCAGTTAGCAGAGCATAGACAGGAAAACGTGACATAAAAAGCTGCAGGGGAATAAGAAGAAACCAGGGCTGGAACACTCCAACCATAGATGAAAAACACACAGGGAAATACAAGAGAGCAACGCAGTCCACTGCATAAAGTGAAGTGCCCTGATTCCCTATTCCTCATTTTGCCAAAGCCTTATGGTGTATCTCAATTCTCCAGGGACTGTTTTATTTCTTTTTTTAAGATTCCCTTTAACTATTTTACATTTGTTTTGTGTTGCGATTCAACTCTGTATTAAAAAAAATCCTATGATGAACTGTTGTGCTTTGAACTCTGAGATGTCAAAAATCCCTGCTGGGAATGGAAGGCCAACATGCAGCCGTGCTGAGGAACAGGGGCTTGGAATGCTCTTCCAAACTTCCAAATACTAATTGAGTCAATCCTCCTGGCTTTCTGACATTTTGGCCAATTACACCATCACCTATATCAGTGTCATACAGAATTATCACTGGGCCATTAAGGTAAACTATAAAATAGTTGTGTGCCTCTACTGAAAGGCAAGAGAAAGCCGCGTAACGCACAAAGAACAACAAAGCACACAAAAATCACCTTCAGAAACTCAGATGGAAATTCTAAAGCTTAACAAAACGACCAAGGTTTTTGAAAAACATTTTCTTTTTCAGATTTTCCTTCTTATTCTAGTCTTCCGTTAATTCACATTGAGCTCTCCCTCAGCCTGCAGCAAGAACAGCCACTCCTTCAAGTCAAGCACAATAGAGACCTCTAAGTGTTTTTAGGTATGAAAGAACTAAATACCTGCACATCAAATCAGAAGTGACCTGTTGCTTTCCAGCATCTCATACAACAGAGCGTGTAACGCAGTTTAAGTTTCCTCTCTGCACAAATGCCATGCAACACATTTGCTGCCTGCATTTGAATGGTGCAGATCTGCGCTACTCACACAAGGCATCTGAAATGACAGCTGCTGAGCTCAAATAGTCTTACAACACAGGGCTCCAAGAACCACGAGGATTAAACCTATGGATGCACAAGAAGTTTTGATAAAGAGCGGAAGCAGCTCTAGAGCACAATGGTTTAAAAACGCGTGTTTCTACACTTCTACAAATTAAGGCAAACATTTCGATTTTACTACTTAACTTTAAAACATGATTTACGGCAGAATTCTGTCAGCATTGTTTGTACTGCTCACTGAAGACAAATTGTAACACCATTTAAAGAAATGCTGTGGATGATGATTGCTGTGAGGATGCATTAGGAGCTCCCACGGCTTGCAAGGTCAGGCGATGTTGTCAGACGCGGGTTATATTTTATGAAGTGGTTACCATGGCTATTGAGCAGCCACAACAGAAGATCTCCTAATACCATTTGATAATTTGAGCTTCCCCAATGAAATGGATTCGACTCTGCAGTGTCCTCCCACAATGTGTAAACAGGGAGCTATAAATAACCCAGGAAGAACACGGAACAAGCATGTTAATGTTTGCATATGTGTTACTTGCAGGTCCCATATTTTATCCCAAGAAACAAATACCGTGACAAGATACACAAAGCCATTATGTTCTAGCAGCGCTCAGATGGCGTGTTTATCAACGCGGCGATAACGCCGTCGCAAAGCTGGAGTTGGGGTTATACGTCAGGGTTTCTATTAGCAAGAGATTACGGCTTGGCAGGGAGAATTTGCTGCTGCGTGCTGAAATTCAGCACCCCGGGTTTGCACCGGGAACTGAGGCGCCCGGTTCCGTTTCCTTCTGTACTGCAGCAATCTAACACAAATCTGTTTCTAAAAGCACGTGATAAAAACATCTAGGACAAATTAACCTGTTTGATCCATTTAAGAATGTCAGACTGAAACCACATGGGCTTCAGAAAGGCAGGATGACTCCAATAAAACTGTAAATTCATAAGTATGACTAATATGTCTTTTCTGAGGTGCTGCTTCAGTCAGGTTTATTTTCTCTAAGAAAATCCATGTGCTGTTTCATTCCCTTCCCATGACTTCCACCTGGTTAATTACTGAAGAGCATGGTGTAATGCAACATATTTACAAACACAGAGCCTTCTCTGTTCCTTCTTAATCCAGGAAATAAGGACTTTTTTCCCCCTCAATCTTTCTCAAAAAAAAAAAATCCTCTTTAGACTATGTCCAAGAACAGCAAGTTCTTCTCTCAACCTTTAATTATGAGCATATAAAACTGGAAGATTTTGCTGTCATTAAAGCAATAGGTTCCTTTAACACATCCTGCTGCTGGGAGAACACAATATGCTTCAACCTCATCTGAACCTCATTTTATTGTTTCCTGTCACTACCGTAACTCTGCTTAACGTTCTTTAATTTAATTTTGAAGTAGCAAGCAATTTTACCCCAGCGTTAGACACTTGTGCTGCTGTGTGTCACCCCGCTAACAGCAAGCTTGCAAGAGTCACCAAGCTGCACGCTTGCCTAATGGAAAGACACGGCGAACCTTCCCCAAATTCACTGCGTGTTGTTCCATGGGGCCCGGTGCTGTATCGGAGGTGTGCGCAGGTCTCCGCTGTGCAAGCAGAAGCGGCAGATCCCTGCGGAAATCTCTCTGTTCTGCCTTGAGCCTCAAACACCTCGGATGCTCCCAGGTTCAGTTCACTGCTCTGCCCACCTCTAACCACAGCGCTTGTCTCCTGCGCCCGGCCGGGCTGTCACCAGCTCGCAATTCATCTCCTGAAGAGATTCAGTGGAATAACAGCAAGGAAAGACCCTCGGCTGAACCTGGAGCAGTGCGGAGCAGCTCTTGGTGACGGTGGCCCCCGCAGGGCCAGCTCGGCTGCTCCATTGCAAACTACGCCATTTTAAGGAACCGGTTTTGAGGCATTCGGTTCCTCTTTTATTTTCTGTGCCACAGACTTGTTTCCAGCGCGAGACGGCACACATCACACAGGCAGGTGAGCATTGTGTAGCAAGACTGGAAGAGAATACCCATAGACATGTATGTGGGTGTGCGCACAGATCCCTTTTGTGGTGGAAAGCATCCCTTAGCTCTGAAGGACACCCCATTTGCTTCTTCATTCAGCAGATTGTGACTTTAGCTCAAAACACATAACACAATGGAAATTCAACTTTCTTTTAAAAGATACTTGTCTATTTTTCTCGTCAATTCATTTTAATGAAGTAATTCTATTGCGTCGAGACAAAACTGTTGTCTAATCTTTGCGGTATTTTGAAAATCCAATTCTTTCTCACCAAGTACTCTCACTCAAAGATATCACAAAAATACTTCGTTGCTATTCGTTAGATACCAATCCATATTAAAGGCCATTAATGTTCTCGTTGGCTAGTCAAAGCACCTCTTCAGAGCGCACTGCTGGGCATCTACGTGTGATTAAAATCTTGTATTCCTTGGGCCATACGCCTGTAGGATCAAGCATCCTCCATCAAACTACAAAATATATCAGCAGAAAGGCTTGAAGATGCTGAAACCACTACCCTTCCCTCCCAATGGCTTTGTCTTCCTGAAAAATCATAGTGAAAAATTAAACCAACTGTAAGGGATTGGACACCAAAACATCATCGTACAGACACAGAGGGACACACCGGCCACCGGGGTCTGTTTGTCTGTCCGAACACAGACAGAAAGTCATTAAGCAGCGTCCCCCAAGGGAATGCCAAGAGATCCTGCAATGATAATGATCTCCCTTCCATGGTGCTGCACTGCGAGCTTTTGTTTTCAACAATGGATCTCCCATGATACCTCTCACTTGCTGAAAATATTGGTATTAAGTGAGCATGAGCACAGCTGTGTGTAAATTACATATATAAACAGATTAGATTTGTATATTTATACTGGGTGCAAACACATTAATAGCACATTTGCATACACAGTTGGCTAAATGAGATTGCATGCAGAGCAGGATTACTAGTTGCAAACACATTTATTTAGAATTTTCAATAAAGTATTTATGCTGCCGTTGGAGAGGTCAGAGTGGATTCATCGGCCTTTCTCCCCTCTTCACCTTCTCAGACAGAAGCAAAAATGCTCTTGTCAACGTGCTTGCCACATATTGGAAAAAGGACTCACAAGCTGGCAGGAAAAACCAAACCGGGGTGATCACCCAAAGGTTATCCACATTCCCTCCAGTTTAGTTTATTGAAGGTGACGTTTGAAGGGGGGTACGAGTTCTACATTTGACCACGGCATGAACTACCACCCAAATGCCAGTTTATAAAACTCTTCATTCCCCGCTCTGTTTAATGCCAGGGATCAATGCAAAGTCTGTCTGAAAGGCAACGCGATATCAAAGGTGACACAACAGCTCCCAGACACTTCCAAAGCTGGGGGAGAATTCAGCTATTCCTTCACCCCGGGCTTGGAGCTGTCAGGGTGCTGCAAACCTCCCGCGCTAAGCTCCGCTTGATTTTAGCCCTGTTGAAATACTGATGGTATTTTTATAAAGAGACAGATTTCAGGTTCACCCAAAGCAGTACGCGAAGCTTCGCTTCCCTTTCTGCATTCTACCTGTTTCTGCGTGAGAGCCTGGATGAGACAGAGAAAATAAAAATCAATTACGCTGAAATGAGGAGCCTTGATTTTTGCTCTAATTGTGCCCCTCTGATGACCGGCCCTGGGCGCTTTCACTGCACGTCCCCAGCTAAAGCTCCTCCACGTCTCGCATCGGTTCCTGTTCAAAGGTCCAGTCCTGCCTCCTGGGTTCACCGCGCTCGCAACCCGCCGATAAATCATCTCCCACCCTGCTCCTGGCAACGCGCTGGCCGCCCAGCGATGGCTCCATCCCGGGTTGCCAGGCAACCCGCGCCAGAGGGATGTCTGAGAACCGCTGACAAACGGCCAAGTGGCTGCAACAACGGGCTCCTCTCTGTCAAAAACGTGTCGGGGTGAAGCGCCTCCCCCGCGCCCAACGCTGCGCGATGGTAAAATCAAAATCAAAAGGCTATTGTAATGAACACACGCTTCCTGCTCAATTACTAATTGTTAAAAAGCTGTGGGGAGGCTGCGATCACACGGCGTATGGCAACAGAAATGTGATCCGGTAAACGAGATAAAGTCAACAGCACGCCAAGAAACTTGATCTAAGAGCAGCCTGCAGTGGCACATCAGAAGCTGAGGCACAGATCAAAAATAACGCTGGATATTAAAGCAGCAGCAGGAAGAAGAAAGAAAACCTGACTCTGCTTTTCCTGAGCTCCAGAGGGGTGTTCTGATAAACAACCTTGGGTCCTTGGAAAAACAATTTGTGGATTATTACAAGCGTTCTAATCCATCCTAACGCTCCTGCAGCTGCCTGGCCCCGCGTTTCAACGGGAAGACAAACAGGCAGGGGCAGCCGAGCACTCCTGTTCGAGGACTGCTCCGTTTGGGACTTACTTTAATAAAAGAAGGGTGGGAAGAGGAGACATAGAGGCCTGGAGTACGCAGCCCACGTGGCCCCACAGCAGAGGGTCGAGGGGCAGGAAGATGTTCCAAGGAGAGCAGCAAGTGCTGAACGCCCATGAGATGCAGAACCCCCAGGGCTGCTCACACCGCTCCCAACAGTGTGCGGAAGGGCAGGGATATTAAACACACACAGGCCAGCAGCTCCTTATGCCATTAAACTTACATCGCTTCCACCAGCAAGAAACCGGGGTGGCCAGCTTGCCCAGATGTATATTTAAATGCCCACGAGAGTTTCTGCCGCCATTCGGGAGGGTTGAGCTCTGCAGGACAGATCCGTGCAGCGTTCCCGGTGCTCATGGAACCTCCACGTTTCCTTTTCCTGATCTTAGAAGACAATCACACTGCACATGTCCAGAAACCGGGTCTCACACAGTGAGTCTAACACTGTCCCCTCCGTGGGCACAAACCTTAAAGCCCAAACTGGAGACTGTCTTGGCTGGCAAAGTAAGAGCTTTCTATTTATGAAACATTATCTGAAGGTTGTTGTCTCCTGTAATCAACAATTACTCAGTTCTGCAAACCAAGCTAAAATGACTGAGTGTCTTTTTACCTAAAATGCATCTTTAAAAAAGTCATTTAAGCATTAAAGAGAACAAAGGTCTGGCACATTGTGACCCAGAGAAGCAAAACAATACGCTGTCGCCAAGAGACAACACAAAGCGTTTGATTATCCTTCACATTGTGTTTTTCTGTACACGAAAACATTCATTTCTGATCATTACTTTAAACTGCTGTTAAATTGTTAATATACAAAAAGCTTTCTCACATACCAAAACTAAAGAGCAAGCAAAAAGAAAAGCTTGGACAATGTGTCAATGTGTTCCTTTTCACAGACCTACTTCCTTCCCCATATGACATCTGAAACATAAACCCCTTAGTACAGGTAAGTAGCAGAAATTCAGCACTTAAACTGCAAACTTCAAACTAAAAAAGAAAGAAGCTATTTGCTTTTCATGTCTCAAACCCTGCTCACCCAAACTTGGTAAAATGCATTTTCTAAAAAAGCAGTGCCGGATCTCAACAAGTGCCCCACAAATGAGAGGGGAAAGGAAACAGGTTTGAAAATGAAGGGCCAGAAATGCATCTAAAACAAAATCAAAGCACAACCGGGAGATATTTGGGGAGGGAGGCGAGGGGGAAGCAGGGCTGAGACCATGGAATTGCCTCCCCAGACGCGGAGAGCTGGACAATATCTTCCATATCAGATACATGAAATATGCGCCCTAATAAAACACAGGTGCCCTCTTTTGCCTTCGCCAATTTGTACCAAATTGAATGTTTGATTGGAGTGTTTGAAGTGATTCCAATGCAGTGGAGGGTAATAGGCTGCGATGCTTATTTATTAGCTCCTTTGAATGCCTAAGCCCACGTCTGATCAACCTCCCCATGTAGCCTAAAAGCTGTATAAACCTGAGCAGATACTGTGAAAGGGGGTGGGGAGGAAAGGAACAAAAGAAAAACCATGGTGGATCGTGCACAAGTGGATAAGGGAGAAGTGAGAGATCAAGAGCAAACCCACAAACCCTGCAGCTCCGTGTACCTTGAGCCTTCACCGCAATCTATTCAAACCCACAAAGCACAAAAACATGGGCCAAGAAGCACTGAGCAGCAGGTTTTAAATGCGCCCTCACGGGCGCTAATCAACGCGACACATCTTTTACACAACACTTGAAGAGGAAGGAAGAGAAAACCCGACCACGCGTTAGTTGTCAGAACCTCCGCACAAGCACCAGCTCCATGGGGCCTCATCTGCAGCGGCCGCGGCAGCTTGGAAAGGGGTTCAAAGGGAAGTTACTCAGCTCCTACAACGTGGAGAACGTTATTCGTCTAAGGTGGCATTTCCACACTCAAATCGAAGTTCCCTCCTGCCCATTTGAAGCCCCTCACACGCAGCCGGACTCGGAAATTAAAGCGTCTCGGCTCTTCCAGCAGGTACCCGGTACCTCCCTGGATCAAGTCCGTATTTGCCGTCAAATCCTTTTAATGGCAGTATAATCATTAGCTTTACTGGCACTGTTACCCTCGTAACTAATTAGGACTCTTGGATGGATGCAGATAAATGATTATTATTTAGTCACTATGCGCCGACTGCAGAAGCAGCCTATTATCAAACAAGTGACACCCCCACAAACTCAACTCAAATAATGGCTCCTGGAGAGGATTCGGAGCCCCTGTCAGAATGGCGAGTGATTCAACATAAAGCTGAGCAACTGGTGATGGATCACAGGTTTTTCACTCGCTCTGTTACAGGCTGGAATAGAACAAATGATCATTTTTCAGTCTAATTGAATATGGCCGCCCCGCTTATACACAAAAAGAGACAAAGCTGTATCATTTGCTTCATTAAAATGCATTTTTATGTCATCTGAATGATTAATTAAAAAAAAGGTGCTGCTGATAGGGAAGATTATAAAAATAAAACTGATCATGCAAACAGAAGTTGGAAGTGAGGTGTGTTTTGGCATTCATGCCGCTTACACTTGTGCAAGGAAGATAAGTCCTGAGCACCAAAGCACACAGAGCATCCACAGCGTGACAGTCACCGAAGTTTTAGATAAGAATCATGTCACTACTCCAATTCGATGAAGCATTTTGTCATATTTGGCTGCAACAGCCACCAGGCCACACTAACTAATCCTCAGGTAAGCGGACCCTGCGCTGCCCAGATGCTCGAACTGTTCTCACGCCATGACTCAGTTTCCTTTTGGAGAAGAACAGGACATCGCATGATGTTAAATTTAAACCAGGTTCCGGATCTCTTGACAGATAAAATCTGAATAAAAGGTCAGCGTATTGAAGACAGTACCTGTGTCACTGACCAGAATATCGTCTGATGGGGAGAAGGGAACAAACCAGACGCGTCCGTGCGGCGGATTTGCACGGCTGGTTTGTTTTCTTCCCCGCGCGAGGGTGAACGGTCTTTGTTTCGGTTGCAATGCTGCTGAGCTGCACGGCTCCTGCTTCTATACATAGAACTTGTAAGACACACACGAACATTAAAACCAACTCCGGCTCTGTTGCTAAGAAACTAGGCAGGAGCGCTTTTTTGGCCCTCTTCATTTATAAAATAACCACTCTGCCCTATGGGAGAACGAACGCGATCTCTCCGGTCCCTCAGTGCCTTGTTCTCATTTTTAAACGAACACAGAAAGACGATGGGGAACGCCAGGAAGTGCAAGCGATCTCCATTTTTAAGATGCCCTTGAAAACGAGATGAAAAACATGCTTTTAACAATCAGCTGCTGTCATATTTATTAATCTTTCAAGCAGCAGATTCTTTCCCTTGGCAACAGTGAACTACGCGTGTGTGCGTCTGCCTCTCTATTACAAACCTTCTAGAAAACAAAACACAGCACCAGCTTCTGAAAGCACCTACAAATTAGTTATTTAGTCCAGAGCAGAG
The DNA here is from genome assembly GCF_036013475.1 of Columba livia. NCBI lineage: Eukaryota > Metazoa > Chordata > Aves > Columbiformes > Columbidae > Columba > Columba livia. The sequence goes on from NC_088622.1 coordinate 2,906,902, forward strand.
TTAAAGTCGGAGTTTGGAGCTCAGCTTCCGTCCCCACGCACAAACAGGCGCCCAGGCCGTGGCGCCCGGCCAGTGTAAACACCGCTGTTATTTTGGGGGATCAGCAACATGGTAAGTGCTTAATAGATAAAAATATTCCACACGAAGGCAGAAAGATGATGAATCAAGAAACATATGGCGCTTAAACAAAGCAAATTTTAAAAAACGGGTATTGTTAAGAAAAGACTAACTTATCTGGCAGCTGTGGACGGATCAAGATTAGCGAAAGCAGGGAAATGGCCCATTTGGAAGGCAAGGTCACTGATGGGATCTATAGATTTACCCCCCAAGGCAGCCTGTGCTCAACATGAAATGCCCAAATAATTCTACTTGTTTCTTTAAATCTACTTCCCCCGCCCCATTTGGGCTCATTTGCTGGAGGCTTTTAAGATTCATTCCTTTTCACAGCTGGTTACACAATGGAATCTTTCTGCAAACTAAAAGGACAAAATTGATTGCCCTACACAAACTTTTCCGCACGTATAATTGATTTTTAATTCGTTGTCTTATTTCCGAAAGGACTCAACAATAAACTCTGGGCTGCATGTGCAATATTGATCCCTTTAAACAAGGGCTCCGATCAAAGACCGATGCGAGTTAATCACAACCAAAAAGATCATTATCTTTTGTCTGGAAACCTGTGTTTAAACTAAATTCACCTTTTCCAGCCATATTACACTTTCTATATTGCACCCTTTAATTTTGCAAAGCTGTCAAATGCTAAATAAGCGTAACTTTATGCAACGCCTAAATAATAACTTTATTCCCCAAGGAGAATAATTTCATCCTTCATCAGCTACTTTTGACTGTGAGGACTGATGTTCCGAGCTACGGACAAGACTGTACATTGCCTAAAATCCTATTTATTCTTCTTAAAATAAAGGTCCTACCAGACCACAGCAATTAGTGTTTGGTGGGGGGGTTTATCTTAATTTTCAAACTGTTACTGATGAGCGCAAATGGCATCAAATGGCTTGATTCCTAAAGTCCACAAAACGTTAATGTAGTAGGAACTGTCTCTCTCCTATGAAGCTGTAATATTTACTTTTTGTGGATAAAACATTAAAACTAAGCATCCTAAGCTCCCAAGCCTGTGCGAGCAGCGGATCGCAGCCCTGAATTCCAGCCTCCTCCGCAAATACCCCTTGATTTCCTCCCCCGGACTATTCCAGAGGCTCCGTTTCAATTTTGCCATGAATTACATTCTCTACAGCTGCCATACAAACAGTACATAAAATTCATGGTATTTTTGCCCCAGCGAGCAGCTCTGTCTCCCGGCCCATCTGCAAAGCCTGGATTCAGAGACCCGAGCAACGCAAACAACGTTCTCATGAGCAGATACTCCAGAAAGGGCAGACGAGAGACATTTGAAGATGATTCCGGGCAAAGAAGCCAAGCAAATAAGCCTGTGTGTTTTGCATAAGTAGCTTCTTGACTGGCTACGCTGGATTACAAACACTTGCGAGCATGTTAGGAAATTACTTTGCTGTTTCTTGTCATTTTTGGCAGAAGGATCTCCATTCGGATTGCATGATAAATAAGCTTAAAGCTGAAGCCAGGTGTGAATATTTTCACATTTATGAACATGTAAATCCATGTACCTGGCCAATTAAGGTTTATCACCAGCAAGGATTAACTATCCCTGCACATAAATTCGGGGGATTGTTGGAATCTAGGTTGTTTACCTCCACCACTCCACATCAAAAGCAATGTAAAATATTTAAAGGGCAGCATATTTCATGATAAAAGCTACTTATCAAGGACGCCACGGCACATCACCGACAGCTCCGCGCGGAGATGCACGAGTCAAAAAACCCACCTATTCCTAAGGAACACTGTGCATTTTCTTTATGAGAATTTAACATCTCTGAAAAGACGGGACCAAGGGAAGAAAAAGGAAGCAGCATCCAAGAAATAACACAAAACCGTTCCACCCAAATTCTCTTTAAGTTTTGAAAACCCAATGGTGGATTTCAAAGGTGGTTCAATGAGCCTCGCCAGTGTTCTTCACAATCTACATCCAGAGACCTGGACAGGCTGGAGAGTTGGGCAGGGAACAACTTAATGAAATATAACAAGGGCAAGTCTTGCGTCTGGGCAGGAACAACCCCAGGTTCCAGTATAGGTTGGGGAATGAACTATTAGAGAGCAGCGTAGGGGAAAGGGAGCTGGGGGTCCTGGGGACAGCAGGGTGACCATGAGCCAGCACTGGGCCCTTGTGGCCAGGAAGCCAATGGTACCTGGGGTGGGTTAGAAGGGGGTGGTCAGTAGGTCAGAGAGGTTCTCCTGCCCCTCTGCTCTGCCCAGGGGAGACCACACCTGGAATATTGTGTCCAGTTGTGGCCCCTCAGTTCCAGCAGGACAGGGAACTGCTGGAGAGAGTCCAGCGCAGCCACCAAGATGCTGGAGGGAGTGGAGCATCTCCCGTGTGAGGAAAGGCTGAGGGAGCTGGGGCTCTGGAGCTGGACAAGAGGAGACTGAGGGGGGACTCATTCATGTTTACAGATATATAAAGGGGGAGTGTCAGAAGGATGGAGCCAGGCTCTTCTCGGTGACAGCCAGTGACAGGACAAGGGGCAATGGGTTCAAACTGGAACACAGGAGGTTCCACTTAAAGATGAGAAGAAACTTGTTCCCAGTGAGGGTGGCAGAGCCTGGCCCAGGCTGCCCAGGGGGTTGTGGAGTCTCCTTCTGTGCAGACATTCCAACCCGCCTGGACACCTTCCTGTGTAACCTCATCTGGGTGTTCCTGCTCCATGGGGGATTGCACTGGATGAGCTTTCCAGGTCCCTTCAACCCCTGACACTCTGGGATTCTGTGAATGCTAATTGGGAGCACAATTCCATGCAGCAAACGCATCCCTGTGCAATAAACTGCACCGCAGCAAACTCTGCCCTCAGCGAGCATGCATAAGTAAACAGAATTAATAACCACCCAAGTGTGGACGGGTGACTTAATCTGTTTCGATTAGATGCAGCTCAGCCTGAGGCCTTTGTGTTATTTAAAATGTGTTCATCATGTTTAATTAAAAACCTAATAAACTAAAGGTTCTTTTAGTTCGGATTTGTATTTCTCTCTTCTGACCACCGCATTGATTTTTTTAGTGCTTTTGATAAAAAGGCAGAGAAACGCACAGTTTGAATAAAGAGACAAAAGTGTGAGATCAGATCAGCAGGACTGTCAGAACCAGTCTAGTGCCTTCAGCATCTCCAACACACGAGAATACCAGAACTGAGAACCATCTCATTAAATTAACACAACTTAAATGAACATTGTATCCTTTGTATATGACAGCATTTGATAGGTGTTTATCTGAAATGGAAGAGGGCTCGTTTTTGGATGCGGAGGGTCAGAATGTACTGAACATCACAAAGTCGAAAAGCCATTTTGTAGAGAAGATTCTGTCCCAGAATGGTGAGAGATTCTGTAAGGACAGTTGTTCTTGTGAAATATTTCCACCGAAACCATGCCAGGAAAATGGGTGTTCAGTTTAACCTACACTGAAACAGCTAATGATCATGGCTCCAGATTGGGAGACTGTTGAAGGTGAAGCAGCGTGACCGTCAGGGCAAGCACTGGGGTGCGAATACAGGGACTCGGTTTCGGGTTTGTTGTACTTACTTCCCATAGACAAACTCTCAATTTCTACATCAGTTTTGAAATCTTTCAAACTGGAGAAGAATTGACCAGTGTCATTCCATTCTTTTTAAAGGTTTCCAATTGCTTGCATGAAAAATGCCTGCACTCGGTCCAAGATTAAGAGATGTTTTTAGAGGTGCCCACAAGATGTAGAATAGAGCTCGCTGCTCTTTCCCTCCGACCATCCCTCGCTGGGTTCGAGTGAAGCCTCTTTGTTTCCTCGGTGCATCGAAATAAGACAAATGCAAACTAAAACTTGTCTGTACTACAACGTACTATTGGGCACAGGGTGACAACACCAGCGTTCTAGAGCACACCAGGGCAGGAAAAGACGGCTCAAGAAAATGAAAGGAGAAAAGTGGTTACGCCGCAATCTCAAGTTAGCAAAAGATAGCGCATGAAACACACCCCACGGCTAAATCAGTGCCCCCTCACCAGGAACACGGACCTTGCTCAAACTCCTCCACAGAAGTGAATTTGTGAGCATTACAAGAGAAACCACCCCCCTCCTCACCAAATCTGGGCTGGAAACCGATGTTGTCAGGTGTAGCACAACCTCTATAAACAGGAAACAGCTGCTGACCGAGCTGCGGGCAGACACAGAGCACAGAGGCTCCTTCGGTCCCTTTTGTTAGGCAGTGTTTTGACAGTGCACCTCTGAATTTACATACTGGAGTAAAAAAGGCTTAAAAACAGCCATACGTTTAGAAACACAAGAGAGACAACAAACCCCTGTCTTGGTATTTACAGAGCCTTCCATTTAATTCAATCACTGGCAAATTTTATCCCCTGTTTAATTTGATCTAAACCTCTGTAACCACATCATCGGGAGTAAAGATAACGTAACTTCCATCCTTTATTTTAATCAGTTCTGATCAGTGCGAAGCAGCCCTGACTTTCTCAGGTAAGGAGGTTAATGAACCAGAGCTTTGTACCTGGCATCAGCTTATTTACGCAAGTCTTAAAATTAAGTAGATACTTGCTAGGATGCAAGAACAGACTAATTCTAAGTCCAGCACAAATAGGATGGTTTGGACCACATCACTAGTGGCTCCTGCTGCTTGTCGCTTCCCATCATCAGATGGGGGAGAAACTCAACATTCTCAACAAAATTTAATTGTTTTGGCCAGACTTGGGGTTTGACAAAGGAGTGTTTTCTGAAAGATATGTTGCTGTGCAGTTCCTACGCGGCTCCAGCACCCTGTATATCACGTAGAACGTTCTGCTCAGTTACACGGGGCCGATGATTAAGGAAACTTCCCCAAAGAGAAACACTCAGAAGTGCAGTAGAGCTGCTTTAATCTGGAGTTGTCTCCAAACCGCCGGGGCCAAACACGCGATGAGGTTGTGCAGGTGGAGCTTAGCGCTCTATAAATAAGAGCAGAGTTTGATCTCTGGCTCTGCCGAGGCTGGAGGGCTGCCAAGTGTTTCTGGAAACTTGGATGGAACAGAACAAGAACAAATCTGATAAAACGAGCTGACACTGACAATGATTTATGGAGTCAGTGATCATTACTCTGTACTCACAGTCTGCACTTTTGGAGTCATGTTGCGCTTTTCAATAAACTTTAACATGAACTCGTCAGACACCCCGAGCTGCAGCCGCCACGGCCTTCACAGCATAACGCTTCTGATGGGAAAACAAGGAGAGGGAAACAAAATCTACACCGAAAAAGAGGTGTTGGCGCTGTACGATTCACCCACGAACGTGGGAAAGAGCGTACGCAGACAAAACAGAGGTTAAAACAACACGATCGCAAACTTACTGAACACAGGCACAGCACTTGAAGTATCCGTTCCGACAGCCTGTTCCCTAAACAAAACTCCCTTTGGTGACAAGATAGCTGTAAAACTTATCAGGAAACTGTGTTCTAAGGCTTTTACTCATCCTGTCCTTCGCTGTCGGTGCTGGCACATGATGCTGTTTCACTCCACGGCTCCAGGCAGCTCCTCAGCACAAAGGGTCTTTGTTGGGCTGCGGAATCAGCCTGTTTTAATCCGGGTTTAGATGGCCCGCCCCAGCCCCAGTCTAGCTCTCGTAAAAGGGTTTACATAAGGAGAGGGTAAGCATAAGGAATTCATGGGAATAACTCCCTGAAAGACTTTCAGAGAAACAACAGTTTTCAAAGTCTGCCCAGACATTATCTCAATAATTAAAAAGTGCTAAAAGACCATGAAAGTTTCCCCCATTATTAATTGGTTCTGTTTTGTTGCACCAATGCCATTAGCAGCTTAACAAAACCACAAAATGTTTATTTTTATTCACTTCCTTACATACTTGATCAACTAACGAGCTTCAAAAATTGATTTAGAGAAAAGCAAGATCTTCTCTCGTGCCATTTTTCCGTGAGCGATGCTGTCTTGTACTGTAACACATTTTCTTCATTTATATACCTGGTAAGTACACGTGACAAGTTGAATTTCTACCTGGTCTATTCCAATACAGCACGCTACGTACCAGAGCAGCTTTTCCAACAGCCAAAGGTGAAAACTATAAGCGAGTCTGAGGTTCTGTGATAAATATTTTATCATAACCAACTTCCAATCATCTGATTTGCTATTTCAGTGCACACTGCAGCCTGATTATTGAGCTACAAAATAGAATGGTTTTCCATTTTCACAAAACTACACATGCCTAGCCGGCTCGCTAAAGACGTACCATCTCCTTATAGGTTACATTTCACATAAATCTTTTCTGTTAAGCACAATTAACATCGGTATGTAATGTAATGTAACCCAAGTGAAAACGCACGAGTTTCACCTTTTATTTTAAATGCAGGGGAGCACTTGTGTGCCCAACCCCTGCAGCACAAGGTCTGACCAACCCAGCGAGCCCGGGCGTGCAGCCGTGAGGACACAACCGCGCCGAACATCCAGCGCGGGTCTCTAATCCATCACCTCCATACATCACTGTGGGAGCCACGGACAGGACGCACGGCCTGTTTCCAGCCCAGTTGTGGGGCTGGAATTCCTACATACTTTAAACGTGGCCAGCATGGCTAAATCCCGGCTTTCAGATAAGCTGGTTTGGGTCTGCTCCTTGTCAAAGTTTCATCCATCGAGAACTACGCCACTAAACACTTCCTAATATTCCGTATGAGAGGAAGAAGGGACTTAATCTCAAGCTGCGTTTATGAGAAACGCTGATATCCAACCTCCCATTAGCCAACGTGAGCTGACACCATAAACCTCCTCCAATACCAGCAGGAAAGAATACACAGACAACACTTTGCCTTTTACATCTTGTCCTACCCCAGTTAATGCCGGTGGCCAAGCCTTCCTGGACATGAAAACAAAAGGGAAATCTGGAGCCCAGAAGTTTTGCATCTATTTTTTTGCCCTTAATTTACCCCACAGCATCCTCTCAAAACCCGTCACTTGATGTTCTCCTTGCTTATTCTGCTATTAGAAGGGTATTTTCCCCAGTCTAATCAGGTTCTGTATATCAAGCAAGGGCCCGCTAACTCACAATTCTGCAAACATTCATCCTGTGCAGCAAGGATTTGCTGCATTGCAATTGCAACAATTGCATTGCAATTATTTGCCCCTCTTCTTCCCCATAAACGTAACCTCTTAAAAAAATAAATAAAATAAAAAAGAGCAAGAGAAACAAGATGAACTATAAGGCTCAAGGGAATAATTCATTTCCTACCACTTCATCTTCGGTCCAACATTTCTCAATCAGCTTTGGCACAGGTTTCTTCACCAAGCGCTGCAGGGCTTTTCCAGCATCATAGTTACTTTCATGTAGCTGAAAAACAAGACAAATAGATCATTCAATGGAATTAGCAGTGATCTGATATTGGAGAAAAACCACTAAAGGAAGCCACATGAGATGCTCTATGACTAATTATTTTTCTTGTTGATATACGAAGTGAAATTTAAACAACCTGAAGGGCAACCGGGGTTTTACTAGTCAAAGAAACAACATTAAACAAGCGCATTTTCTGCCGCCTTCCTGAGCTTCTCGCAGATAATGTGTCAGTCCATGAAGCACTGGAGATTTTCTGGTTAACTTCAAAAAAAACCACTTTTTAACATTAGAAATTAAAAGGGGAAATTTTAAAAAGCTCCAACAAAACGTTTTTCAAAAGGAGTTGCATTTTATGCAGCATATTTTGTTCAGATGAGTGACACCAACTAGAAAAACTAACGCACAGGAGGGATTGTAGGCCATGGGATGCCAAGTTTACCCATCCAGAAAACTCTTGCATTGCAAAGATCACTGTGTTGTTGGAGAACAACTATGGAAAAGAAAGAGAACCTCTACAGATATCTACGGGAGCACACAAAAGCAACTGGGGATGTTGAAGTTGACAGGACTGTTTCAGCTGGTCAGAGCCTACAGCGCACCTTATTTTCCACCAGAAATTCCGTATCTGTATGATCAAAAGCTGTCTGAAATAGACAGACATTTAAATCAGGGTGAGGCAGAAAAACAACTACACCGAAAGAAAAACAGCCCCCGATGAACCCATGAGAACATGGAGCTCTTAACACTGGACAGAAAGCATTTAGAGCGCTGTAGATTTACAGCCTGTCCTGTCTTCAAAGTACAGCGGGATTTCGAGAACTGAAGGGGAGTCAGGAGCCTGCTCTATGTCTTCTGAAAATGATCTCAAAGAACAAGAAATATTGCCTGGCTGACAAAAACCGCATTATCTTCCTCCACTCAAAAGGGAGAACGATTTGCATATGAACTTCTCTACACAGAGGCAATTTTTCTAAACAAGGTTCTAAGCAAACCAAAGCTTCCAAGATGTTGATTAGCGGAAAAGAATTTTACAGACCCTCAAATGTTTCTTTACGATGGGGGCAACCAAAAAAATGATTCTGTGCATCGATTATCTCCTGCTTTTCCTTCCTACCTGGATTTTATCCTGAGCCATCCACATCCCACCCTCCAGAAGCATCTGTGCTGCCAGACCTCAGAAAACACTGCGGTGAGTTCTATAATTCATGAACTTTTCCCAAGAATGATGAACTGAACAGGGATCAAGATACAGTTACTGAACAGCAATGAGATGTTAACTGCCTGGGTTCCAGTATAAGTTGGGGAATGAGCTATCAGAGAGCAGCGTAGGGGAAAGGGACCTGGGGGTCCTGGGGACAGCAGGGTGACCATGAGCCAGCACTGGGCCCTTGTGGCCAGGAAGCCAATGGTACCTGGGGTGGGTTAGAAGGGGGTGGTCAGTAGGTCAGAGAGGTTCTCCTGCCCCTCTGCTCTGCCCAGGGGGGTTGTGGAGTCTCCTTCTGTGCAGACATTCCAACCCGCCTGGACACCTTCCTGTGTAACCTCATCTGGGTGTTCCTGCTCCATGGGGGGATTGCACTGGATGAGCTTTCCAGGTCCCTTCCAACCCCTGACATTCTGGGATTCTGTGCTTTGTTACTATTAGTATAAAGTTTTTAGAACAAACAGTAACATTCCCTTAATAGGTGGCCCGAATGTTTTTTTTCTTACCAACAACTAAAATAACAATAGCCTGCAGGGTGTTACTGCAGTGACACAAGCGCTTGGCTAATATAACGGGAACAAGAAAGAAAACTAAGCCAGAGTGGTTTTCTATTCTTTCTCAGCTTCCTGCACGGCACCTACAGGGAAGTGGCCGATGCAACAGCAGTAACCGTGTGTACCACCGATCAAACCTGGGTGAGATTTCCTGATATACAACAGAACAAAAGCCGGTGAATCCACCCTGGAATCAGCTCCAACTGCACCTCCATGCAACTGGAACAACGATCTCGGTCCATCTTACACGAGCCGCAGGTTAAATGATGGGAGTCGTGCTCAGAGCCAACACGCAGACACCACTAAACTTCTCTTTAACTCTTCTTTTTAACTCGTTCCTTTAAGACTCCTGTGGTACGTGGTGCCTACTTAAAGCCACAAAAATAAGACGTTGTCTTTTCTACTGAGCACACACTGTTTTTCCTGCTTGTTCGCGCTCCAGCGCTGGGAGCAGATCCATCGTGAAGAAAGAAGGATTGTTTGTTTTGCCAGCTCACCTTGCAAACGTTCTTTTCTGTGCGTGCCACTACCCGCAAGACTTTTCACTTAGGAAATCCGACAGCGGTGGAGAGAATAGGGCTTCTGTTTCTTTGCCCTCTTTGCTCCCTCCCAAAACACGCGGCAACGCCAAAGCCTCTTTGTAACTTGGAGGGCATCTTTATTTTGCCTCAAGGACAACACGTGTTTTCCCTGGCAGCCCCATCGCCCAAGCAGTTCAATCTGCAAAACAACCCGACAAGGCCAGGAAGAACGGGCTGGGCTGACAGGCGGCTACGCTGGTTACTGAAACACAGAGGAGTTTACAGGGCAGAGCTGTCCCAAATTAACAACAGAGAACAGGAGCATTAACTTTGTCAAAGTAATTATAACAATCACAAAACTCATAAGCACAGACATGAAAGAGAATCTTCATACAAGAGAAAAGACATAGATGTGAAAACAAGAGAAACTGGTAGAGGTTTAGAGGATCCTGAAAAACGTTACCTTTAGCCAGTGGGGAAAAAACAGGCTTTTTTAAGTGCCAGGAATAGGATAATGGAGCAAAAAGCCAAAAAAAAAAAAGTACCAGAGTTGAACTTAGTTGTTTCACTCTGTTTCATTCTCTGCTCATTACTTTCGGTCATTTAATATATATAAACACTTTATTGGTATTGTCTATGGTTTCATTAACTTGGCAAATGTAACCAGATTACCACCCTGCCATCTACAGAACCACCACTTTTAGCCGTGTAAACGTTGAACCCCTGTGACATGACGTACGTATGCAACTGCGGCAGAAGGAATCGAGACAAATGTACTTACACTTCCAAACAGAAAATGCAGCAACTCCTGCATCACTGGACAGGATTTTAGATTACCGAAAAATTCTGATTATGCACGTGCCCAAAACCTCATTGATGTTAAAGAGTCATTAAAGCAGGCTGGATCACAGGCAAAGCCTTATTACCATAAAGCCTGCACGTTACCACAAGGTTTCAAGTTTCTGCTCCAGCTTCTCTCCCCGCTGCCATTTTCTGTCTGCGTGATGCTGCAAATAAATCCTCCTTTTGGCACGGCTCAGCTGTCAGGCCCCCCTGCCCGTAATGGAGCCATGAATTACATCTCGCAGCTCTGACATCTCTGCTCTTCCTCATCAAAATATTGTTCTTCAATTGTAATTTATAACTTAATTTAAATGTCCCTTTTACTGTGACCTTTTTAGATCAGGATGGCATTGCATCTGGCAGCTTCCACTCCGCCAAGGCATCTTTTCGCAATTACAGTCATTACGATCTCCGCTGAAAAGCCCGTCTGAGTTCGGCTGCATTCAGACTCCACTATTAAATAATTGCAGCCCATTAAGAACACTGTTAGATCCCAGAATCTTTTTTTCACAGCAATGAAGTAGCACTGAACTCCTCTGAGAAGGCAGTAGGACAGAGGGGGTGTGGGGATGCAGGAGCATCCTGGAACTCAGGAGTTCTCTGGGTTTTGGTGCTGGTTCTTCCCCAGATGACCAGTGGTCATGGACAAGTCACATCCCGCGTCAGAGCACAAAGACCTAAAGCCTGACCTGCCCAACGCGAGGGAAACCCTGCCAGTAGTGCAAGAGCATTTTAAGGCTCAAGTAATACAGATGAGCTTGTCACAGCCAAGCAAGATGCTTTGGTGGAAGGGTAAAGGGAGATGGTACTTGCTTGGTACCACACCAACCCTGTTTACATATTATCCCTATTTAAGCATCAGTTATTGTCATCTATGCAGCCTTAAGAAAATTGTAATTATTAATGAGGGATTTACTGCTCTCGCTGAAGAAGACAACGCTCAAGATACCCTGGAGCTCTATAAAACCAGCGTGTTTGAGAAGGTAGAAAATAGAGAAGGAAAACGTAAAGCTGAATGAGACTTACTGCCACATATCTTGAGTAGCTAGGACTTTGGTATAATTACTCTAATCCAAGCACCTAATTTAATACAAAGAGTAATTCACATCACTTTTTTCAGTAGCGGAGCTGATAAATTTCAGTTTGATGCAGATACTCTATAGCTGCGCACATCCTGCCATCAAATGGAATATGCTCCATAGCAAATCTATTAACGGTGCGACTCGATCTTATAGGTCTTTTCCAACCAAATTGATTGTATGATTCTATATCTCATTAGGTAAAATAGCAAAACCTCTTTGCAAACGTGCAGCACTCTTTAAAGCGCTTATCCTCCAGAATGGCAAGATTTTATCTTTATCAACCGTGTCTGATGCTCAACGAGACACCAGCCCCAAATGCTCTTTAATTCCAGGAATTTCCTTCCCCGGTCCTCTTTGAAATTCTACCTCCTCCCACCTGCTGCAACACACTCAACCATTCGCTGACCTCTCAGACATCAAAACTACTTTGTTGAGCTCCCTCTGGTGCCCGAGGACAACGGCACCTTGAACCGACCGAGAACCTCAACCACCCAACACAAAGACTCTGCCCAACAAGCTTGTTGTGCCAACGTGCTGCCACAGTGAACCCACATTGTGATCTGGATAACACAGCTCGGCCTCCACCAGAACTTCAGACTAAAAACAGAGGGTGACAAATCAGTACGGTATTTCAAAAGAAAATTATTACTAGTTTGTGTTTTTTAATATCTGATTTGCGGTATCTGATAGCTTGAAAATAGAGAAATCAGTCCCCTTATTAAAAAAAAGGGGGGGGGGGGAACAACTGCCATTTGTTTCCTCCAGTTCTAATTTATTTTAAGCTTCCACATAACTCTAATTGCTACAAAGTGATGCACGATGCTAATGATGGAGACGAAAAAGCAGGATGCTTGTGTTAGATCCCCTTTTCACACACCGGTAGTGCCAGGGATCTGCCCAACGGCTCAAAATCCAGCTGCAATATTCCCCAAAACTTATAAAAAGTAATCATGGCAGTCAATTTGGCCCTTTTTATCTGCCCGTTGCAACAGTTTCTATAGAAAAATTTCCTGACTCATGCAACAAACACAGTACTGAAGTTTTTCCCCTAAGAGCAAGGATAAGGATGAATGAAAATGTGGCAAAATTGTCTTCTGCACTAGAAGTGGCTCCATTTCCCAACATGCCCAGGCAGGGAGCGATGCCCCTGCAGTGCTGCTGCCTCATTTGAACCAGAGTGCCGGTTAATTAAGACTCATCCAAAACGAAAACTAGTAATAATAAGAAATGCTAACATATATTTAAATAATTCTGTATGCTTTCAACCTTGTCTGTAGTTAATGAACAGGAAAATCTGGTCTAAGGGCAAGTTAAAACAGGGAGTAATTTGTCTGGGTGACATCTTAGTTAGAACTGAATTTCCTTAAACTGATATTACGCTGTCATGTTTGTCACTCATAATGACATGTTCCCATGTGAGTGCGTTATGAGAAGTCAGAACAATGCTATTAGTAAAGAGAGATTTATACAATATTAGCATAGGGTTGTTTTGTCTTTCTGCCACGCAGCAGTCAGCAGGCTGAAGTGGGGAATGTGTTTTCTTACCACGCGAGGACAGAGTTGCTGGCTCTGATTTTCCCAGCAAAAATACCCAAATGGGGAAAAGCTCTGAGATTCTCCCTTAAGGGCTGAGTTTGCACGCTGGCATTTCCAGTGTCTCTCTTAGGGTTTGCTGTTTGATAACCTACGCTCACTCTTACTCTTGAATCAGAACAATGGGTCAAGCAGAACACAGTCATCTTAAACCACCCACAAGTTCATCACCGACATTCCGCAGGTTGCGTTTTTGAAAACGAGTTGCTGTATGAAAACAAGTTATGACATCCTAGCCTATTATCATACTCATATCGTGATCCCCAAATCAATTTTACCTGCCAAATACTTCATGCGCTATATGTTCAGAAATCAATAGAATAACTGTTCATCCATACAATAGTTCTATATACTTACTGTATTGAGCGCGTTAAGCGTAGTGTCGTCACGGGAGGCTGCAACGCAACCGTCTTCTGTGGACCCTCCATCACACATGCCTGCAAAAGCTGCCATGCTCCTTTAGAGATTGAGGGGAGAAGAGTTGAAATTCCTCAGCTGTCACTTGGTGCACACATCATGCAGTACACAAATAGGATATTTACACCTTAAATCGCAAATTTCAGGGCCTTGAATACTGTGGAAATGAGTAAAATGGGGCACTGCAAACACCGCTCTGTGTTACGCAAACCTGAGTCACCGCAGCATATGCAGTAATTAATTCAAAATTAAAATCCAGTCTACGTGGATTTCATCAACTAAAAACCTCCGCTGCAACAGTACCAAAGCCTCGTCAGGATTATGGAAGATAGAACCTCCAGACACAAGGACAGTCTCAGCAAACCTGTTGTTGTCATCTTAGATCCATCATGTTAGAAAACTGACTTAAAGTGCAGATTCTCAGCATCTCTGAATCCTTGCAAAGCACAAGTCATTTACTCACACTCTGAATTATTGAGGCCCACCAGCACATCCAGTTAACCTATCGGGTATACCAGAGATCCATATGAAACTGAAAAGCAAACTAACATACTGCTGGCTTTGCATTTTAAGTCCAAAAGCCACAGCGAACGGAAAGATTGTGCGCTGGCCCAACGTAAAATCAGAGCATTCTAGGCTCGAACTAACCATTTCAGCTTATCTAGTTGACGCCCACGCTACATCAGAACAGGACAGAAAGAAGCAACCGCAGCCAGCTCTGTGTACATGGCAGCACACGTTCCCACCACGGCTTTGAGAGGCACGGGGAGTATCGGGGCTGGGATTACCTGGCTGCCCTAAGGTACATAAGCAAGTCACAGTCATTGACTCCTGGCATCCACACGAGTTCCTCGTGCTGTGTCACCGTGTCACCGTCTGGGGAAGGAAATGGCTGCAGATCAGGGAGCTTAGCCTAGGGAAAAAAAATATATATATATATATCTTTCAGACAGACATTAGAGTTGCTGACAGTTCGGAGGATGCACAAGTGTTACTCATAGCAAATGTCATAAATTCTCTGGAATAATATGATCTCATAGATGGAAGATATTCAGCCACCAGGTGGTGAAGCTATTTGATCCAAGTTTCAGAAGTCTGAGCAAACTGGGTCATCAAGCCCCAATCTAGCACTTTACCCAGCATTCCTTCTTATAGAGGGGCCGCTCGCTCTGTGACAATGACGCGGGGTTAACACCACCTCTCAGACCATCACCAGTGGAGCCCTTCTGTATAAAAACCAAGTGCAAAAAATGCCTGCAGAAACAGCACAGCTCGAAAATAAGGCATCCTGTAGCGAATATGTAGTCCTTGGTTACAGAGAAGTCAAACACTGCTGGACAATTTACCCTCAAAGGGACAGTTTTTGTTTCTCTAAAAGCTGCTGCTCCAACTGGGCCTTGCCAGGCTAAAACACGCCCATACGAAACAAAGCAAGAACGTGGTGACCATACGGGTACCACTTGAAATCAGCAAAAAACCCGGCACATTTGACAGTAAGTTTAAAATTAAGTTCTCAGCAAACCCTTAAAACTCTAAAGGGAAACAAAGGAATCTCCTGAAAGAGCGATAGCCCAGCTAAATGAACTCTGCCACTGCACGAGTATCACGCTGCATCCACAGACCCAATTAGCATCTTCAGTCAGACTGCCATGGGATGAGATAGCTGAGAGCCTCTTCAGAACCAGCTTTTAAGCCCTATAATTACCTCCTATACTTACGCTAAACATATTTGAGAGGCAACATTTATACATAAGCAGTAATTACAAGTCACAGGTTCAGATGCCTTTCATGTTCTGCTCTTTAATCTGTACTTTATTTTACTTCTTCCCTGGGAAAATGGGTATGTCATTGAACTTCTCTTCTGGAAAAGGACGAGCAAGCATTGTGCCGAGATGAGATTTCAATGATTTCTGTGCGTTCTGGCAACCACAGTGCTTTCGCAAATTAATATTTGTCCTTACGTACCCTCGGAACGTGCTTAATTACTGGAGTTACTCCTAAGAGCAACTTCCTCTGACACCTCTGGTCATTAATTTGGGAGACAGAAGTTTTCAATAGAGAGCATTGAGCTGCTCTCCCCTTCACGTGCATGGGAATTTTGGGAACAACTGCAATTCTATAACACATTTCTCTTGTGTCCCCACTTGCTACTGTGATACAGCAGCAGTTTGAGGTGCCTTGTGCACTGAACATAAAACCAAACCAGACCACAAACCAAGAGTCCTCCAGCATTAACAAAGCCCAGAGTTGAGAGGAAATTGCTTTTACCCTTTCCACAAGATGAATTGGACTATAGAACTGAAAACGGCAAATACCTTCAATCTGAATTCCTACCACGGCCTGCAATACGCATTCATGCACCTTAAGATTACGCCTTATACTAATTAACAGGATGAGACCATAACCTCTCAGCAATGACATCTGTCAAACACAGGTGTCAGCGAATGAATGAAAGGACAATGGAAGTTTCAAATATTAACCAAGCAAAAATTCACACTATTCTAAAGCAGTGCACCTTCTTCCTACTTTTTTTTCCATCCCTAAATGCATCTGGAAATGATACCTTACAGCACAGGTGACTAATACGTCAAATGACAATTGGAGATGAAAGTTGTTCGGAAGGGATCATTTACAGCACTCTTACTATGACCGGTGAGAAGAATACTACGTGTTTAATTGCTAAGGACTTTGTTTTCCCTCTAAATGCAGAACACCCTCCAGAATGTCCCACAGGTTCCATAAACGTTTACTTGCACTACCTGGTGAACAAGAGACAGGACAGAAACCTGTGTTAGGTTGAGTTTCCCCATCCTTCTGGTTTTGTAATGTTGTTCTAGGAAAGTGTTTTTTCCATCACTTCTAACAGAACTCCGCTTTGCTCAAATACATAGATTCACAAAAAAAGGACTTTGTTATAGGCAGGATACTAGCAACTTGACAACTTTACTATGCAAATTAAAATTAAAATATCTACCTTCAATATAAGTGGAAAAGACCAGATTAATTTTTATGGTTTATTAAAGACCCTGTTTGGTAAAAGCCAGCTGAGCGTACACTCATTTTACCTCTAGAATGTGCCCAGTGGGAGCTGAGATTGTTTCCTTCATTTCCAGTAGTTACCCGTATTCCTTCAACCTTATTCTGGCACTAACCCGATAGCAACGCTGCTAATAAAAATCATTCACATATCAACATTCGACACAGAAAAATCTCATTAACTAAGCTAAGGAATTCTAAAGAACTCAGGATGAATCAAAAAAACTAATTGTATTTGAAGGCATACAATTTTAAACAAGTGTCTTCTGAATAGATCAGGTGGCAAAAGCACATCCTGGGTATCAAAACAGGAACAAAATCCCTTACCTGATGGCTGGGTCCAACTCTGATCTCACCTTGGGTACTGTTTAGCCTCCTAAGAGGGAAACAAAACAAACCTCTTTGTGGTCATTTTCATTTTGAAAGAGAAAATATCTTAAATAAAAATATGTAGGGTATTAATCTTTGAAGAGCAGAGCGTTACATTGCCAGAACTGGCCAAACTAATGCCTCTTTTCCCAGCAGATTCCACAGGAAACCATTCAAGTCGCTGTGGATCTCACACGCAAAATTATCTCACTCCTGGTTTGAGAAGTTAAATTATTATTGCTGCTGTTAACTCATTTGCTAAGATCACATCAGGCGGCACGGCACGGACACATGGAAAACCTAAAGAGCAATAAAAACATGCCCCATAACGCTTGTAGAAGTGAATGTCCTTCAATTCATCCAAAATGGGCTTCCCTTCTGTGTAATGCACTTGGCCCTTACGTTTTTCCACTATTTTGAATATATATTTCTACAAAAAGCTTCAAGTTGCAAATGAACTGTCCTGCACGTAGCGATCATCACACCCTGAAGGGCTCCGTGCTGCTCACACCATTGGCTGCAGTTACTGAAACATCACATTATACAGCAAAAGCAAAAAGAACTACATCACATAGCAGCGGAATGACCCTGGTGACAAGAGTGACAGGTACCCAAGTATAAACCAGACCAACACATCTGACACGGCAGAACTTATTCTCCTTCCTAAATTTGGAGCAGACTAACAGCATAAATAACACTAGCACTGAAGAGTGCCTTTCCATGCTTTCCTTCACTAAGGACATCACAACGAGAAGGCACACAGAACTAATTACTGGAAATACTAATTTCTGGATGGCTGCAGCTGACTCCATGGGAGCTCTGCTCTAATCTCACCCATCCAGTTCTTCCAGAGCCACATCACTGCAGCCTAGAAAGGCATTTGTGCCTCAGCATCGGTATCTGGGATACTGAACACAGCTACAGTCTGAAAAATTGACTGAGCACGGGATGCTGGAGCATCCTGGAAATGCACAAACAAAAGCGAAGTTTGGGACGGGACTTGCGCTCCTCACTATTCATGAGCTGGGGAAACTCAATGTGGTTACCCAGCCGTGGTTCCTCACAGGGAAATGAAGGGTGGAGAGGAATATTTGTGTGCCTTTTCAGCACTTATTTACCATTTCTTGACTATAGTCGCGCCCCAAAGTGCTCCCTCCCCTGCCCCAAAAGGTGAGGGCTGGACTGAGCGAAGCCGCTGTGCAGGCAGCTCTTCCATTCTGCACTACATCTTGGCTTTATTCTTTTTAAAGGGCACAAAGCTGATCGCTCTGCAAGGGCATACAAGATGTTAAATAATTTTGGCTGTTTCCACATCGCCAGGAATGGGTTTGCAAATGGAAAGAAAATTCTTGCTATGGAAACTGAAATGCACTGTAGATTTTAAGCTAAATTACATTGGTGGAGAGCAATTACAATAATAATGGAACGGCACTCTGTGTTTATTCTATGGGAAAGAGAAAAGAGGACCCAACACTGGATATGAAATCTGACACAAAAGAAACTGATGTAACAAAGCAGTATCCATAGCAACAACAACTTAATATTTCAGTCCTCTTCAGCTGCAGTGGATTAAATATAATGACAAGATGTTCCCTTTGAAAAGTAACCTGTTGCCATGACAACGTTGTGTTCTGCAAAGTAAACAGGGGCTGGTCAGAAAGGAGCTGGAAGCCTGCGAATGAATATCAAAAAGGCAAGAAGCTTCTGCAGAGGGGAGGGCAAAACAAGCGGCCGCTAATCCGAGAGGGGCTTGTTCTGAACACCACGGAGAGGACAGGGAGGGTGTTCAGTTCAACCCAGCTTTGTCCTTTCCATTCTAAAGCAACAGGGGAGCGTGGGGGTTCGAGGCCAAAAGCAGCACGGTTGGGAGAAAGCAGTTCAGGGGTGAGGATGAGAAAGGAATCGCAGACAGCACAGGGTGGGGGGAGAGGGAGAGGGAGAGGGAGAGGGAGAGGGAGAGGGAGAGGGAGAGGGAGAGGGAGAGGGAGAGGGAGAGGGAGAGGGAGAGGGAGAGGGAGAGGGAGAGGGAGAGGGAGAGGGAGAGGGAGAGGGAGAGGGAGAGGGAGAGGGAGAGGGAGAGGGAGAGGGAGAGGGAGAGGGAGAGGGAGAGGGAGAGGGAGAGGGAGAGGGAGAGGGAGGAGAGCTACCACCAACAGTTCCTGCCTGATTTCCAATGCAGGAACAAGCTGAACCCCTCTGCTTATCACGTACATCCTTGTCTACGCTGCACCCCAGACTTGTACCACTGATGCAAAAGGCGGCCCAACTGGTAGCCCATGGAAATACGGCAGCATCGCGATGCCATTGAGGCCTGGAATGCGGTAACAAGTGCCACAAGACAGAGTCTGCCCCGCAGTGAAGTCCCCCAGGTCACCGGGACGGTAACTCAGGACATCAGCAAAACTCTCCAAAGGTGTTTGCAGATCTCTGGGAGCACCATCCTGTCTTTGTCCCGTCCTCGCCATCAACCCAGCTCACACATGTCTTTCCCAGCACATCTCTGCTAGGAAACCCGGCTTCTGAACACGCACACGCTGGGTACGGCAGGTCAGCGGCTCAGGATACGGGAAAATAACTTAGTGCGACCACTAAATTTAAAAAAACAAGTCACCACAACTCAAACGTCTCATGTGAGATGGTATTCCGTGCGATTCGTTTAGCCACTCATAGCATAATCATTCCTGACTCTGTACATTGGTGATCTGTACAGCATATGAATAACACCAAGGCAAACTGTGCAGTGCGGGAGAAGTTTCAACAACTAAAGCAGAAGCCATTATTCTGCATTTACCAGCCATGCGAGGACAGACTGTTGGCTAAGAAGTGTGCAAAAACATGAGATGTCATCATTTTAATATGATGAAATAGTGAAAACACAGCTTAAAGCTGGGGCACGCAGGGGTTTGGTGGGGCTGATCTTTTAATTAGCAATAACAAGCACTAAACAACTAATCTTACGAGATTTGGGGTTATTTACAAGAAAATCAATGGCTTCCTAAATAAAACCAAAGCCAGATTAGATGTATCTATATTATAGGCAGAACAGATTATAAATTGCAATCATACACTTTAACACTGATGTGGTCAAACAGTCGCTATTATTGGCAAGGGAATCAGTTACATCAATTGAAAGCGTGACACAGTAAGGCAATTCCGAGATACTTGGAATTCCTGCAAAGTTAACACAAAGTCGTTCAGAAAGAAAGTTTTGAAAAGAAATTGGGTTTGCAAATGGTCCAATAACCAAGATGAAAGAAGCAGCTCCTCATAGACGGTTCTGAAAACATCTGGCAAGGTTCATTTGTTCCACCTCTACAAGGACAGAACTGGAGAGAACAAAATGACTCCACTCCAACTTCAGCTGCTTAAAAAATAGTTTATCAGGGCCTGAAAGGGCCTGGCACGACATTCAAGAGACTCACTCGCTAGGACATTCCGTTTCCTTTTATTCCATGCGCCGTAAAACAAAACTCAGAACCGCCTCCCCCTTCTAAACAAGCAGCAATTCCTGCTTGAAGACACTGAGTCACATCATTTTGTTTTCATTATATAGGGATCTATATCAATTTACAGATTAAACAATGGCTTCTTGGCTTTTTCCAATGATTATTTTCTACTTTAAAAAATTTTACTCCGAGTTGCCCAATTTTGTGTGTCCAGTTTGTACTTGTGCCTTAAATCTTCTTTTTTAAAGCAAGATCTTGAAATCCCTTTTCTGGAAGTATCTTAACACTCATAAAATACTCTTGCTAAGGGCCAGCCTTCAGTAAGTTAAGTTTTGTTTGAAACCCGTTGTAACAGTGCATTATAATAACAAAATTATACAAACAATTCTGTGTTCTGAGTGGAAAAAACAATCAAACCTGTATTTCAGGCAAATGGACTAATATGGGAATGTTTTTAGCGGTTGCTCAATCTGCAGCAGGAATGAATAAACACGTTGAACGTGTGCGTGCTCAGCGCGAGCTCAGACCTGCAGGGACCGCGGGGAGCGCAGGACGCCGTGTTCCGGGCCCTCGTGCTGTTTGCAGAAGGAAGTTTGAGTCAGACGGGAAAGCTTTGTCAACACAACGTTACTTTTTGTCACGTTTATATCTTAAAAAGAGACTCTACAGTCCTTAGAAGTATTGTCCCCTACTCAAAACGCAGGATTATAATACAGCCATTCCGAGACAAGTTCTTGCAAAGGAGCGCTCTGTCCGCATAGGAATTACCTGCGTGTGTAATGGTTTTCTTGTAGGTCTCACTGATCACCTCTCTAATATTAGTTTTCCAATATTTGATGACCTTCACATAGGGAAGGCAGCAGTATTTTGACCCTAAGTTCAAAAAAACAATAGTGGAAAGCTTTGCATGATATGAAGTTGTTTTATCTGATTTACACGTGATTTTAATAGAACCTGAACATTACTTATTTACAAGCAACATGTATAGGGATATTTAGGTGTTCCTGCTCCATGGGGGGATTGCGCTGGATGAGCTTTTGAGGTCCCTTCCAACCCCTGACATTCTGGGATTCTGTGAATTCAACATGGAATTACGCTGCGTTAAGTGCTTATCCTGTAGAGTTTCTAAACTGGGCAGGCAGTACCTTTGCATTTCCCAGAGCAAATTCCACTATTTGCATCATTTCTTCAGCACCATCACAGCTGATCTGCAGGACAGTGGAATCGGGCAGTTCATTTTTCCCATAAAGCTTCATCAAGTTATGACTGGAAAGCAGCACAAAGCGGGCTGCTTGGTACCCCCTGCCCCTTAGCACATTCTCTTCTGCTCATAAGTCAACATTTCCAACAAATGTTAAGGACATGAGGTGTCCCACCCCTGTATTCCTGCAGAGCAGTGTCACATTCCTGCATGTATTCGAGTAGCTCCGTTATTAGGAATAAGAATGTTTCCAAAGCCCAGGCCTATGGACACAACTCTTTCAACTACGAGGTGATTCAGCCAGCCTGAAGTTCGAGGGGACTGTGCCCTATAACCATCAGCATGACTTTGCTTCAGCCAGTGGCAAAAGTGACCAGGGACCCACACTAAGCTGGTGTCTTCTGTATGTTCTATATCGTCTCTGGAAACACCCAAAACCCGCCTGGACGCGACCCTGTGCGACCTGCTCCAGGTGAACCTGGACTAGATGATCTCCAAAGGTCCTTTCCAACCCCGACCATTCTGTCATTTGTGACTTTTATGCTCTATAGGAAAGGGAATTCAGGCTGCATATAGATACAGACATGGCGCTAACGTGGGCAATATTATGCAGCCTTATTCACCGTTCATTCCTCAGGTTCTGATGAGGAAGGCAGCCCAGTAACACTCGCTGCACGGGTGAGTTACTGCGTGTGCAAGGCCACAAGCCAACGTGCCGCTGGGAAGTTTCAGAGACGTCACTCCGAGCAGCACAAACCAGCCTGTCCCCTTCAAACTCCGGCTGCCCTGACTGCAGGACTGTCCCCCAGCGACAGGCCCCACGGTGCCGAGATCAGCTCCGGTCCTGCACAAGCCCAGACGCTGCCGTGAGCGACAACAGGCTGCAGAATCAGCTTGACTCCCATTCAACACACCCAAATCCTCTCAGACCCGCCTGTGTTCGCAGTCACAAGTCACTGCTGGCCGTCCCACAAGGATGTCAGAGCTGTAACTGCGCTATCAGCAAGAGGAGCTCAAGTCTTCTGTTTTATTCAGATCAGTTTAAAATGTAAGGAAGCGATGTGCGGACTGCTTACGCAGCTGTCGTGTGACGAGCTTCTAACGCACAACACAATATTGCTGCATTTTGGACGTGTGTTACTTGCATGTGAGTGACAAGCAAGCAGAACTACGCTGGCTACTTTATTTTTCCTTAATACTTGAGGAAGTATCTATAGGATCACTGCCCCTCCATCAAAACAAAACCACGTATCCTCAGAGCAACCAATGGCTGCTGGTCCACGACCCTCCCTGCAACATCACCTCAACAGTGGGTCACAGGCCCAAAACATCTCCTGACAGCCCCTTTGGCAACGCTGCATCCTGCAGAATCGCCTCTGCAGCTCCCGACGGACCTGCCGTCAGGTTGGCATGCACACAGCGCAACTGAAAGCAAAACTGCACCACGAGGGGGGGGATAAATACAAATATAAGCCCACGCAGCTTCAGTGTTTTGCTCCATGCACCCCGCAGGCAGACGATTCCCTGCTCAGTGCCCTCATGCACCATCCCAACAGCTGCACGGCAACGCTGAGGTGATTACAAGGTTCTGAGGAGCATGCAACAGCAATGAAATGATTTCATAAACATTGCAGAAGTCACAAATAACAGCAAAAAATCCCCATGGTTTAGGGGAGGCCGGAGTGATGTAGCCTACCTGCAGGGGCTGAATGGATCATCCATGACTATGACAGGCTCTTGTGGGTTTAGATGGATTCCTGAACCCTCTACCTAACAGCTAAAACTCTGCCTTTTCCACTCTACCAACTCAAAATGGAGGCACATGCAGCCTGAGAGACCTCGGAGAGCTTCCACTGAGCTTGTGCTATGACCTAAGCCTGCACGCAGAACGCAGAAACTTCGCCCTCGGACGGGGAGGACTGAGCATGTGCTGTGACCCTCCCTCATCCGCACGCCGGCTCCCAGCGCCATCCATCGCCATCCATCTCGGCTCAGCTCATCTCGCCCCTTTCGGCTGTTTCCGTCAATAAAATGAAGCGGAGGAGCGGCCTGCGCAGCTCCAGCCTCCGCGGCCGGGGAGCGGGGCCTTCGCTGGGGGATCCCGCACGGCCAACGCACACAGCGCTTTCTACACCAGCCAAACACGCTGCGATTCGATAAAAAGGCTTCTAAAAGCTTTTCTTCCTAGTTGGCGATTAGCTTTTAAATAAGCGGCATTAAAAGGCTGATGGGTTTTCACGGATGCAAACGACAAAAGCTTTGCGTTTCAATGCGTGATTTGCTCCTTAGGGAAACGCAGCGGCAAGCTGACTCACAAAATACTTGTATTCCACCTGTCAATAACGCTATAGATCAGAACACGTACAGAAGTTGTCAGCAACGCCACTGCCCTTTGCGAGCACGTGTGAACACAAGACTTGACTCGGTCTGAACTTCATCACTCTCGGTTATTGGCCTCCCGGTTCATTAACACAATTCTCGGCTACCCATTTATATGAAGGTAATCCCTGCCCCTACGGCACATAATGCTTTAATTAGCATTCTTGCCTCCAATTTAGAGCACCTGAGACACCCCAATTTACTGTGAGCCCAGAGGAGGATAAAAACTTACTCAAATTTTGAATTTTAAAAGGCAGAAAACAAATCAGGCAAAACAGATCGGGCCACAAAACAATCCCACATTTTCAGTCCTTTACAACAATCCACTCAAAAAGCTGAAAAACACAACCAACTATGCTATAAAATACTACGCTATGTATTTAAAACTTCCAAACACACAAAGAAGTTTTATAAAGTTCTAAAAAAAGCTGGGGGGGAACGACAAACCCACTATAACATTTTATCAGCTCATTTCTATTATAACACCAAATTCAGAACAAGACTGACCAGATTTCTCCAGACTAGTCTCTACTCCAAATATGCTGCTCAGTCCTGACCAGCCCATTGCTTCTAATTAAGAACAATTCCAAAGTCAAATATATCGAGTGTTCATGTCAATACAGCTGAAATTGGTGTCTGGATTTTTTTGTTGGCATTCTGGGTTATTTTGGCCCTTAAGCTCACAACATGAACTCGAGCAAAAGTTCTCAGTTTTTAATGCTAGCCTCCAGATCAGAGCTAAAATTATATGGACACATAGAAAGAATATATTCCAAATCATATTAATAATATCAGCCCGAAAGAACAACCCAAGAAGTTAAACAGACGTTTATCTAAATGTAGTTTTTGGGAGGGTTTACTGCCTGTTTGTTTGAAAGGAATGAACTGCAAGGCGCTTCAGCACAAGACAGTTCCCACCGACACACAGCGAGGGTGCTCAGCATCTCCGTAATTCCTTCCCAGGAATATTAGACAAGAGTGACACAAACCAACTTGGCTGTAATTTAGTAAGACAGACAGAAGCCATCTGTTCCACATCACACGGGGGTGCCACAAACAGCCCCTGGTTCCCCCCATCAGCAGGATTCCCCAATGCAGTTTAAATTGCTAAACCCATTTTAAAAAAAAAACCATCACCCCCCAACCAAGCAAGCCCAAAACTTACAATTTACCGTAGGAATTGTCTTATTTAAACAAATTATGCCATAAACTGTCAGTGTTCCACTTAGTAAGAACTCTGATTCAAGACATAAGGATGAATACATTTAAAAACCTTTATGATTGTTCCATCCTCTATCCCTGCCCTAGGCACTACAATATGCACAGAATCAAAATGTTCCAACTGCTAAAAACTAGCCAAACAATGGATGAAAACAGTAAAACCAGAGCTCTGCGGTCCTCTTCAGCTTCTGTTCACATTCTGGTTGTAGACATCAACTTATTCAACTACAGAGAGCAAGTCACCTTTAATTCGAGTTTTGGGAACGCTCCTCTGAGACTCCGCACCACTCATTTAGCTCTCATCTCCAGAAGATTAAAAATAAAGGAAAAGCAAACATGGTGGAATAAAAACACAGACAAGATACTGGTCCTCCCAAAACAACTACTCAGTAGATTCACCCATGCCTTGAATGTTTGCTATTATTTTGTTCTACAATGCAAAACAAGATCATGAAAGAGTAATTTTGATTCATGACCAAGAAAGTTGTTTGTAGAATAATATCTGATTATTTCTAGTTCCAAGTAAAAATGCAATAGCATCTAAATCTGTGCGTATTTACGGACGGCAGCGTCAGACAAGAGTTCTTCCACCACAACACCAGCCCAACACCAACAACCTACATCAGAAAAGCAACTCAACTTCAACACAGTTTTGGTTTTACAGCCAAACCACCAACAGGTCAGTCATCCTAGAATATACATTACAATACTCTTCCTTCCAAAAGCAAAATCAAAGTAGAATTAGGTATTTAAAGCAGCAGCAAACACACAGGTCAAAAATAATGAGGCCATGCAGCTCCTTGTTCTAAACTTCCCCTCATTCCAAGGCAAAACACAGACTTGAAGAGTTGGATTGAAATAAAACAAACTGCAACCAAGTGAAGAAAACCCTCCCCTTTGAGAGCTGGCAGTCTGAGTAATTAGCCGATCACTAAGTGCTATGCTTTGTCATTTCATTGATCTTCTCAGGCTCAGTCGTTTTCTAATGGCTGGAGGAATTAACAGCTACTTCTACACAGAAAGAGGGTATAAAACGACACTGACAACTCATATAAACGGCATTTCATAAGAGAACCATTAAACACAGAGCTCCAACAACGAATAGTTCATTTAATATTCACACCCTCAAAACTAAAACGCACTGAAAAAAGCGACAAAATCAAATACATGGTGAGGCTGAGAGCGTATCAGAGCTGGATCACAACACTTCATAAATAACTTTCCTTGTTGGACTGCTCCAAAAACATACACAAATGATGTTACTACAACATTTAACATATATTTTAAAATATTATAGGATTTCATGCCCTTTTGCAAGAGCTCAGCAGCCATACACTAGCAAGACTGCCTCCAGGACTTACACTGGCAACACTTGCTATGAATGAAAACAGAATTAATTGAGTTTACCTCATCCAATACTCTGTCTCAGACATATAGACGGTTTAAGACACTTCAGACTAAGGCACAGGAAGCCTCATAAATAGGCAATTACATTATAATATGCCCACACAGGTAGTTTCTTCCTAACTGCAAGCAGTTAGTGGTTGGCTATGCCCTGACGCATAAAGATTCCTATCTCCATTAAAAACAGTAAATCTACAATCTAACAAATCAAGTATTTATTATTTATATGCCTATCTAATTTCCACTTAAAATAACACTTTTCTCAACAATATCTCTAGAAATCAAGGTCCTGAAGCTAACGATGTTTTCCTCATTGAAAGAAACAACGCAACTCTCCGTCGGCACAGACCTGGCTGAGCCTTCCTCCGCACTAGTAACCTGTTACTCAAGGGCTTGTAGAAATACCCCCCTCAACTGCCAAATCTTTAAGGCTGCTATTTGTAAGGCATTCTCCATATTTACAAAACTACATAAATAAAAGAAAAAATAAGAGTTAGGGTTTGGTCGTGAAAAATCATGATGGTACAACATTGCTTACTAGAAGATGCAGTGTTTTCAGGGGTGCACATGTAGCCAATGAGACAGATAAGAGTGCCTGCTAACATCTGCAACCTTCAAAACATTTTGCAGCTCTAAAAGCCCGTTTTGAAGCAGTATATCATCTACCCAGAGATGCAACCGTATAGGACTCACTGCGCAATTCTGTTATCTGTTCATTTTTCTCCTGCACAAACACTCAGCGGACGCAGCAGCGTGTCCCCCACGTCCCCTTCCATGCACCTCCCCATCAGCGTCCTACTTGACTTCAACTCCTCTTCCCTTGAGTAGTTCTCCTGCTCCTACAGGCTCAGGTCAGTGCTAAAGCTTCCCTTTAAAAATCACTTCACTTACCTCGTCTCTGGATTATACCCCAGGATGTAGAAAAACGAATCCACTCGGGCTTTAAACTCTCTAGCAGCAAATATATCAGAGAAATGGGAGATGTTACACTTCCCCCTGAAAGAAAGAGGGGAAAACGGTATTAGGATTCCATTTGAATAACAGCTATTTTAATGAAGTGCCACTGCAATGTGTGCGTATAAGCCACACACATCCTTGTGTTCTCATAAACATCTAAAACCTCATCAATAAAAGCCCGTTGTAATGGAACCACGCAGATTCTTTTCCATTGTGCAAAGAGAAGAAAATTGAGTTCCAAAGTCTCCGATGGTGTTCTGCAAACATTCATTCATTCTGTCCCCAGGAGGCCTAGAAATACAGCCCCAAAAACGCCTTCTTTTCCCAAGTTTTGACAGCCCTATACCACTTACATCTTTAAGGGAGCTTCCAAGATTCTACTGTTTAGCTTTTTATTTGGGAAGTAAATAAAACTTCAGTTTAACAGCACTTCCAATTAAAAAATAAAAGCTATGCTGTTTTTAGCAACACTACAATCCGAACAACACGGAGCCCAAACACGCACGAGTTTCCTCCTCCTACTTTCATACGTGAGAGTAAAACAGTGACATTAAAAAGAGGAAAAAAAAGAGAGGATTTATTAGCTTGTTCTACAACAGACTGTTAATAACTTTTAATATAATTTGTTGATGAAGTCATTATCCTTAAGGACGAGCACGAGGACTGGCTGTAAGAAGCTGCATCTCATTTCCTCAAGGGTTTGCTGGGCTGTTAATGTTCAGCATCTGCTCGTGTTCCCATCCGAGGCATCGCAGTTTGCTGCCAACAACCAAATCACATCAGGAGCGGCCACACATCCAGAGAGCTGCTGCTTTTATTTTAAACCGGATCCAATGCAATGAACAAAGCATTAGATTTTGCTCTTTTCCGGCACGTCAAGCTTTCTAGGATTAATATAGATAGCGTCTTTTTTGCTTGTATTTACTGAACAGTGTTTGCTATTATAAAAAAGCCGCTGTGGGGCTTGTTTAACATTCTAGAAAGGTTTGGCAGTCTTGGTTAAAATGGAATGAAAAGCGCTATAGCCAGCAGTACACCAAGATGGATAATTATTTTGACTGTAAGAATACCAGATTTGTTGGCTTAAAAACATCACGTACTTGAAATCAACTGCACGAGAAAGGTGAAATGTTAAGCTTGCCGCCCTTTTTGTGGCAAAAGCACTTCAAAAAGGGCTTAAAAATCAACAGCCACCGCAAACTTGGCCTCGGCAGATGAGCTCTGTGATACACAACACCAACAGCTACCGGTGAGGAAAAACACAGCAGGGGGATGAAGGATGGAGAAAAGTGCCCACTGGTCTAAGACAAAATCAACAGGGCTCTCCTGTGAGCAAGGTCGGCTAACTGTCCCATGACTGTCTAACTCCCACTCAATTGCCTTCTGGTGAAGGACAAAGCGCCACTGGATTGTGCACAGGTCACACCAGGTTGTAGGAGAACATCAGCAAGGTCCCCAATGGAGATGTCGCACAGCAAAACCCAAAGACAAACTTGTTCACTAATATTTATTTTATTCTGGTGGCTGAAGCTGCCACCAGAATTTTCCACGTTTGTAAAGTCTAATACGTAAATCAAAGACCTCTTCCCTCCCTTGCAACAGTTTGTCTTGAAGTAAGTGGCTTCAGCAAAGTGGCTCTGAACAAAAAAATGTCTCCAGATGGTTCTAGTGGAACACCATCTGAGCATTATTATCAGGGAGATTATTCAATTTGCATTTTGACAATATCCATGCGTGTTTGGCACGTTGAAAATCCCCCGAAGAGTAATGCCTCGCTGTTTCTATTTGAAAACGTTTGCGAGGAACAGTGCGGCCCCTCAGCCCAGCCCAAACTCAGCGGTACAGAGAGCAGCACCCTCCAGGGAAGGGCACACAGAACAGAGGGCACCACAGACGGGTCCATCACCTCCTGTCTGCACAGCCAGCTTTTAATGGAGCTCTGAGCTGAGCTGCAACAATGACAAGTGCCTCAGAGCAAAAGCCTTTAGCGCAGTTTAATCAGGGCAGTGCACTAACCCTGGCTTTGCTGGGAGACGCTATTGTTAACAGTGAGATCAAACACGGAGGAGGGAAGGGTAGGATATTTCTGAGGGAACCAGCAATAGCCTGAGTTGGAAAGGATGGGAAACAACACTGATTAACTGAGATTAAAACGATATTGTAGAATTACAGCTTCTTTTTGAATGAGAACAGATAACACGAGTTAATTACTGCAGGAGATGAGGAGAAAGCCGAGCAGTATGCTCACGATGCCCATAGAAAACCAGAAAAAGGCTTTTCTCATCCTTGTCCCAGCCCCGTCCCCACGTCCCCACGCTCACCTGAGGGCGGCGGCGTGGTACGTGTCAACGTAATCCGAAATGAAGAGCTCGCGGTTCTTGATGACCGGGTCCGTAATCACCAGCTCTCGCCCCGAGTCTGCCGGGATGCAAAGCACAGGAAGGGACCGCGGCGTCAGCTGGCGCTGGCAGCCCCGCCACAGCACAGGGGGCGCACAGCCCAAAGGCTGAGCACCCTTCTTAGATACACACTCAGCATCAAGATGACAAACATTCAGATCGTTTACACGGTCTGCACGTACAGAAATAACATCATACCCCTATTTACACGTGAATTTGGAAACAAACTTTAGGGGTAAGTGGACACATCTTACCTACCGACCACCAGAAGTGGTCTCTGCTATGTGAAGCAATGTTGCTAGTTAATTTATCACTGACTTTTGCGTTCCGGGCTAAAGTTTTGGTTGTTTCACACATTTAATCGCAAATCTTCAGTAAAATCTTGACAGTGCTAACTGCTTAGTGCTCTGGCTTTGACATAAATATGGATATTCATGTTCAAACTCAGAAAATTCTCAGTGTTAAGAAAAAACTGGAAGACAACCTTTCCCATGACTTCGTTATAATACCTTTGAATGGCGCACAAGAACATTTCTCCACGTGCACAAGTGTGTGACGTAAAAAGCTGTGAGGTTATTAAAATGTTCACTTCTTGGACACTCCATATAATCCCATTATTAGAAGTTTCAAATAACTTAGTAAGAAATGTTACACGCACACAATGTCGGTAACACCTGCAAAAAGGAGGATGTCTGCTCAACCTGGTACTGTCACGCACCAAAAAGTTGCTGTGTTCCATATTTGAAGCATTAACTTTTCTCATCACAATTCACCTTGGAGTATCTTCAGAATTTTAACAGTTGCCTCAAGGAAATTTCCTGGTTAGAATAGAAGCAAATGTTCTGTCTCCCCTAGAGGTAAGAGATAAATGACACTGGAATATGTACTAAAGTTTCTTGCGTTTCTGTTAAACCCCAGATCGCACTTGGGTTTTGCAAGGAGAAAAGGGGGGGACTCGGCTACAAATCCCTCAGTTACATCACTTACCGCAATGTTAATTACATTGAATATTCATGCACGCAGGGTAGTATGAATGTAAAAATGTAGTTCTCCTGACACTACGGCAGAATCACCAAAAATAGAAGAGACTGACAATTTCTTCAGCCAGTTTGGTATTAGCAGACCGTCCAGAAGGCCTAAAAGGGATCCAATGCTAGTTTTCTTTTCTGCTCTCTTAAGGCATTAATATAATATAACACGGTATTTAAACCAGACCTGGAACACATCCAATTATAGCTCTGGTTACAGGACATACACTCATTAGAACGTACAAGGCAGGTAAGCAACACTATCATCTGTCTTCAGCAACAGCTTTGTATCCCTATACAGAAGTGTTCTTGCTTCTTGGGCTGTTGAAACATAAAATTCAGAGTACAAGTAAAGCAGGCCGTACTCCGCAGAGCCTGACTTACCGTTCTCGTTGTGTCTGTCCTGAACCAGATGCTGATAGACTGAATCCGGGACTTCAGACTGGCGATAGTACCATTTGACGTTCATCAGGAGGTGGTCCCGTTTGCTCTGAAAAAGAAGGTCTAAAGGCATTACTAAAAAGGAAATCGGACCACATCTGACACATTGTACGGTATACAATTTGTCTGCACGCTGAAGGAAACCTGCAGCAAAACCCGAAAGGGAGGAAGACACTTGTATGGCAAAGAAACGAGGGCAATGTGCTAATGGCTGACTTTCAAATTAGACAAAAGCAACGAGAACCTGCATCAACATGCAGTTGTACCTCTGGGTATCTGAACAGAAAATACAAGTCACTTAAAACTACACCCAAGAAGAGACAGGGATTAGAAGAAGCCTGCAATCCTTGGCCTCACGCAGCCCCGTCTTAGTCTGCCAGTTTCTACAAAACAGTATTTATGGCCAAACACAGAAGAGAATACCAATGGCAACATAATTCAATGCAACCATTCTGAAAGAAAACAGATTTCCCCCCCGCCCCGCAAGGATGGATGGATTCATATATAATCATAGATGTTCTTTATGAGACTCCTCTACACAAAAGCACAGGATGCTGCACTTCAATCCAATAATTACCGGCTCTGACTGCTCACGTACCTCACAGAGCCAACAGCACAATTTACACTGAAGTACCTTCCTCAAGCGCTCCTTTTGCACTGGAGAACCAACTACCACTTTGTTCCTTCTCGGAAGGAAACGAGCATAAACACCACTTGAAAAGAGAATTCCCAGATCAAGTTATTACAGACTGTCTGCTTCAGTTTATCTTTGAAAGCCTGGGTAGTCGATTCCTCCAAATCCTGCTTCAAAACACTTGAAGCAACAGAGGAAAGCCTGAAGGGAAACCAACATTCTTTCGGAATGAGGCAACTGCAAGTGCCCTTTGTTTTTCCCGGCCTACACTTCTCTAGACCCTCCTATGACTGCCCGTGAAACATTTACATTTCAAAGTTAAATCGTAGGTTACTGGACCAGAAAATGTTATTGTCTCTTGGGTTCACATCAGCTCTGTTGTTACAGCAATTTCCACCCTTTCTGCTTAATAAACGCCAAAATATTTCCATTAAATTCTTGAAGCCTTTGATGGAAAACACATGTAATACCACAAAAAAGCTGCTAGTGGCAGCATTGTGCCAGAAAAAAGGTTGTGAACAGCACATGTCCTCAGTGTGAAACACCCCAAAAAACAGCCGGGAGCATCCCAAGAATACATGTGAAACCTACTTTTTAATAATACATTTGCAAAGACAACGAGCTTGTCTAACGCATGAAAATAAGAAAGGACAGCGACTAAGAGGCAACACCGATTTCTGCTTTTTCATCGCAAACACCCCAGTTTCCTAAAGCACTTACGACGTTTTACAGTATTTCAATCACCTCATCACACAAAAATCACGTACTTTAGGAAAGCAGAACATCTACACACAGCCTGGAGCTTCTTGCTGGTTCGAGCACATCAATTTGACCCGAAAATACTCATTGCCCATTTTGAAACCTTGCTCTCAGGCTCCCGGGACGTCCAGGTTGTTCCCTTTGCTGTGTTTTATTCCAGAGGTTCCCTGCGCATGTGGAAGAACAACGACATTTCCTGCCCTGAATCAAGTTCGCAATAGGAACACAGGGGGCACGGGACTGGATCACGGGGGCACGGGACCGGATCACGGGGGGCACGGGACCGGATCACGGGGGAGTTTCCAGGGCAATGACGAATTGGAGAAGAAATGACGGGGGTTTTCATAACAAAGCAAAGTGGCTTTTCTTTCATTATACTTCAGAAATAAAAATAACATATTGTTAAAAACTACAGAGGA
Organism: Columba livia; assembly: GCF_036013475.1. Lineage (NCBI taxonomy): Eukaryota > Metazoa > Chordata > Aves > Columbiformes > Columbidae > Columba > Columba livia. Next base: position 2,940,241 of record NC_088622.1, read on the forward strand.
AAAAGGTGAAGTTAGAATTAGAGCTCAAACCGATGATAAAAACAATCAATCCCAACGGTGTGTGCATAAGCATAGATTTGAAGCCATGGCGTACACTAACGTCCTATGCTTTTAACTTCTAAAACCTACATTTTATGAAAATGAATTCTAAATGACAGGAAAAGCCAAACACGGCCAACATACATATCTTTGATCTCCTTCCTAAACACCCCCTTCTACCATGATTGCTGCTTTTTGTCCAATTAATTTAAAAGCTTCATCTTGAAAAGGCACATTCCATATCTGCTCTCCAACACGCGCAACCCTGTTGGGTTTAACCTGAAGTCTCCACCTCCCTAAAAATATCAAGCGTCTGTCACATTTATATCCTGCACCACACAAGAAAATTCCTAGACATGCTATTTTGTCAGCCAACTTTTAACTCTGTGTGTCATTCCCATTGCAGAACGTACCCACAGGCGCCATGGGTTTAGAACCACGTGCACACAGAAGTGTCCCCTAGTTCAGAAAACATTACTTTAGTATTATTTTGCACCGTTCCGTATGAAAGCTGCAGACGGCCACGTGCCAAATCCAGACTTGCACAAATCACAGGAATTGCAAGTGCTTTAAAGTGTCTTTGTCAGCTCAAAAATATTCCCTGTGCTGCAAAACTCCAATTCTTCCCTTAAATGACAATACTGCCTATTGCTGCGATGCTCGCCAAGTAATCATTTGGGCTTCTGCTGTTGCTGCTGTTTGGGTTTTTGTTCCTTTTTCCATGAATCTGCTTTGGACATTCAATGAGAATTAGATAAAATCCATAAATGGATTAAAGCATCCCGGTTCGCAAACATCTGCTCAACCGCTACTTAAAAATGAGCTTCGCCATTAAAAGGGGAAAAAATAACCCCACAGGTTCTCTTTACAAGTATGAACATAGTGAATTCCACAGCATTTGGGACAACTGCAAGGTGCCAATTTGATTTTTCAACACACTCAAACAGTTACCGCACGTTACAATTCACATCTTAAGAGATGCCACATTCTCTTCCCAGGGCTCTGACCAACCAAACGGTGCAAACGATCACAGATGTCCTGCAGATTCTCCCCGAGGGATTTAAGCCATATCCTTCATGACTTGCCCTATTTAGATACCACGTGAAATCACAACGAGCTTTGGAAACAATCTACCAAATGCTGGAGATGACAGATGGGCACGCAGACTCGGTGAATAGGAGCTATTGCAAAGAAACAGCAAAAGACAACAAGGAAAAGAACACCTTTCCTTTATTTCAACAAGGACATTTTTCTATTTAAAAAATAAATCATGTGATTAAGCCTAAGCTACCAAATTCTTGTGTTATTTTAATAACACGTTAGATATTTAAGTCACCGTGCCATTTAAAATCAACACCTTGTGCGCTGCAGCACGGAAGCTCTGGCTCTACAAAGCTGCTTGTCAAGTGGACGTTATTTTTAACGCTACAAATTCACCCACCCCTTGCGCTCGTTCTTCGCCACCCAAAAATGATGATCTTGCTCCACACCCCCCGTTCTGTTATAATTCCGCTCCGGGCTCCACCACCAGCCATAGGGTTGATTGTCCCACTCGTTGTGCCCTTCCCCGTCGCCACTTACTCCAACCACACCAAGAGACACACACATGAACCCATCTGCAAGTCAGGAGCTCAACAGATACAACAAGCGTCATTTTTCTCCCTACTCTGCAACAGCACATGTAATTTCAAGTTCTCAGGATATCTTCTTTGTAGGCTGCTTTCTAATTAAATAAGAAACCTGACCAGCTGTTCGCAAGCCAAGAAAACCGAGCCTGGAAATACAGAGGTTATTATTACAAATGAACGTTATTTTTGTAGCTTGATTATTTAATTCAGCTGCGTGTATGTTAACATATAATTACTTCTTGCCAACACAGTAGCATTGTCAAGAGCGGGAGCCATCAGCGTTCAGTAAGAAAATAAGACGAGTGAAGATGGCAACGTGCAGTTCAATCCTCAAACACGACACCCCGGGAATGCCGGGAGCCCTTTGGGTTCCTGTCCTCTTCACCCCAACCAACACAAAACCCACAGCCTTTCAACTCGTTAGCGTTATCTAACGACTCTTCCATCGACAAGAGCTTTTCTCCCAGAACCGCGTCTCCTGGCTCGTCTCGGCACACAGGGCAGCCCACAAAGGCCGCAGGGTTGAGGGAGCGCAATAACGGCAGCAGGAAATGAGAAGGTTTGGTTAAGCTGTGGATAATCGATCGGTGTATTCAGCCAAGTGTGAGCTGAGCTGGGAATAAGCTGCCTGCGGTATCAAATATTGCTGTTGCCAAGGTAAAGTCTGTGTAGGAGAACACATAATTTATTGACAAAACAACACAGAATTTTTTTACGCCTTGCTCTTGACATTTTGCGACTGTTTGCAACAAGAATTTCTCTTGTGTCCCTTTTATTCACAAGTTTAACAAATGAAACTCCTTTTGGAATTCATGAAGTCACCTCAGTGTGCTGGAAATTCATTCAGTCCTATGTACAAATAACTCAAGAGATGTAAAACAGCATCACATTCACCCTGCCCTGAGTGCAGCATCTCCCGTGTGAGGAAAGGCTGAGGGAGCTGGGGCTCTGGAGCTGGACAAGAGGAGACTGAGGGGGGACTCATTCATGTTTACAGATATCTAAAGGGTGAGTGTCAGGAGGATGGAGCCAGGCTCTTCTCGGTGACAACCAATGATAGGACAAGGGGTAATGGGTGCAAACTGGAACACAAGAGGTTCCACTTAAATCTGAGAAGAAGCTTGTTCCCAGTGAGGGTGGCAGAGCCTGGCCCAGGCTGCCCAGGGGGTTGTGGAGTCTCCTTCTGTGCAGACATTCCAACCCGCCTGGACACCTTCCTGTGTAACCTCATCTGGGTGTTCCTGCTCCATGGGGGGATTGCACTGGATGAGCTTTCCAGGGCCCTTCCAACCCCTGACATTCTGGGATTCTGTGAGGATAAACAGCTTATTTGTAGACAGCTACTTAAATCTCAGCCCACATATATACCACACCTATGAAAGTATGAAACAATCCGCCTACACCTTTAAGCTATTGCAAAATATGGCCAAAATTAAGTCTTAAATCATGACTCATCTGCAGGGTTGTGTTTTGTGTGTCGTGGGGTGACGGCCAGAGAGCCAAAACCTCCGAATCCAGCTATCGAGTCTCAAGGCTTTTTAAAAACACGAGGTGATATGCTACTTATCCGCATGTTAATTCACAGGAGCTGCCATATGTTGTCTCCTAGTGTGGGTGGTTTGGCATTATAGTTGCTAGACTGTCTTAAAAAAAATACAGTCTTCAGATCACCAGAAGAACCGCACGATCAAAACTTGCTACGCTGCCACTTTATGAGCATCTTATGTTCTGGTGTGATAACTATTATCGTCTACAGCATATACTTTATACTCTACAGCATATACAACAGACAAAGAGTAATTATGGTAACTGAGGACTAGGCGAAGATTCATTAGAAACTGCAACAAATCGCACTAAAAGACGGCGTGAACTTTAGTTAATTCAACAGTAAAGTCTGCCGTGTGAGGATCCAGGTTGGCACCGGGAGCTTCTCAGACAAAGCTCCAGCTCTGCTGTCTGAAATGCATTTTTCTCTCTTCACTCTGCTTCTCACAGCCTTGTCTTCCCTCCCAGCTTTCACAAAAATCAACTAATATGGAATAAATGTTACCTACCAGCTCTTAATTTGATCTCGTGTCACTCATAAACCCTCCCTTCCCCTCAGATTCTGCTCTCCAGATGTCCAAAACATCCTGAAATAATTAAGCCAAAACTCAGCCCCAGTCGCCCAAGAGCCGATATGCCAGAATTCAAGCAAAGATGGAACCAGTATCTAGACCCAGCTTAATCACCAGGCTTTCCCAGTAAAACTAGTGTGCTGGAACAGTTCATTTGTCTTTTGCAGACACCCCAGCTACTCACCCACCAAACCAGGGAAGCACTTGCAGGATTAGGGGTTAAACTCTGCTCTGGTCCTTAGGCAGGAGGGGTCACACACCAGCCAAATGTTGCTCCATAGAGATGGCATCAATGAGGAGGAAAGATCTGCGCTCCTAAAATTGCACTTTAGAGATAAAATAATCCTCTCCGACATACTGATAACAGCTTCATCCTCAAAGAGCTCCTAGAATCAGATTTGGGCGACAAACTCAGACACTTTTAGGCCCTTATTCTGCTACGATTTTCTCACTGTTTTCTAAACAATGTCCTCTGCTTATTCGCTTCCAAAGGAACCGCCACGGGGTGCAAGTCAGCAGTTCCTTGACACAGAGAGGCTGACGTGGATTAAGCTGAACGCCGACAATAGAATATCAATGTGTGAAGGAGGCACCAGATGAAAGCAAAAGGAAACACAAGGAACGAATGAAAATGCCATTAGGCAAAGAGTCATTCCTTTCCAGGACCTGTGCCCATATGGAACAATGGCTTTCATCAGACACTTGTGAACAATCCAGAACTGCACACGGCCTCACTCAAGTTCTCAAGGAGAAAAAGAACATTCCTCGTTTCAGGAAACGACCATAAAAGATTTCTGTATTTAAAACAAACGATAATATTTATTCTATAAACTTTTCAGCTTTACTAGAAACAGGTTGCTTATTGTGCCAAGATCTAGCAAGTCACCTGTTTTCCTATCACCAAAATACACTTCAGTGCAATTCTAAATGACCAAAGATAATTTCATCCTGTAAAAATAGCAGTTATGCTTAAAAACTGGCTGGCTTAAAATAAAACATCATAAGATCCTTCAGGAAGGTTATGGGTCATTGCTTACTACCTCATTTAATCCCTCTGTGGTATCTTTCTGCTCCGTTTCCCTTTTATGTTCTTTGAATCCCATCTGTGGTTCATGGTGTCAGTTATGCTGAGCTAAAGCAGAAAGTAACCACAGTGCCCAACTCCTCACGAACAAGCCTGTTTAACTACAGCTGTCGGGGTTTGAAGGCACCATGTCCACCCATTTTATCCCCAGGAAAGCTGCTGAGGCACAAAAAGTTTTCCCCAAATCACTGTTCGCTTCTTGGGGAAAATAAGCAGCTGTTTACACAAGAGATCAGCTAAGTGTATATACCTGATATTCATAGATCTGAGACATATACATACATATGAATATCAGATATATCTGAAGAAAGCTGTGCAGACAAACTGCAACCAAGGCCCCAGAGGAAAGCAGAGAAGAGCTGCCCATCGTTCCTGGGGACGAGCACTTGGGTCCATCCAGACTGGCTGTTTTTGTTTCAGCAAGCCTCACATCTCCATGCAGCACCCAGCAAACACTGCATTGCCCTCATGCTGAAGATTTGCCACACAACACAAAAATGCCGCATTTCTAGATGTACATAGATAGGGCACACACAGCTCGATCGCACCAACACAGATGAAGCAATGGAGATGCCACATCTCGGGTATTACGTCCGCAATTATCACAAAAGCCCTACACAAAAGACACGCACAGGGCTGAGAATTTATTAACAGGCTGTAACTAAACCCACTACTAGAGAAATCAATAAGCACTAGTGTTGATCACAGCATCTCTGTTCATGTTTGGTGCTTCTATCTGCAACCTCCACCTAGATTACAGACTATGACTTGCGCACAGAAGCAAATGCAGCCACAGTATTGCTAACGACCCTCCTTGCACATGGTTTATTATCATTATTAGCATTCCTGTTGCTGCACTGCATTTGATACACATTGTACAAATACACTCTGTCAAGCATAATAAGCAAACAGTTACCTAACAACTAATGGTGTCACAAATGCATTTAACTAATCATTGAATATATGCTCTGGTAATTAAATTCCATTAAGGTTTTTAAGCGTTATCCTAAAGAAATGCAACACTGAAATGAAGACACCACTCAGACTATGCCTGACATTTGCCATTAAATGTCATTGATGGTATATAGCTCAAATCTAATTGCTGAGCACCAGCAGCTGCAGTATTTATCACTTCTATTAAAACAAGAGGCACGCAGCGGTGGGACTATTTGAAGCCATCATACACAGTTCAAATAGATTCCTCACCTTTTAAATATCAAGGGGCCACGTTTTCTTTACCATCTCACCAAGGGCTTTACCTTTTAACAAAGAGATACCTAGAGCTGAAAGGATAAAACAACGAGGAGACAGTTTGCTCTGCAAACCCAGCACAGAGAACGGTCACCTGGCTCTTAACACAGCGCCCGATAGCAACGGCAATTTGATGACAGGAAAAATTCAAGCACCTCTGCAAACTGCTTTGTTTTGTTAATAACCTGGGGTTTAAAATTATCAACAGAAAAGAAATAAAAGGCTGATCAGCCAGCTCCTGTGACGTGGTTATTTCACATAATCAAATGCTGTTCCTATAGAGGTTATATGGTAAAACGAGGCTCTCCCCCTGTCTCTGATGCACACACCCAAGAGAGACACCTACTTAAATCTATATTGAAACCCATATTAGAGAAGCTTGTGCGATTGTCTCCAGTTCTGGCTTCTTGTGTTACTTGGAATTGGAGGGGCAAAAAGGCAAAAGGAAAACCAAACCCAAAAGCTCAAGCTCCCGGGGAGCCTGACCCTAAAACGTGTGGAGCTACCTCAGGATTTACTACCTTAAAAAGGTGAAATACAGTATTTATACACTGGCACAAGTGACGCTGACAAACCCATTTGCACACTTAAACCAATGTGAACTACAGCACTCGGCCTCGAAAAAAGACAAAAAATTTATGACTATTTTACCACAGTTCACAGAATTTTGCACTTCGGGGCGTCAAGTTTTCAGCTTAAAGGCCCAAATTGCCTGAAAACTGAAACAGCTGATATGGAAAGAACGTTGTGAAGGTTTATAAAAGCACACGGAAACCGTGTATACAGTCGGTATACAATTTTCAGATATCTCCTTACAGATTTGCCTCAGCTCACGCAGGGCAGCCCTCAATCACAGCCCATAATAATACCCTGTGCTCGTGAGCACAGCACAGGGAGTAAGAATCCCTGGGTTTATGAACCATTTCTCAATACAAATACGCAAAACGGCTACAACACATGAGAAGCAGGGAACCAACAGCACATAACAGCTTCCTGTTTGGCAAACACAACGCTCAGTCTTTTCAGCGACAGACGCTCCGAGAAGCATCCCAGGGAACACCTTTCTGCACATTTCTTGACATAAATTCCGTGCATTGTGTGATATTATATATGACGTACCTTCTGCCTCGCCAGGTCCTCAGGTTCAGACACATCAAAGCACCCAATTGTCTGGTTTTTTGCCTTCTTTTGAGACATGAAGAATATGAAAGCAGGCGCTGAAGCTGGTCCTTGTTAGCGGGCCTATTTTCATCTCTTTCAACTCCAAGCGAGCAGTTCCCTTGAAAACTGCCACCGCATTTTCGCAATCCGTGAAAAGGAGGTTCAAGAGCCTCAGGTCACCGCTCATAACCACAGTCGATACAGAGCATAAATTACATCCTCCTATTCCACACAAGTGAATCGTGTATATTCTTTTATCTTAATCGCTCGATTCTTTTTATAAATCAAATATTCCAGGCATGTTTGTGGCCAGGAGGGTGTAAACAGCTTGCAACTCCTTTTTCTAAAGTAATATTCCCAGAATTCATGGTCCATCTCCTTTCTTTTCTGCAAAGTTATGTTGAAACCTCATCTTAACCATTCCCTCCCACTTTTTTTCTCTCTATACAAACACACAGATGCCACATTTATTCTTCCTTCTACTGCACAGATACTTGATACAAATTGGTGAAGCTGTCAAGCAGCCTCAACTCTAATCAAGGGTATTTCCACCTAGGAAAATGCTGTTGCGTAGATGAAGGTGTGTGTATTTTACACCGCGGCTACTCCAGCGTTTCTTAGCTACTTACCGCACTTCCTGAGGATGGATATGACACTGAGTCGCAAACCGGGATCGCAGGCTTCCCAGGATGTTTTACAAATATAAGGGAAACAGCGTCTGTTGTTTTATATGGCATTCCTTACATGAGGTATATTAACAGCACATACAGGTGGATGGAACAAGAATTGCTTTACGTAACAACACAGCTTGTGTATTTCCCAAAAGGAAAGAGTTCACATGAAGCTTGCTTAGCACAGGTTTGTTTTAATAACTTTGCGTTGCTTTTAATCTCCAAGTGTTCCAAGAAACAAGACACTGAAAGGAATAAGATTAAAAACAGAAAAAAAGTTCTGCTTAGAAAGCAGAGCAGGATACTCATGCACTACTAATTTAATTAAAGAGTTATTTTCCTTTTAAATACCCTCTAATGGCCCAAAACGAACTCAAGCTGATTTAAAATCAATCACTTTAATCAAAATTACAAGTTCAAATTCTCCATGGATTCGCGTTCAGTGACTACAGAGTCAAAACGGCACATCCATGGCATCCCAACTCTTCCTTGCTCCAAGTCCCAAGGCGGGAACAGAGCCGTTATCTCCTCCCAACAGCACACGGGAACCTCAGGCTCCGCAAACAGCCCCAAAACCCCATTTCTGGTCCCAAGCCAGGCCCTCGGTGGCAGCCAGACCCCCCACCCGCCTTCTGTGGAGCGGCAAACAGAACTGACAAAGATCTGAAGCTCCAGTAGACAAGGTGGAGCCGACTCGGAGCGTTTTCTGAAGCGGCTCCATCAGTCTGATATATAAAAAGGGAGACGTTGCTTCTCCTGCCACTCAAACACCAGACGCATCCCAGGTATTTAGAGAACATCTGTCCTGTTTTCCCTTCCTCTCACCGGTGGTTTCGTAGCATTCCCCAGCAGCCACTCCAACAGACTTTTCCCGGTGTTTTTTAATCCACACGGAATCAACACCTCCTCACCCAGCGCGGTGTTCTGACACCAAACCGTCCCCTGCCTTCCAGAACACACTCGCTCTACACACCGAGCCCACAGTGACAAACACCTGACACCGCAGAACACGCACCAGCGTCCCAATGTCTGTCACGTTATCCAGTGCTTCAGCTTAAAGAGGAATAATGGCTGATGGTTATGGATTAAAACTGTTGCTACGTGCTTGAGCAGGAGAGAAAGGTAAGAAATAGTTGCAAGGGAAGCTCTTGTAACTGAAGATGAATGTGTCAATAACTACAAGCATCCCCAAGTACTGAAATAACACGGAAACCAGGAGACAAGAAGAGTCCAAGTGACTCAGGGCAGGAGGAACAGCGGTTTCCAAACCCACTCCCATCTCTCCACAGACTCAGGTGTGGAGATTTCTCCACCAGCACCGCAGACATTTCCACCTTTAACCACAGCGACTCCACAGCGCTCGGGATGGAAACGGCGCCTGCGGAGTCTCAGCAATGTTCTCCGTAGCTCAGCTCCACCACAACCCAACTACAAAAATCAACGGCGTCTATTTTACAGACGCGTTATTCTTTTCTGCCCATGTTTTGTTTCTAAGCACCCAGACGGGACTTACACACTTGGCACAGGCGTCCCGTTGTGCCAGGGGTGGGATGTTTATTGTGTCCCACACCTCCACATGCTACACCAAACCATACTGGTTTTCACAAGAGCTTTATCAGACCTCGAGGAGCCACACGAAGCCCATCGGTGGGGTTGCCCTTTCCCAGCAAGCAAATGGTGAGGGTTGGGACACACTAAAATTCCGTGACCACAGTGACATTTCACATTCCTTAAGGAAAACCATTTTGTAAGCGGGAAAACAAATTTCTTTAATAAATTATTGTCACCAGCTTACAAAGTATAACAACGTGTCTTTGGAGACTTAGCGCAGACATGAGGGATCCGACAGAGCTCAAGTACCCCCAAATGACCAGAGAGAAAATTTCAACTTCAATAATCGTAAAGGTCAGGAGCATTATTAAACATGACAGATGCCCGCACTATTCAACACTAGAGGACATGGCTAAATTTGTTCTAACTCCATTTGCTCTTGCTACATTTAAAGCAGCTAATGTACCATCCAATACTTTGCCCCTCCCCTGAAAGCTAGAAATAACAATCTTTTTCCTCCATATTTTCAACTCCTGATTTATTTAGCAGCCAATTATCTCAACACCAGGTGTAGCTGGTTTGCTTTCCATAAATCAGAGGAAACAAGACAGCAGAAAAGGAAAAATAAAGGCAAAAGGTGCTGAAGGTTACACTGCAAAGTGCCTAAAAAACCCTACAAATATGGGCAGGTCAAATATAGAGAGGAAAGTTAAACTCTGTGGATCCTGTATCTAAAATGAAGCCCTTGCTATTAAATGTGTTCTCGTGCACAAATACACATGTCCCTCTTGATAACACAGCATGGGAACCGCAATCCCCATTACACTCCACAACCATGAGCACTATATTCCTGTTTCTCCCCGTTTGCTCAATACCTGTTTTCATCCTCGGCTCACAGTCAAATGGGCAGTGGCAGTGATATTAATGGTATTTATATCACTTGTGCTTCCAGCTTTCCTTTTTATAGAATTAGAAAAAAATAACAATAGCATGGGATTTCACATCCAGTCCTATTTTTGCCTCTCTGCAGCTCTTAGAATTCCCCTCATATGGAAATGAGCTTCCAAAACAGAACAGCTTTACAACGAACCAGAGCGATATTCTGATTTAAAACAGCCTGACAAGCACCATGAGCTCCCGTTAAGGCCCTGCCGGCCGCGTTCTGGTTGCAACGCGTATGGACCGCGGTCACGCACACGCTGAGCATCTCACCAGCATCCGAATGCCCAGCGGCGTCAAACCAAACAGGGTAATCGCATGGAAATAACCTGCGAATTATGTGTGCTTTCTATTTCTTTCTTCCCCCCACACACACAAGTTGTAAGGCCTGGATTTCAACTGTAAAGATCTTAGTCATAGGGAAGAAGAGCTGGAGTTGAGCCCTAAAATACATATAGTCTCAACTTCCAGCTGTTTAATCCTTATTCTTAACAGTGCTACTATCTGTTTTAAACCCCCAAATATGAATGTTCTCTCCCCTTCCAGAGAACAGTGATGTAATTGTGAGATAATTGTGACAACTGTGATACTGTGATAACGTCGTAGCTCTGTATGAATTGGTTTAATTGCACCGGTGCTACTCAGAAAAAACAGAACCAGAAACAGCCATAAAAATGCTGAACACTCTTCACTTCCCTTCTCTGACGACATCAACCAGGTCTAAATATGTCTTCACACAACCCTGTGCTCTTTGGGAATACAAAACACGCTGGTTTTGCTGCTCCAGAATGGATGGCTTCTGCTCCTGCGCTCAGGAGACACACGACAAAATAAAAAGAATGTTGCTATATTTTTCAATCGAGTTCAGTGGAATTCCAATACCCGTAAATTCACAGCGCAGCCTCCTACCTCTTCAGTTCTGAGCACTCGCCATCGCAAACACCTCGCTCATTTAACACACAAAGAATCAACTCGGCACTTCAAGAACAGGTTGTTCCTACAGAAAGAATGTGTGTGGCAATTCCTAACCCTACAGTGTACCATAGCTTAGTATTTGTGTGAAAATGCAAAGTATCATCTGGGCAAAAGAAGAAAAAAAATCTATGGAGAAACACCATAAAAAAGAAGGGAATTATCAAAATGGATTCATAGGCATCTGGAGTGATTTTAATACAAAATGCCCTGCGTATCTCCCTGCGCTGCTGACAAATCACCAGCTGAGGTAAATCCCAGATAATGAAACATTGTAAGAAAGGCTCTATTTAATAATTTAGCCCCTGTCAAGGAGTTTGTATTGATTCTTGTTTCCAGCACAGGGAGAGAATGTTATCTTCAGCCTTACGGCTCAATGACAGCGCCGCTGAATTTAATCACTGTGCAGCTCCTGCCATGCAATCCTTAAACTGTCACCTCCCATTCCCCGTCACTCCTCGCCGCTGCCGTCAAAGCCCCTGGATCCACATTTCCATACCCATTCCCGCCCCACACGTGCCCCACCGCCAGCACAGCGGCTTTGCAATCTGCTCCACATTAGACAGAAAAGCCAACCTCATTTGCAGGCTAAATGTTTTGTATTAAATAATTCAGCGCTCCTCCAAATGTCTCATTGGTTTCGCTCTCATTGGCACGTCTGTTCCGCACCTTAAGAGCAAACTGGACCGAGCCATCGTGGGGCAGTTCTAGCAAAGGTTTGGAGTGGAAAGTCTTTCGGCCTTTTAAAAAGGGAGCTGAATCTGGAGAAGTAAGGATCCCTATTAATCAGCATTTTTCCACACCAAAAAGGAAAGGTCATGCCGGCCAGGAAAAATGATCCACAAATTAATTCAGCTGCAGTTTGGGAACAGAACAGCAATTCATCTGCAAACAGAAAGAGGCTTTTAAAGACAGAAATGCTTGTGGCTCACCTAGATATTTGCATTCGAAAACACCCGCTCCCGTAAGAGCGCAGAAAATAGCAGATAGAATTTTAGCGCGTTTGCTAAAACGCGAGGCCATCCGCAGGAAGAATGCGGCGGAGAGGAAGCACACGCTGCATCATTTAGAACAGATCCCTTTTAGTTTTCCCTCTTTACTCCAGGTGAGATGCAATATTTTCCCTTTTGATTTTTAATCTCTTGGATCAAAGCAAAACGCTCCCCCAGGCCCACGCAGCCAAGGTCACCGCACGCGGATCTGCTATTACAGGGCACTGGCGGCATTTCACAACTGTCTTTTTATGCACTTCTGCCTCTCCATCCAGACTGTAAATTGTTACAAGGCCCTGGGGCAATCCAGCTGTGAGCTCCATTCCGCTCAGGCTTCAAGGAGAACGCGCCGGTGCCCGTAAACGCACCAAGCGCAATATCCACGCTTGTTTCCGCACGGCAAACCCGCCGCTCTCGTGGTTGGAAGTCGGGATCTGCGCAAAGCGGGGCCTATTACCATTTTAAACGCGACATCCAATTGAGGCAAAATAGGATCTATCAGCAAAGCAGAAATCGGTTTGCTGATGGGTTGTGTCTCCGGAAAAAAGGAAGAAACCTACAAGGGAAATGTGGACTTAGACACTGGAAATTCATACCAAGGAAGGTTTAAATGACAGGATTAGAGGGCAGGTTTGCAGGATGTTTTGTATTTGTATAAATTAGCTTGTGGCACGGTCAGATCTCCTGTTCTTACCAGCAGCTCTGTGTTTCTTTTCCCTGGCAGTTATTGCCCTTTGGTTTTGCTGTTGCTGTGCTGGTTTACTTGACCCGTCACTTCACCTCCACTTGTTATTGCAGAGGAAAAACCCATAAACTTCCCAGCCAACAGTTCCACTTCCTCTTGCGTTTTGGACGCGGCTTTTTCCCCTCTCACCCCACCAGTTGGAACTGCCTTGGTTTCAGATGCGTAGTAACCAAATTTCTGCACATTAATTAGATTTTCCTCATACAAATCAGTCACCTAAGTTTTAACCGTGTATTTTCATCATCTGGAAGTAATCACAATCAATATTTTAATTAAGATAAAGGACTGAATTTTAGGACTCAACCACAGAAAAACACTGTTTATAACACACTGATTATAATGCAAAGAGTCTGACAAGCTTTAAACTACAATAAAAAAACCCACAAATATTATTATTTAATAAAAACCTATAGCTAGGAAGCTGTATCCTCAGTCTGATGAGAATCCAAATCTGTTCCTTCAAATGGTGGATCCAAATCAGAAACAAAGTGAGAACTTGTGCTTTCAAAACGCAGCGTTCTTCCATGAAAACATGAGAGAAAAAGGCCTTGTGGTGGTTTTTTGGGGACGGAGGGCTGGCTGCAATGAAACCCGGATGGCTTCGCACTGAAAGAACAACTAGTCAGAAAAACTTATATAGGAAAGAGAAAAACATGCACCTCGGCATTAACTGCTCCCAGTTTATTGACTTGTCCATGTAATTTAAACCCCGAGCTGTGAGACTGTTCCAAAAGAAAGAAAGCAACAGGAAATCAACCCTGAATTAAATGCTAATGGATCCCAGTTTTACTACTCTACTAAACACCGTTTTCTCCCTTCTTAGAGTTCAGTCAAGTTACGTCAATGAAATATTAAAGCCACGTTATGATGCCCTTGTATAAGTTTTATCCACATATTCCAGCTTTCCAATAGTATTTTGCTGTTTCTTATTAAAAATATATATAAAGTAGCTGGCATAATAAGGTGTTAACACAGGCTTAAAGCAAACGGGTGCAGAAGTGTCTCCAAAGGAGCAAAATGAGCTCAGAAAAGTTGCTCCAAAGCTCATCAGAACCTTGAATAATCCAGATTTCCCATTTAAACCCAACCACTTGTTCGCTGCCCTGTTTGGAAGGAGGGAGAACATTTACCGGAGTAACTGATATTTAGTACCCCAGGGAAAGAGGAAGAAGTGACGACCAACAAAAACACGGGAAGCAATAAAGCAGGGACAGATTTACGCACTGCTGCACCACAGTTTGCTCCTAATCAAAGTCCTTAAGGATAATCTGGCCTTGAGTCCTGAAAGAGGATAGTATTAATCCAGAGCAAAATGAATTAGCACCGCGGAGAGGTTAAAAAGATGATCCAGGTCACAAACAGAACAAAATAACCCAATCGGTAGAGGAAAACAAAAAATCTAGTAAACTTGCTCGTTTGGGTTGATTGTTTCTTTTCCTTTAGCACAGATGACTGTCTTAAACTGACAGGGCACAGCAAGTTCTGGTTTAACTTGTATTAAGTTTGATAATTCAAAACTGGTGAAGCGAACAAGGGAAGCATTTGTGGCATATTCCACCCTCTCGTATGACCCACCACTCCACCCTTTTCGATAAGGGGATGAACAATAAGCACTGCAAGCACCCCCCATCTTCCTGCCCTGGTGAACACATCTGCTCCAGCACCATGACACTGGTGTTCAAGCAACTTGGCTCTTAGGCAGCTGGAAATATAAAGCCTTTTCTAAGCAAGATTCATAGGAAATATTTCCCATTCCTACCTTTCGATTCATCTTCCGCACAAATTCCTGCCCTTCCCTCCAACAACAATGGGTTAACTACTAGGTTACTATCTACTGTTGCAGAAATCAAGCTTTCTAGTAAAAGAAAAGGTAAATCCAAATGCACACTGCCTTAGCACTTGAGAGTTCTGTTGCCATCAGTGGACAATATCTGCACTAAATGTATAGCTGAATATTTCCAGGGAGAAACTTCAATTATATGGCAATCACTGCTATCTTAATAAAAGCTAAATTAACAAAAAAAATCTCTTAGTAAAGACATCTGGTATAGTACAAATGTTAGCATAATGACACTATTTAGAAACCTGGAATTTTTTCTACCAGGCAGCTCTATTATTGCGCTGTATTAGATCTGGAGTTTAATAGATCTCTGTGGAATGTAACAGATCTGTACAGAGGAAGCTTTGCCAACCAGATCTGGTTCAGATCAAGCTGCAGTGGGCTTGGCAGTGGGTTTTTTTGCCTTTAAAGAACCATCAACAAAATGACCTTTATGGTGAATTCTGCTGAATGCCTGGAGATTGCTGGAGTTCCTACAGAAAGGAAAGGTGAGAAACATTCATATTTAAGACTAACAGACAGCTTGTTCCATCATCTCCAAACCTTCCTGGGTGTCTTTGGGTATTGAAACTTTAAAAAAAAAAAAATCAAACAAACACCAGCTAACAAACCTACAGACATCAGACATATGGGCTGGAGCGGGATCATCAGATTAGTTAGATTAACACAGCTCCCTCTAAGTATCATAGAGAATTAGGCACAACAAAGCCCGCGAGGTCTGCCCGGGAACCCAGGGTGCGTTTTCCTGCTCCGAGTCCGAAGCGCGTTACGCCAAGTCCGTGCTCAACAGCAAGTCTGGTTTTCCTGGCACTACAGGGCGGAAAAGGACGAGTAATGACAAAGAGGTGACGTCCCTCCTGCCATCACCGTTATCCCCAGCGAGCTCCACGAGGCTCCCGCAGGTCCCAAACTGATGCTATTTCAAAGCGGTTTCTCAGCCGCAGGAACAAGCAGTGCGATGCTCGGCAGAGCAGGACTCCTGTCCCACCTCTGGTGCTGGCGCTGTTTAATTCTGTCCCAAATAACATATCAAACTATCAACACGTTAGTGGAAATTACTTTCAAAGACATTAATGTTCCAGTGAAACCCATGTTATGGAGATACTGAAGCCACAGCAGCCCAGCAAGGACACGGCAATTACAGACAGTGCTACTTCTTGCTGACAGTTTCTCTAAGGCACAACATGGTTAATCGTACTTTACCTCTCAATTCCACAAAGTTATTTACGTGAACCCCAGAAAGCCTGAAGAAATCCAGTCCCACAGAAACAGTAAAGACAAAGGAGGACAGTTTAGCAAACAGCTTTAATGTGTTGTACAAGACCAGTGCTGACAAGGGAAGCAATTAATGCAACTCAGCAGGAATTTATTGTCCAGAATGGCAACTATCCCATTGTAATTCCAGTCAGACACAAAAGCACCTGATAATATGGCTTAACCCATCACTAGAATCTGTTCACTCCAAATCCAACAACTCCTTAAAGGAAAAAATAGGAAGGAAAGGAGGGAGAGAACACGCACAAGTGCCAAGCACCACAGACACCAGCAGAGAACAAACCGCACCCGTCCTCCACTGCGGTCTCAAAAACATAAACTTGTAAGGAGTAAAATGGAAGACTTGAGTAAGAAAGCTTAGAAAAGGAAGATACATTCTGATAGCAAAAGATCTGTGTCTGTAGGTGATACATTGATAAGCAGGACAGTTTATTACATATTCAGAATTTCCATAAACCAACTAGAGCTGAAAGTCTATGGGTGAAAGTTAAGAGGCAAGGGTGATACCAATGATAGGACAAGGGGTAATGGGTTCAAACTGGAACACAAGAGGTTCCACTTAAATATGAGAAGAAACTTGTTTGGGGTGAGGGTGGCAGAGCCTGGCCCAGGCTGCCCAGGGGGTTGTGGAGTCTCCTTCTGTGCAGACATTCCAACCCGCCTGGACACCTTCCTGTGTAACCTCATCTGGGTGTTCCTGCTCCATGGGGGGATTGCACTGGATGAGCTTTCCAGGGCCCTTCCAACCCCTGACACTCTGAGATTCTGTGAGAGCAAGACGATCAGCAGCACACTCCCCTTTACCAAACACCTGCTGAGAAACCACCACAAAGTTTAACCTGTTACCCTCAAAAATTCAGATACAAAGGGGCAAAGCACAACTCCAACTCATTTGTTCTTGCCCAGGCCCCCAACTGTCCATTTTTCATGTTATTTTCTGGTTTTCCACATCAATATAGGGTCTAGTCTCTCTTGGCATCCCCAACTGTCAGTCCAATGATGAGCAGAGATAAGAGGCCACACAAAGCAGCCCCCGGGTTTCCATTTCCACAGCTGTGCTATAGAAAGCTATAAGTAAAGGCACAGCCGAATTTCACTTCCCAGGAAAAACTGGACTTACTGAGCCACAATTTCCCAAAAACGCTTAACTCCACATTACTATTTCTGTGGACTACCAAACCATATGATGACACAGACCACAATTTGAACTGTACAGGCCAGCTAACTCGCTCTAAACCAAGGAGACAAGGCTGCCTTATGGCAAAACAGCTATTGCAGGAGTTTAATCAGATGGGAAGAGATACAGACTCAGAAATGTCAGCGCTCTGGAGAACGGGGCAGGGAAAAGGAGGAGATGTGAAAGTTTTCCTTACCAGTTTGAAGTCTTGAATGCTGCAGATGAAATACGGGGTATTCGGCCGGCGACTTTCAATATATACGCAATCTTTAAAAAAAACAAGATTTTAAAATAATGGAAATTAACTTCTGTACCGCCAAGAAAGAACATAAAACCAGGATAAATTAAAAAAACAGCTTAAAGAGCCACCATTTCATTTGCATAACATGTAATTCATTCCGAGTCTTACCTAAAAATAGAAACTAGATGCTTTGTGATAAATAAGGGAATTCACTGCATAAAAATTACCTGCAATTCAAATAGACATTTTGCTGGAAAAACAAAAGGAAGTCGTAAGACCGTTCTGAATTCAGTTCATTAAAATGACCGGGTCACAATCTGTGAACCAGCTCAAAATCAAACAGGAAACTAATCAGATCTTTTGCTATTAGGAACCTGCATTAACGTATTTTCTCTTCTAATTGTGAAGAAAACCAAGGCGACCAATCATAGATGGAATGCAGCAAACTACATCAGATTCAGCTCGGCAAGGACTGGGCTTTCTCAAGTTCCATTGGCCACGACAGAACCCACACACTGCTGCTGTTCGCCTTTGACAACCAGACTGCACAAGGTGGGTGGTAAAGAAGATCCCTTGGTTTAAAAACAGTCTTGGCAAGAACCACAACAGAAGCAGCGCCACAAAATTACAGGAAGGATGGGAAAGGAGTGCCCGATTAACGATAACGACCTTAGCAATGAGAAAATTGGCACACGGTTTGCTCCAAGGTAAAGATGCTGCTCCCAAAGCCAAACAACTATTTAAAGGCCCTTGTGTTCTCCTTTTTTAAGTAGCAGTTACCGACTTCAAGACAAGACAAAGAACACCGGCTATTCTATTAATCATTTTCCATGAACCTATTTATATTTCTAGAGAAAAATTCCAAAGTCTTAGAGTTTCATAAGACATCTTTCAAAACACAGCTAATACCCTGCTTCGTGTCTTGTAAAATCTGAACGTTTTTCAAGACATTTTCTAGTTCTTTCGCTGCACAAAGAGCACAGAGAATGTTCCTGAGGATGTGTCGTCACTGTTCTTCACAATAAAACATCTTCTTACCCAAAGAAACAAGGAAAGCCAACCTGTACTCGGGAACCCTCTCACCACTCAGAGGTAACTCCAAGAGTCATTTAAAAGAACAAGTTAACTCGCATATTGGATTTATTATGAATCCTTGCCAACAAAAAGCATCAGAGCAGAGGAGACATGGTCAGGAGGACAAACTTGCAAAAATTCCAGTGCTCGATGAGTTATTTACTAAATGTAGTGATTTATCTTAATGATGACAGTATCACAGGAAACTAAGTAGCAAGGCTACGTATGTTTCATGTATGTAAAATGCACTAAAATCTTGGGGGGGTTTTCTTCTTTTAGTAATAAAATAACAATCAACAGTTTTATATAACAACCTCCAGTATCTGTGAAATGAAGAATTACGTCCGTTCACGTCAAGTACAACTTTTAATTTCCAAAGAGCCAGTTTCAATTGTGCAGGTCCCAGCTGGGGCAGCGGCAGCAGCACATGTACACTGTAAAAACAGCAATAGCGTGTGGGTCATCAACCACCAACACCCGAAGAACGGGGATCTGTTTGACTTGTAACTCGCACTTATAGCCCAACTGCATCCAAAACCCTGAAAATCCCACAGAAACGCTAAAGTCAGGGGGAAAGCGTCTCACCTGCCTTGCAAACGCATCCTCTCTGCCTCCCTGCACTGATGCACTAGGATTTACTCCTACTACATGCAATTTAAGCATATCAAAGCATTGCTGCACTGTTTTGTATTCCAGGCTTCCTTGGCTAACCTCATTTTAAGAGCCCTTGACTCACACAAACCAGGTGCTCAGTACCACCCATTCACACACCGTTCCATCGCTCACTTGCAGGAAGTTTTTCAGGATTCACTGGGGAATTTGTATCAAAAGGCACCAGATTTCAGATACAGGCAACGCCACAACTTCCAACATCTTTTCTTAATATCTCCGTTTCACAAGCGTCGTTTTCCGGGTGCTGTCAGACAGCGCACGGAATGAACACCTCGGCGTCCCTCTGAAATGGGTGACACAAAAGAATCCGGCATCCGGTCGGGTACAGCAGACGTTGCCTCCCCGCTGTATTGTGCTAAGGGAGGCCCCGCTGGCTGCCGGCCGAGATGAACCAACCATGCCACCCAGTTCAGGTGTCTCCAAAGCAATAGAGGCCATACAGATTAAAAAAAACAAGTTAATTCAGGTGTAAAGCAATGGCACCAATGCTAGAAGCAGAAAAAACATGCCAAAAGGAGGTTTATGGATGCATTCACATCCGCCACTCAAAGCTCACCATGAAGAGCCGTTACTTTGATTTACCAGAAATCCAAGCCATACAGTATTTTGAAGAACGGCTTCGATGTGGACCCAAGCAAAGAGAAACCATGTGCCGTTTTTCCAATGCAACACACCTGTGTAGATAAAACTTATGCCCACAACAAAAATAAAGCCTGTTTGAAGCTCCCTGCACAGCCAGCGGGACCCACCGCCTGTTCTCAACCACGAGCACATTCCCTTCCTTTCCTATTTCGTGTAAAACATCCCACTGGAGATGAAGCATTTCTACGACACATGGTACAGAGTCATTATGCCTTTGGGCTTGTGATATTCACCAGATGTGTCCTAGTTCTGAAGGGTTACATTAATATTCGCACACTGAAAGCTGCTTTTAAAAATGGAGCTTCAATAGGTGGACTTATAGATCTTTTGGAAGAAAAAAAAACCCCAACCACTTCTACTTCCCTGAACACACGAACCTTTCCCAGCCTGAATGCTGCGTTTTGGGTAGTAACCGTCTCCACAATTAGAATCCTTTTATGTCTAAGCTAATGAGTCTACACTTGCATCGTGCAAGAGCCAAAGCCTGAGGCTCTGCACAGCTCCACAGGAACCATGGTCCTCGAAAGCCGTTGTCAAGGAATTGTCTCCATCCCGCTGCCATCACATCTCAGCACTCACAAGCCCAGAGTCCGCAGGAGCTGTAATTAGAATCCCTACAGACACACATTGCCCAGTTCTGACATCCCAGGGCCTTACTGGATTGTGAGTTCTTTCCCTCATTTTGCTTTCCTTTAGATAGTCTGTGTTGGAGTTAGAGGTCCTTAAAAATTATATGCTAGATGTGTAAATAAAAACCACTCTTAACAACTTGGGTATAACCTGGGGGAGCTCATTGGACCCCAAGTTTGAATAGCTTGTGCATCAACCTTGTTACACCCACCCACGTGAACCATCAGACTCATGTAACGTGAGCTCTACATTTAACCACCCGTGTGCTAAAATGCACACTTCAGATACACTTATCCCCGCAGCACACGTCGACCTTCCCGTTCCACATCCACCGCTTCTAACCCAGAGACAGCGCTGATCCCAACACTCTCAGTCCATGAGAGGAATTTGTAGGATGTAAGAAACTGTAAAAAAAACCCCGTAACCCTGAAAACAAGTTGTGGGAATAAAGGATGTCTACATCCCAGAATTAAAGGATATTTCCATCCCTCCATTCTGGTGTCTTATAATTAAAAGTACCCTCTGCCAAGCAGTGAAGAAGCATCATCAGGCCATTCGGAACTCCGATGGAGCCAAACTAGCGGGACCAGCAGGCTCTTCATTGCAGTGCCTCAGGTACTTCAATGCCACAATCCTTCACCACCACCACGCAGAACACACTTAAATACAATTAGGAACACGATATTAGCAGTTACACATCATTAATAACCAAATGGTAACTTTCAAAGAAAAATATCTGCAACATTCCATGAATCCTAAATGTTGAAATCTAAATTTGCCTCTGTTCTGAACACAAGAATATCCCCAGACCCTTGAAAACAAAGGTCAGTAACGGAAACAGCTCTAACTACAGCAGCATTTGGCATGATGGTTTAGAAACGAACGCAGAAGCGCGGGGAGGGACGCACGGGGAATGACAACCACATGGTTGTAAGTGGAAAAAGATGACCGGTGACAGGTAGGGAGCTCCGCAGTCGCCTCTCCCCAACAGTACAGCTGACAACAAACAAATTGCCGGTCTGATCTTCCAGCCCCGCTCCCCGCTGAGCACATTCCAGCCCCGCTGCTGGCGCCGCGTCAGGAAACATCGCCCTGTTCTGCAATAAATGCTTCAACCAATTTACCATCCACAGCGGAGGCTCGCAGGAGTGTTCCTGCTGCCCGGGCTACAGCTCTTCTCTGGCAAATGATTTTATTATAAACTGGTATCATAGCGAATCCATTTTCTTTAAGGGGTTTTGCTGCTGTTTAATGGACTGTCAGTGTAATTTAGATTTCATCTATTTAAACTCATTCAAGCCTGGGCTCCTGATTGTACAATAAATGGAACATATTTCTGTTCAACAAAATTAATGGCAGCTAATTGTAGTCTGCAGGTCCCAATTTTATAAAAGCAACTGCGGTTCGGGCACCCAGCGACATCGTTTCCCACACCAATTATTCTCCTGTACTTTTCATGCATGTCCACAACACCATACGGTTGTTCTTCCAAGACGCCTTCAGACATAATCTCTTAATGATTTTGATACAAAGCAAATATTTTCTTACAGAAAGTAGCATCCCCCAAAAACGCCACAATGAATGCGAAGATCTGTAGATGCTCAGCCTCTAACTCACATTGGGGTATCTTCCTATCTTAGAATTGTTTTTTCTTCTCAATTAAATACATGAAAAGGGAGGAAGGGTAGGAATAAGAGTGCAGGCCACTAAAAACTAATTAAACAACCAGTTTATCTAAGAGTTCCCTCTGTAGCAAGAGATCGGCTTTACTGCACACACCATTTCAAACAGACTATTCTGATCCTTTAAGGTCACCAACTCCTGCTGGAGGTGCAGCCTTTGCTCCCAACACTTCTCACGGGTATTTTACAAATGCCTACGTAGCCACCTGTCCCTCAAACCTCAGCTGGATGCATTTCAACAGCTCTAAATGGCATTAGAAGTTCAAACTATTTTAATTGAAGTAAACTGAGGACAGGCCGTGAACAGTTACTGCGGCCACAAACTTCACTTTCCTCCTTGAAAACCCCTATTTCAAGGAATTCCTTCCCCTTGGTCCGGGTTTCCTGCAGCTGCTTCCCACTCACTGTGTTTTTAGTTCAAAACTTCCATTTGCCTAGTTTCGTAATGGCATGCTACGTCCCCATAAATACCACTTTTTGCTTTGGTCACAATCCTATATTCATCCTCTGCAAAAACAACTCCCTATAACACAGTCTGCAAATCTGCTCATATCTGTGTGGCACAGATAAAATTACAAGTTTTCACCTATAGCTGTTGTAGTCACACACACCAAAAAAAATCCCGTCAATAAAGGTTCATGCAATATTTATATTTCACATCCACCCTGTAACAGCTCCAAAGCACCACAGCTTTATAAGGTTTTTTTACTTTGCATTACAAGATGTTATAAAGTTCATTTAGTACACAGCATATGCTCACAAAGTTCACGTAATGCATGTTCCTTTTAGGAACTCTTGATTATGGCAGCCCATGGTAGTATTAACACATCTCCTTTCGTTAGGGACTGTTCTGATGAGCACAGAGGGGTGACTCACGGATCAAGTATTAACAATAACCTTAGAAAGTCTGCTCTAAAATTCTCCACTCGCACAGTTATCTGCTATGAAAACGCTATCACAATTCACACACTGACAAAGAGGACAAGAAAACCTCCCCGTCAGAGCCCTGTCCCCAGCGCCAGGTACCCCCAGCCCCCGGGGACAGTCACCTCCCCACTGCTCTTCATGACTTAGACACAAAAGCCGAACAAAGCCAGAGGATCCATTTGCCAGATCACCCTTGATCTGCACTTAAGGCTCCATCTGTCCAGGCCAGCAGCTGGCCAGCACTCAGGAGTAAATACCAGCTCTGGAAATGCATCTTCCCCCCCCGCGCAGTTTGGCTTATGCTTTCTGCTTACGCTAACAGCACATACACAGACAATTACTAACATGCAGTTAAGCAGTCGATGTATGCAGTTATGTAACCTCCTTTTTCTACGCTTCAAGCTGTTCACCTACTCACCCGATCTTTACAAACCACGCTTCTTATAAAAGTCTAAAACGCTGAGAATAAAAACTAATGACAACTGTTATAAGCAACAGCACAGAACAATAACAACACACGTCTCAGCTGCACGTGGAAACAGTTCTCTACAGACCTCAAGCAACTCCAAAGAAAATCCTTCTGCGATGCTTTTGTGCGTTTTGTTAACCCTCCTGACATGTTTAAAGACTCACCTACTAAACCAGGCTAGAAGAAATCTCAGCCCAACTACATCTTAGGTAAATGTAACTCTGGTTCGGCTGGGACTGGAACTGCATTGGCCACGTTCCGCGGGACAGACACTGATGGTCGGGTCTGCAGGTTCACAGAGAACAGGACCCAACACCTTCTGTGATCTTCTCATTGTGATAGTGCAATATCCCTACACCTGAAGGCTTCAAATCTCAGCCACAACTATTTCATAGCTTATGAAGTGCTCCCTTGGAGGAATGGCCACGTACACTGTAATCACAGAATGTATCACAGTGAAAAGCATGTAAGATCTCACTTTGGCACATCTGGTGACAACTGAGCAGCAGTATTTCACAACGGAGCATCCGATCTGTAAATTCTGTCTCTCTCTCCTTCTCCAATGCCTGTCCAGACAATAGTTGATGGGGTTATGGTGCCTCCTAAACTGCACTCAGGGACAGGAATCTAACAACACTTAGAAGTGACATCAACCTATACATCCAGAAAAGTTACTACTCAATTTATATTTTGCAGTAGCAATATCCCACTTCATACTAGTGACTGTGATTTTCCATGCCTTAAGAAAAGGCAACTAAACCAAAAAGTGCAACGGCTGTCCCAAACAGCGATTGCCCAAAGCATCTCAAAGCTGCAAAGAGACACATTCCTACTTTTTCTTACACCAGGCCAGAGGTTGCAGGATCCACATAAAGCTCATTCTGCCTCTTTTCCTGCACAATATCAAACTGCACTTTCCATATCTAACACTCTACACCTCTCCTTCCAGCCTCATATGCATCTGAAAACACGTTGGACAAAGAGGCTCTCGTGTCAGCGGCTCCAGAGCTGTTTGGGACGCCGGGAAGGCGCAGACCGCGCTGCTCGCCCCGCAGGAGCGTTTCATCTTGTGCCACCTCGTGCTGGTGCCACTTGCTGATGAGCTGTTCGTAAAGCTACTGATGTCACTGTAGAAACAGATCCTCCTAAGTCCTTTTAATTCCCGCAGATCCATTTAAATGTTTCTACGTCGGCAAACAACACTGTCCTCATCTTCAGGTGACATCGAGTCATCTGTTTTCCTGAGGCTCCAAATCTACTTAGGCTTTCATCCAGAGATTTGCCAGCCCAGCGTTCAAGGTGCCATTGTGATGCCATTACATCAGTCTGCTCAGTAGCAACAATATCCGTGGTATTACGTTCTGGGCTCTAATACAGTAATATCCCTTCCTGACGTGTCAAACACACTGAATTGGAATGGGACAGGACCCAAACAGCTTCCTCCAGCAGGAGGGGTGAGGAAAAATGTAATAAAATATAACAAGGGCAAGTGTAGAGTCTTGTATCTGGGCAGGAACAACCCCAGGTTCCAGTATAAGTTGGGGAATGACCTATTAGAGAGCAGCGTAGGGGAAAGGGACCTGGGGGTCCTGGGGACAGCAGGGTGACCATGAGCCAGCACTGGGCCCTTGTGGCCAGGAAGCCAATGGTACCTGGGGTGGGTTAGAAGGGGGTGGTCAGTAGGTCAGAGAGGTTCTCCTGCCCCTCTGCTCTGCCCTGGGGAGACCACACCTGGAATATTGTGTCCAGTTCCTATAGCAAAGCTGTTGAATTCCCCATGGGGTTTGGAACAGTTGGAAAAAGCCCGGACAGCCGTGCCAAAAGCACCTTAGAGCCACCCAAGTCCAGTACGATACACTGACAGCACTTCGGTACCTTCTATACCAAAAATCATACACAGGCCCGACTGTCTAACCCAAACAACAGGTGTAGTTCTGAAGTCTGGTTTGCATAGCAGAGTATCCAAGTGTTTAAATTCACATACAGTCTGACATTCAAAAACGCAGAACTGCAAAAAAACGTGCTACAAAACAAGAGCACCAGCTTCAGAGGACACCCAATTAGGAGCTGGGTGTTAACGACGCCGCATGTGCGTACAAACCGTATGGGAAGATCGAGCCTTGCACACTGTGCTCTATTTTGGCAAAAGCCAGGAGGATAGAAGGGAATAAATCTGCACTGGAAATGGAAGGAAATTCAGCATTTATAACAAATCTAATTGAATCTAAGAGGAGGAAAAAATAATCTCAGTATTGATGCAACTGTCTTATAACCATCATTTCCTTCTGCTGAGGAAGCCTATAAGCAAATCTCAATATACATTGCATGAGAAATATTAATTGGTTACCATGAGAGTCATTTTGACAAAAGCAACGTAAGAAAAAACTATTAGACTTGTAAGGAAACGAGGGGAGGTTGTGGGGGCTGAGAGAACAGATGGGGAAAGGGGCCACCCAGCTTTTAGGACAGGTCTGTGTGATCTCCAAAGATCAGTCACAGAGTGTTTCTAAGCTCTACTCTATAAATTTTAATACGTAGTTTAAAGCTTCACATACATTTATTGTATCTACGCAAGTTAATATGGACAGTATTTATACAGTCACAACATAGTGTAACCTTTCATTTGAAAAAATTCCAATTACCTATTGATTTACAGTTTATTTGCTATTACTCAAATATGGCTGTTGAGCTCAGTAAAGAAAAAAGTAATAAGTGTTGGATTAAGAAGTTTACAGCAATGGTGTAAATATATGAGATTTTAACCAAGGACAACTTAGTAAAAAAATGCAAACCTTGAACAATCACCCCTATCTGATAAGAGCATTTAAGTGAAAGAATAAAACAAAGGGAAAGGATTTCCTTGCCGTACATCCCCAGAGCCCTAAGCTGAAGGCCGCTCTCCGTTCTGCACCTTTCATTCCCATCTCGCTAATCCTTGCTGCGCAAGGCTCATTCATTTAAACTCTCTTAATCCCTCCTAAATTTCATGTCATTTGTACCCTTAGTTAAAAATACACCTCCCTATACGTAACCAGCCATAAGACAGATGCTAAAATTGCTTCAGAATGTATTAATGCACCAGAACGTGCATTCAAGATCTCACTCCTGTTAAGAAATTATCTTTTAAATACAATTTTAAAATTAGTATAGAAGTACTCCAGGCGCTGCAGCCACTGGGTAAACAGTGCTAATGCTTCTCCATCCTACTACATGGTAAAATTGAGATCACAAATCCATTTTCCACCTTAATTTCCAGCCAAGTCTTCTTGCAATAACGCCGGCGTAGCGCATTGTTCTGCTGGGCCCACACAACAGCTGTTCTTAACAGATTCTCAATTATTTTTCATCCTCTGATACTGAAAATAAGATTGTCACCAAAGCTTTTCCAGGCTCCCTATTGCTACTGCTCGGGCACAAAAATACAATATGACTCAGCTACAAACCCCCGGCCAAGAGAAAAACATCTCTGAACGGTTTGAAATGATAACTAAAGCACTTCAATAGATACGCGATTGTGACAAATCCTGGTAGATTTAAGTGAAAAGAGACTACAGCATTCACACGGAAGAACAGGTATAGAATTCAACACCCCCAACCAGCAGCATTTCCACCCATCTGATGCTGCTCACACATACAATGAGGATTTCAGAGTATTTACAGCAACTGCAAC
Source organism: Columba livia (assembly GCF_036013475.1). Lineage (NCBI taxonomy): Eukaryota > Metazoa > Chordata > Aves > Columbiformes > Columbidae > Columba > Columba livia. The sequence goes on from NC_088622.1 coordinate 2,967,690, forward strand.
TGGATGGAGCATTTAGAGCATTCACATCTGTACTTACACAATGAGATTTTACTAGTTGAGATATACAGCACCTCATGGAAAAATGCCACGAGGTTTTACCTCATTCATTTCCATGGTTTTTAGTTCGAATCCATCTCTATTTTGCTCCAGCAGTTATTACAGCATACTGATCATTTTCCAGAGGAGTAATATAGAACTACCAGGGCCCTTAAGCCAGTGCTTTAAAGAGGAAAGTCAAACATAACCAATTCCTCGTGGTGGAACAAACAACTGCAATCACCACTTTTTAAATGCTGTGTAGATAAACACAGGCATTTCTACTCAAAACTGACGAGTCGAGCTGGCAGAATAACCTCATTTTCAAGTACAACTTCATTTGGAGGAAAAAGTTATCTGGCAACAACCACAGGTTGGATCTTGAAACCTGACATGAGGCCCTAAATGTGGATTAAGCGGCACATCCAAGACACCCAGAGCACGCTGCAAGTTCCTGCTGCTGTCCCCAAAACACCCCAGCTATTTGCTGACACTGCTGTGCACGGGCATTAGCTGGGAATGTGAGGCCGGAATCAACGGCGCCGTGGCTACGAGACCTTCACTCACTGGGTTTCTCTTTCACAAACAGAAGCCAGGACAGGAGCCCAACAACGAAACCACAGCTTGTCAGAAGCCCCTGTGAGAGCTGACACCTCTCCAGGCCGCCCAACCCAACCACCAGCTCAGAACAGCGTTGGAGCAAAGTGCTTCGTCCAATTTAATCTCAATATTCCCAGTGACACAGATTCCATACGATACACAGATATTTGATGTAGTAGTAAGAAAAAAGGGTGGCTTTTTTTCAAAGGGGAGCTAAGCGCATTCCAACAAATCAGATGTTACAAGATATAGCTAAAAAAACTTTTGCATGTGTATCCATGTTTGTCTCCAGTGGAAATGTGGCAGCCTGCCCCTAGGACAAGCACAATTTAAATAACCAGACAGCACATTGTGCTGTCAGCTGCAGCCAACTAACTGGTAGCTCTGGTGCCCAATTTCTTTCAAAGGAAACAAGAACTTCTTACCTCCGGGCCGGTATACAACATCATCCTCCGTGATGAAGGACGTGATTTCACCGTTGTCTGTTCTCTCGTACCGCGACTTCTTCTTGGGTGGTTTCTTCTTGCTCTTCTTCGTGGACTCCTCCGTGGTGGCGCTGTTGTTGTCATTGTCCTCGTCTTCGCTGTGGTCGCTCTCCGCGTAGTTCTTGGCGCCTCCCTCCAGCGTACAGCTCCGCCGAGGCCGCGAGTTCTCGCTCTCCCTCGCCTTGTCCCTCTTGTCTCGCTCCTTATCCCGGTCTCTGTCCCTGTCCTTCTCTTTGTCTTTGTCTTTCTCTTTGTCCGCTGTCATGATTCGCCACGTGCCTTCTTCTGTCCTCTCACGGCTGGGCCTCCGTGAAAGGTAGACAGTGAGCCTGGGCTTCAGTCTTCTGAATTTCTCACTCAAATCCAGGAAAAATTCAACCACTCCAACAACCCCAGCGTTTTAAAAGGGTTCTTGAAAGCAAAGAGGGGGAGAAAGAAGGGAAAAGCTCACGTTAATATTAAAAATTCTTTCAATTTCTGAAAATAAAAACAAAACCCCACACCTTAAAGCGATTCAGTACAGAAAACAAAGGACGGGAAAATGTCGCTCTTCTGAAGCATCTGTAGAGACGATAACTTATGAAGCACCTATAAAATGTCTGAAGTTATGACCATCCTCAAAAAGATCTCACAACTCCTTAAAGTATTTAATTTAGTGCAGAAATATAATAAGTTCTTGGGTGGGAAGCGCTCACGGAACAGACACATCGTTCCATACCTGGGGCTGAATAAGCAGCATGTGAGTAGTGGGGGAAAAGCCAATTGCAAGAAATGAAGAGTCTACAACTTCTTTTCTCCAAGCAAATGAAAAAGTTTAGCGAGCAGCTATGAATCAAACCACGGTAGTTACAAGCGCACTAACAAATCTCCTCCTCCCTATATCAAAACCACGACCTTTCACGCTTGCTTTACCTGTAACAGAACACAAGGAAACGGATTTTGTAACTCGTTACCTTCACACACTCAGATTGCTGCTGGGGAGTACAAAAGGAAGAGATAATCCCACGTGTTTTACTTCCCTGACCATCCAAAACAGTTCACATCAACTCCATTAGTTGTTCCTCCAACACAAGTTTGGATTTAAAAACACAATTGTGACGAGTATTTGCAAGCCCAGAACTATGGGCCTGGATCCCCTGAGCAAAACGGGGTGCACACGAGAGCCGCCTGCTCTGCTGGTTCGGGAACAACTCCAACTGAGTCCACTGGCTAGAACCCCATAGCATCAAAGTCACGGCCCTAAGAAGACTGAATGTTCATGCATTAAGCACCTGAGAAGGAAAAAGACTATTCTGATCGTTAAGAATTCGGCTGAGAAGCCAGCAGTGCCGTGTATTTGAAATTCCTTCACTTACACCAATCTCAAACTACAATACTCTCGTCCCTGTTGGCTGCTACTTCAGCACTGGAAACAGCCAGAGACACAAACTGCTTTGCTGATCCAGTTCAGGCGGTGGCTCCAACCTCTCGGGTGTTTCCTCAATGAACCCATCATGCAGGTAGGAAATGATTCTGTTTTCTCCCGTTTCCAGCAGCTGCCACGGCTCTGATAACACTCCCGGGGAATCCAGGGGAACTCCAGGAGAGCAGACTACAACGAACCTGTCAGTTGTCACAGAACCTCAGATCACAGCGATAGCAACGGCCTACAGGGACTCTAAGGAACGCTTTGAGTTTCTAGAGGCTGGAAACACCCCAGGAGCAAGCTTGAGGGGTTTCTTCCTATTGTTGTTGATACAAAACTCACTTCAGAGGCTAAATAATCTATTTGTTTTGAATTAAAGCTCTTTACTCTCCCAGGGCAATCTATAAATTACAAGTAGTTGCATCTCAACCTATGCACAAGAGATCTTTGTGGTATTTTCCCTTGTTACTAACACCAGAAACCAAAAGCAAACAGTGATTTATAAATCAAAGCGTGCACCCTGTGTTTGGAAGGATCTCTTCAACCACAGGAGCACAAAATATCCTGCAAGTGAAACAGTACGTCATCTATAAATTAAGCATCTGTATTTGGTCTGACATGCTCTTTATTCGCCCACCAACCGCACCACCCGCTCCGTGTCCAAAAGCTCCAATGTCCCCTAATCACTCTTGACCAACATGTAAATATTTAAAATACAATCTGCTGACTCAATGTAATTTATCAGTTACAGATGTTTTAGTGGGTTAAGCACTTTTCTCATTCTATATGGAATTATGCATGAATATGGAACCCATCAAACTGACATCATCACAAAAATCACAACAATATTGTGAACCTTCTTTTTTGTTCTCTAAAGTAAACGGGGATAACGATCAAGTATATTGCCAAACACAGTAATCACACAGATGTTTAAATCTGGATTAGGACGGTAGAAGCAAATACATTGAAAATCTTAAGTGGTTTTTGGCAGGCTCTGTCGCTTGGGTTTCCAGTAATTTTACTCACTGGCAGCTTCTCATTCTCATTCTAACAAACAACCACCAAAGCAGCTGCTTCTGTCATCATCCCAGAGAAGAGAAATTCAGGTTACAGCACCCCAGGTTGAGGAGTATTAACTGCCTTTGATCCTGGTTTACTGCTTCTTCCACAGGGAATTTTTAGAGCTTAATCTTGGAAAGAAGTCGTTTAAGCTAAAAGGGGAACATTAACTTTACAAGGGCTGAGACTCTACACAAAGGAGCGCAAGAATAGCCCCGTCCATTATTAGCTCAATGCAATTTGAAAATCCTGAGGGAAAATTTTAGCTTCGGTGCAACCACACTCAAAGATCTCTTTTATTTGTTGTTATTTAAGTAGAGCCACAGGATACATCCATTTATCCAAGTTGCTTACATCCAGGATGGGATAACTTATCTCCAGCCCGTATTCCAGCACACACTGCAGGTCCTTGTTATCCTCCACTGTTTACAAACCAGACATAAGCCAAAAACCACGTCTGCAGAACTACTCGCTGAAATCCTCTGTTCTCTGCTCTCTAGCAGAAAACGCAGATACCTACGACTTCAAACCAATCCAGCAGACACAATTTAACTTTAAACTTCATTTAAAATCTGAAGTGCAGAAGTTCATAATCATTCTTTTCAACTGCTCCTTACCCCACGTTCACCTGGTCAAGGTTTGGGGTTTTTTTTTTTCAGCGTTTTAAATTTGAATTAGATTTAAAAGACTCCGAGTCAGGAAAGCAGGAGCCTACTTGTACGAGCAATGAGTTCTAGGCAGATCTGGGCACTGTGAGTTATTTTAAGATGGTTAAACCCCAGTTACCCATTAGACACGGCTCAGAGATATTTGATCTATACACCTGGATATCATTATCAGAGCAAAAGGCACAAATACCACCTTTCCGCACATTAAGTACTTAAACCTCTTAACTAGTACTAAAGAGTCAGATTGTAAAGAAATATGAGACCAGGTCCCACAGAAACGCTACGAGACAAACAGAAAAGCACTAAGTACACAGGGTAACTAAAAATACAGACAAGAGCTCCTTTTTCTTATTTAAGCCAGACAGATAAATCTTTTAACAAGATTCATTTGATCATGTGTTACCACTCTCAATAAACACAACAGGACCGTTCTTCTGTAAGCTTTAAGTCTCCTATTGCAAGATAAAAGGGCAGAGTTTTCAGCAAATGTCAGATTAAAGAGCTATGTGCCGCAACCGCTGGAGTTCCAGGGAATTTTTCCTGGTTTTGATGTCAAGGAAGAATTTTAACTCGGTTTTAGCGCAAGGAATTAATATATATATAAAAAGAAAATGGCCCATAACGATTCCCTTATACACTCATAATTTTCTTCCTCTGTTCTCATGCACCATATGAGTCCCCTCTGAGGACTGTGCTGCTCTGGTTGGTATCTCAGCAGCTTTCCAGCTGTTCAAGAACAGCTGCCTGTTCTTCAATGGGACCAGCCTGTGACCCCCCTGGAAGCAAGTTTGCTGAAAAGCCTTTTTAAAAGCTCCCTCCAGTGAATAATATGCCGCTTATCAGTTGTCTTCCTTATCTCCTTCCCTGGCATTTTGAGTTTCTAACACAAATATAGCACTGGAACACTCGGCCAGGGATGGCCATTAGGAGTTACATATTTACAGCCCGTAGCTCTTGTAAGCCCTGGAAGCACATGCAATTAAAAGCGTGTTTTGTTCACTTTGAACTGCTCTCTACTAATCATCCCCAAATGGCTGAAGCAGCCGGTGTGCCCAGAAACAACCCGGCGCTGGCTCCAGCAGCATCTCTCACATCAGGAGCTGCTTCTCCTGACAACCACCTTTTTTTTCTCCCTGCTATTTACCCAACTTGACCCGAGAAGAGCAAAACAAGAGCTGTCCTGTTTCTGGGCCGCGCTCCGCTCCCAGCTGTCAGCTTCTAAATCACAGGCTGTAACGCTGTGGACCAGCGATCTGCACGTTCCGCCCTCACATCAACACGCTCCGATTTGGGATATTGGGGCATCGTTCCGAAATCCAGATCCAGCGGCGGCTTGACAGGTGAGCTATGCAGGATGACAGCTTGATAAGATGGTAATTCCCACTCTTCAGCACAATGGTGTTGCTAGAAAAGCTTAAAGGAACAGGAAGAAACAAGAGAGCGAAGGAGATTCCTCCCAAAAAAATCAAAGCAGCGTTTCACAAGGCAAAAAATAAATTCTGCATTTGTCAGCAGAAAACAACAGGCTGTTCTGTGCATCTTCACAGTTACGCTTCCAAAGGAGAAACATTTCATTGCATTTTACTCAAGAATGTTTCAAGCATCTTTAAATCCTCCCCCAGAAAGCAGCCGGGTTTACCCAGCAATTGTGAGGACTTGTAAAGACTGGGTCTAAGAGAGGAAAGTAACACTTCACTTTGTCCTATTCCAGTCGGCACAGGGCAGATAGGACACCTATCTACCCATGAGAGACCATAAATCCAGTAAGTACTAATAACATTTCACAAGACCTTCAGCTTTGCGCACAGAATAGACTGAAAGACCAGGTGTAATATTTGGGGTGCTATCAGCTCCTACCTTCTCCAAAAACAGTCACACAATTTAGGTACAATATTCACAATGACCTGAGAAAAGCTTTGAGGACAGCTGCTTTTAGCCAGTTTTACACATAGGCTTCCATAAAAGTCATGTAATTCCAAATAAGTCACAATTTCCCTCCGCTTTAGCTCAAGAGCAGCAGGATAAAAATCAATAGAGTCTTAGAAAGTTTCTGTACTCTCAATAAGGTTTCCCAATCTTAACAGATGAATTAGCCAGACTTTCCGCTGTCTGTGTTCCTGTGTGGTGAAGGATGTATAAACCAGCAGGGCCGACAGCGGAGCCGTCTGCACACCCACTGCGGGATGAGGCTGTTAGTTCAGCCACCAGCCCAACACTCATTTATCACGCTGGGACACATAAAACACCAAAGAAAAACCCCTCCAAACCCTCTGCCCTCTTCACCTCGTGCACATTCCGAGCAGCTCAAGGGCCACTTCAAAACCAGAGAGCAGCCGAGATAGAGAACTAGGGCTGCAGCGCAAAAACCCAGATCCCAGCCCACCGGATTGATCCGCTCCATTCAGACGTGACACTCAGAACTGCTCGAGTCATTTTAAAAGGTGCTTTAACAGCCTCTATAGCCATAACATCTGGGAACAGCGAGCCACAGACAGTAAATATGAAGCCACGTATTTATTTCTTTTCCTCTGAAGTCATTCAGGCTAATGTAAATGATTACTGCACTATAGGTCTGGAGTAACGTAAAGTAGCCATCCCATAACGCCATTAAAAAATAGGACTTTTTAATATGTCCATGTAATGCAACACAGCTCCTTCAATTTAAAAGGTTGTTAGGGGAGAAAAGGCCCAAGGGACCTGTAAAGAGCTGCTATTGTAACAAGAACCATTATCTGGGGAATTTAATGTCATTTGGAGCCAAGAAAACATCTGTATTATAAGGTTGCTTAACAACATTTAAAACAGGGAAAAAAAGTTAAACAAAAAACTTGTCGTGATATACAGCAGATCATGCTGAACAGATTCTACTTTTATCTGGCAGATTCACTTTGCTTTGCTTTCCTTCCAGCAACCGTATCAAACCAGATCTGGATTCCCAGGATAACTATTCAGCCAACAAAACCCAGATTAGAGACAAAACGTGAGATTAGGGTGGAGGAACCTAAAACAAAAGCAGTGGAAACCATTCCACAGAATCCCAGAATGTCAGGGGTTGGAAGGGCCCTGGAAAGCTCATCCAGTGCAATCCCCCCATGGAGCAGGAACACCCAGATGAGGTTACACAGGAAGGTGTCCAGGCGGGTTGGAATGTCTGCACAGAAGGAGACCCATTGCCCCTTGTCCTGTCACTGGTTGTCACCGAGAAGAGCCTGGCTCCATCCTCCTGACACTCAGCCTTTAGATATCTGTAAGCATTAATGAGTCCCCCCTCAGTCTCCTCTTGTCCAGCTCCAGAGCCCCAGCTCCCTCAGCCTTTCCTCACACGGGAGATGCTCCACTCCCTTCAGCATCTTGGTGGCTGCGCTGGACTCTCTCCAGCAGTTCCCTGTCCTGCTGGAACTGAGGGGCCACAGCTGGACACAATATTCCAGGTGTGGTCTCCCCAGGGCAGAGCAGAGGGGCAGGAGAACCTCTCTGACCTACTGACCACCCCCTTCTAACCCACCCCAGGTACCATTGGCTTCCTGGCCACAAGGGCCCAGTGCTGGCTCATGGTCACCCTGCTGTCCCCAGGACCCCCAGGTCCCTTTCCCCTACGCTGCTCTCTAACAGTTCATTCCCCAGCTTATACTGGAACCTGGGGTTGTTCCTACCCAGATTCAAGACTCTACACTTGCCCTTGTTATATTTCATTAAAATCACCCAAACGAAAACTAGATCAGGTTATTTTTGGAAAACCCTTTTAAGGAGCAAAGGCAAAAAAACTGGTCTTCAGCCACATGAACTGTTTTATTTAACTCCAAGCAACTGCCTGTGCATTTGAAGTACTCGAAATGGCAGAATAACTGCAGGGTGGGCTCCTCAGATGAGCTGGCGGACCAGACATTTCCACTGAAATGTGGCTGTAATTAAAGCAATTTCTTTCTAAAGAAAGCAGCGTCCTCAGAGTTACAGACACCATGGCCAAGACTGAGGAAAGCTCTAGCACTGCGTAAAATTCCACAACAGCGGAAACAAAGAAATGGTGCTCTTTCAGTCCTGTGACAAAGGGGGGGAAAACAGCACAACATCATCAGAACAAGCAATGGGTATTAACAGGGCAGAATTTTTGTTGTCCACCATTTTGACATAAACATCAATACAAATGATATTTCTGCCTAGTGAAACAGTCTAATTTCAGCCACTGGTCTCATTTTCTCCGAGGAGCAGCTTATTTTGGTTAATGACGGAGCCGACGTCAGAATTTCCCCGCACAGCCTCTCCTCCCCGGCAGAAGCGCTGTTGTAATCGGGAGATTAAGGGGGCTTATTCATGCGTGAAATGCAGCTTGATCTCCGTCTCGTATTACAGACGGTCTACAGCAAACGGTCAGCATAGTCTTCATAATTTCACAACACTTAACAACAAACTACATCTCGCTCCCTTTATTGCACCGACAGGAAACAGTAACAAATACTTGAGCATTTAAAGTAGTAAAACCTGACTAGTGGAAGTTCAACCTTTGGTCTTCACTCCTCAGCTACACAAGCAGGTTCTGCTACGAGGCAGCAGGAATATTATTCCAAAAGCAAATATACACAATGCTCTGTACACAAATAGGCGCAAGCACAGAAGTTGTGAGACAGCTGCACTGTTTCGACACAATTTTATCTGCAGTGACCCCGCACAACAGTTCATTATCCTGCTATATTCTCGCTAAAGATTTCAAAACACACGTTAAAAGGTATGCGGCAAAAAGGGTCTGTGTTTCAAGAGATCACGTGAAATGGCAGCGAGCAGCTAATTAGGAAATATTCCCTCTCTTGATGTCACCAGTTTTTAAACACAAGAGAGGAATCACACAAATCGCATAGATTTGTTTCTCTTGACAAATAGCAAGAACTATTAGGTTATCTTAACAGGTAGGATCATGGAGTAGAATAGACAAATGAACACAACGAATTGTCTATAGTCGCTTTTAGATGAGTCAGGAAAGCAGTAACATTCGCTCCAGCGCCAAATAACTCCTACTACAGCCCTTGTAGTACAACTCAACAGTTACAGCCAAAGCACTGGACACCAGGTGCATCCACGGGAGTGACAGAACAGGTCGGATTCACCACTGACACCAAGATTAGCCTTGATTTTCGAATTCAAGACAGACCACAATAAGCTTATTTTCATCACATTCATAAAACATCAACATTTACGCAAGCGGGCTAATTCTAAAGGTTGCCTGACTTCCAAAACTGCTTTTCCAGTGTTTCAAAGCCTTAAGGTTAGACCCCTAAATCCAGTGCACTGATACGCGGGGCTCAGCAGAACCACAGACTGCACTAAAACACATCACGGGCTGTTATTCAGAATTTTAAAGACCTTCCGATTCTTTATCATGTACTTTCCTGCCCAGCAGAAACTATTTCTACAAAGCAGCATCCATTCTCATCTGCGTTATTTTAATACAACAACCAGAGTGCATTTCACCCAACTAAACCACAGCAAGGACACAAGAGCCGTCGTGCGACTATTTGTGAAGAAGGAGCGGTTCACAGTCCCACGTATTAGGTGTTTCAACGCTATACATGACATTTCTGCCCGTCTCTGCTACAAGAACAATTGGATCAGTAATCTGCCACTAACGAACCCGTTTCAAAGAGACTTCACGACTGGCTGCGTCTTTCATGAGAGGAGGAAGGAAACGTTAAGAAATGCTCCAAGTGATTAGTCTGCTTCTAATCTAAACCAAGAAGTAGTATTTTAACACTGCATGAAATAACTTCTGACTCTGGTCACGCTTTAGACATTAATATAATTTCCACTTCCAACAGTCTCGGTAGATACTCAAACTATGACTAAAGTAATGGAATCTCATGTAGCAGAATGAGGCAATATAGTTGAATTAATGTGTTTAGGGCTGATCTTATAAGCTGAGAACAATGTTGGAAAATTAGACCATGCGCGTGGAATAATCCATGCAAACAATTATTAAGCCACAAATGGAACCTGGTGGCCTCACAACAGCACCACGTCGCGTCATTTGCCACCAATAGTGGCTGGGAATGGCAAAGGGCCACAGAAAACAAACTGGCCACAGTACTTGTGCCTTATCCTGCTTAAACCCAGGACTGTTCATCCTTAGTGCACTGACATTCTGACAAGAACAAGAGACCTGAAACATTTAAAGAGAGGAATGAGCACAAGAAACAGAAAGAAAGTAAAATCTCCTTAGCTTTCCTAATGACATGCTAATACTTCATGACATCCTAATACTTCATGACATGCTAATTAAGACCACACAAGCCAAATATTATACTGGAAATACCTTCAAAAGAGGAGGTTATTTTTCCTAAATGAAGCAGTATGACATTCCTAACTTTCTTTTCAAGGTAGAATTTTCAGCTTAGACACCAGTAACAGCCCCGAAACGACATTAAAAGATGGGTAAACCTGTTTGCAGTCTGTAGTGGACAGGACTCCAGGCTGAGCGGAGCACCGCTCATTGTTCAAATCACTGTTTCAGACGGCCTTTACTCTTTATAACAAACTAGGATTACCGTATTTCACTTGTTCTTTCAAATAAAAACCCCAGGTGATCATTTAGCAACCAAAGGCAGCAAAACCAATTAGATTATTTATTATAAATGTGACGCAATAAAGTTCTACTTGTACAAACATACCTTTGAAGGTTCTTATCTACAGAGTTTCTATCACTCGCTGCACACGAGCATTCAACAACAGAACACTCCGGAGTTCAGAAGGACATCAAGTCAACGCTTATCCCTGAAACACCAACCTCATCAGGAGCTGCTTTCAAAATACTACAGCAGAAAATGCACCAAGCAACCCGAGCAACTGGGACCTAATTAAACCCATCCAAGCCTTGAGGGACCAGCCTGTTTTCTCCCCAGCCTCTCCCATGGGACAGACACAACCAGTGGGAGATTTATGACGTGCTGACTGGTTCTACACGTACGCTGAATTATGACCTGGCCTGTGAATCAGCCTGAACTCTGGTTTAAGTGCATGTCAAAACAATTATGTAACTATTTTTTTTTAATCCAGAATAGGGAATCCATTTTTATGTATAGCATTTTAGTATCAACCGTCACAAGGCCAAGAAAGAGCAAGATAAACTCACCTAAAAGGTACTCATCAAGCTCTCAGCCCAATAGCAAAGCGAAAACTTGCTCATGAATTTTCACCTGTGCTTCAAAACAAAAATAAACTGAAGTCGCCACATGCACAATTTAGACTATAAGAGGCAGGAAAAGTTTCCTGAAGATAATCATGGGGAAAGTTTCTATTATTCATCCTCTATCCCCATAATCATCTATGGGACTCCACCACTTGTTTATCTACTTAACAATAGTTTATATTTACTCTAGAACTCCCATGAAAGCCAAGTCTCAACAAACTTAAGCTACTGGGACATTTCCAGTGTTCAAACTGCACTAAAAAGCCCATTTTGAAGAAAACACCCGTGTTTCTGACCCGCTCGGAGTTCCCTGGAACCCAGAGATACCTGGAACAGCAACGCGAAACACGCTGCTTAGTTCAGTATTTTCAGCGGGTATTTGAGCAGCGTCAGCTGAATATAACAGAACAAGATAGTTAATTTACCTTTGGCATCGGATATACCAAAGTGTATCCTCACAAGTGAAGCTCTCGGCTAAAGGCACGGGTTTAAAAACATTTTATACCAAAATATAACCGTATACAGCAGCACTTGTGCAAAATGCCAAACCCTCAAGTTCAGCATGCACATGTTCAGCTTCCTTCTCATCTCTATTAATGACTCCACACTTTACACCAACTACAGACCCAAGGTGAAATGATATTATCAAGAACTGAAAAACCTCACAGAAAACCTATATAAACAGATGGCATAATTTGGGGTTTTTTTTAATGCTACTTAGCATTTACAGCCGGAAGTGGCAAAAATCTAACACGCAAATTAGAAGATCAACACAAAAGAGGACAATGCTGTTTCTTTTAAAGACAGGCAGTCATAATGTTGAAACAGACTGCAACCAATTTTCATACACTATTCATAATTACTTTATTACACTGTGAAAGGGTAATCTGTTTCCAAATGATCTAATAACCTTGGGCTGCTCTTAACTCTCTATACGGGCTGTAACCACGAGCACAGGCCGGGTCTCCAACTTTAAGCCAATTACAATAGTCTAATATTAAACGTGCAGGTTAGATGTGTCCTTCCTCACACACTCTCCCACAAACCAACATAAAAGATCACCTAAGAGCATTAAATTAATACGCAGGAACTGCTATATATAACAAATATCCATTCCCAGCTCTAATCTCACAGGAATAGCTTTATTATGAGGAAAGGGAAAACTGATTTCTGGCTCCTTTGTTAGATTTCAATAGGAAATGGAGCAAATACAGCATGTTTTGACTGTTTGGAAGAGTAAATTGTACAGGGATCTGTTGCCACATCAAACTTTAAAAAATAAAGTCCCCAACCGTAAGTGCTTGAAGCATATTGACTATTATATTATGGTTTGGTCATTTTCACCTTATCTTGTAATTTAACTACCTGCTGAGGCAACTTTTAGTCATCACGGACTAAATCCACGAAACTTCGCAACATGAAAAAATACCAATAACTAAGTTCCCAGGTGTTTGGGTTAAAATACCTATTAACATTACTCTCTGCTGGGTTCCAATGGTTTTCCAAGCAACATATGGGGAGGGGAAGCAGAAAGGCTGTGAACTTCCCAGGCAGAGGAAGGAACGTATTGATCCTGGTGTGGGTAAATGAGCTAATTTTGTAGACTGATTACATTAACGGGCTGACAGCTCCTAAAGCAACATCACTGCTGAGTTTCAGAAAGCTGGCAGAACCTCCCCTCTCGCACCGGAGCCACTTGGACAGTTGTGTTTCTAAGGCAATGCTGAGTGTTCTTCACACAATGAAAAACTCTGTTTAAAAATCCATGCAATGACTATCAATATTAGACATTCACATCAGAGCACCAGGTAGCTTCCTATTCCAGGACTACACTGACGGAGATACCATTTATCGTATTTACCCTTGAAATGCAAAATAGAGCTACTCGGTGTAAGTCATTTACTGATCTGAGTCTCGCCCTTTAAAAACAAAGGTTCAAAGCAGCAGACGTCTTGGCAAAGACATCACAGCTCACAACAATTAATAAAACTACCAGACAAGCTTGTTGACCAACCTGATCCCGTCTGAGCGCCACCACTGTACTGAAGCAGCCAAAGCTGCTCTGTACCCTTTACAGAGATCAAAGTGCTGAGCGTCTGCATCAAACACCACAGGCTACACGGAACTCCTGCTTCCTAATGCCTACAAAACGCTGCTACTTCTATCTAGTTTTCTGCATCTCTTGTCTGCGGAGCCAAGTGCCCAACAATTATCACACCCCTGAGAACGAACTCTGGGGTGCCCTTGTAGCTCCGCTCCCAAACTGCTTTTGTTTTCTGCCCGGTGCATTCAGCTGAAGTAGAATTAGAAATTGTTTAAGTAAATGAGTCCGGCTGCAAATGCTGGCTGTTCAAAACGAGCTTCACTCATGCTTTTGATCCCCTGCTTTGGGGACCAGGGTGACAATGGGGCACAAGGCCAACAGCTGGGACCTGTAACAACTCCAGTCAGCACCTTTTAATCCATTCATCTGCCAGAGCCCGGCCCCATGCTGCACTGAAACAGCCTTCATCTGAAAATCACTTGGCCAAAACAGCATTTCATTATCATCTCAACATGTATCTATTTCCACACTCTGCCTTCGTAACTGTGCTGTTTGTTTTTACCAGTAACCAGATCTCAGGTGAATTATCATGTTATCAGTATATACCACCAAATTACAGAAATGCTGGTTCTCAGCGTTTTACAAACTGCTTTTACCCCTAATTCAGCATACACACAGTGCCACCACAATCTCTCTATCACTTGACAAATTCCCAGAACGAGGCAAGAATAACATAGGTACAACTGACCCAACACTCAGAGCTGGCTCCATAAACTGTACATCCATTAAAGAACACCACGCCATCTGCCTAAAAACCTCAGGTGCCCAAAAGGAATGGCATTGTTTCTACGCTTTCAAAGTGGTGGGTTTTTTTCCGGACAGACACCCTTTAAGTCCTTTATCTACATACAGGTCAATCACTACAGCAGGAACTCATCCACAGTACAGCAGAAAATACATTAAAAAAACACACTGTACAATTAGGAAGTTTGAGGTTCCTTCTGGCTACTCTTAAGCACAAAAACATGTAGCATAACCCCCCTCAACCCCAAAAAAAACAAGGAGGTTTGGGATCAGACTACTAATGAATAGCTTGCTCGCTTCCCCAGCACACAAACCCACACAAAGCTCTCTCGCCGATGAGCTGCTAACCACTCACATCACAAAACAAAACCCCGTCTTGTCACCTTTACATAAATAAAAGCAAAAGAGGGGTTGAGAGACACATCAAGAGATTCTCTACAACCTGCAATAAAATCGCAAAGACAGTGGAACTGTTCTGACAGAACAGCTGTACACATCATTATGCTAATTAAAATTAAAGTCTCATCTACTTAGCATACAAGCAATTCACTGAACCTTAGTGACAAAAGGAAGGAACCATTTCCTCAGAGGCACCATCAGGTCCAACTTAACAAGTTGTCCGCTTATGCTGAAGGCCACAGCCTAAAGGAGATGGAAAAGTATTTAAGAAGCAGCTCTGGCTATTTTAAGTAAAACAAAGCACTATCAACTCTAAAACACACACAAAGGAAGTGGTAGGATGGATTACGTCAGCCCTCGCCTCAATTCATAAATCCGAACCGCAAAACAAGACAAATTCTTAACTGCCTTTCTCTGGAAACAGGGTTACAGTGAACACATGCACTTTATGTCTTAAAACCCGTTACGGACCGACACTCGCTGACGCATCACTTTGAAACAGCCGGGGAGGGGAGAAGTGCTGTAATCCCGGCGGTTCCCGGTGCCAGATCAAATACCAGGGCAAGAGCCGCTGCCAAGCGCCAGCCGGAGCACAACGAGCACCCGAGCGCTCTGGCCTCAAAACCACCTTCCACCGCTCCCAGAGATCTTTAGAAAATGCTTTAAACACTACGAAATTACAGGCTTGGATAAAACAAACAGCAGCTTTTAAATGCTGCTCCCACACAGTTCTCGACTTGCTGTCAGGCAGCTAAAACGTCTGTCTTGTGATAGTCACTAGGCATAAGCATTCAGAAATGCGATTGCCTGTAAGAACAAAAACTGACAAAAATGCAGAGTTGGTTGCACGTCTGGAACTAATTGCCTGCAGATTAACGGCTTTACATTGGAACAGTGCTCGCCTGTAGGGTTTCAAATCCAGTTTACTTTAAACTGAGTTCCCAGAAGAAACATATTGATGGAGCATCTGAAAGCACACTCCGCTAGATTTCAACCTTCCACTTCATGCCTAACGTTTAAGGGGAAAAAAAGTCACCTTGTCAACTGCTGTTTCCAATGCCATGCAATTAGAGCAGCCCCATCTGGCTGCGAGGCCATCCAGGCACACAATGCCCCACGCAGGCACAGCCACATGGGCTCAAGAGCAGCTTAAAACCAACCGCAAAACAAAGCAGAGCTGGTTTCTTCCTCAGGAAACAAAGTGGCTAAGCAGGTCTCCTGTCGCTATCTTAAAACACCATTAAACAGCGCTCAAAAAGTTACACCACACATCGTACCAATTAGTACTTCAAAGGCATTCCATTTTATCAAGTGCAGGGAAAAAGCACTTTCTTTCAGGATGAGGAAAATGCAGCTCCTTATCTCATCTGCTTAAAAAAAATAATTGAACACAGCACTCTGTTTAGCTCAACTGTTTATATTTAGAACACAGAGGTAAAAGAAACTCCAGCAGTCTGAAAGCATTCTGAACTCCTCAGGCCAATAACAACTATGGCCTCACCTACCGACTGCATCCAACTTTGTCTGAAAAAAATAGAGTAGCCAAAAGGGGAGAAGAGAATTAAGTCAGGCGTTTCCTCCACCCAGGTGTTTTTGTGTTATCATTGGCTAAGTAACAATTAGCCAACTTTAAGACCAACCTTAATTTTCCTCTTGGAAATACAACGTGTACACAAGAAGGCACTAAAGTTACCCCATCAACGTGGTCTGGAGCCCCCACTGCACTGACCCCCAGCTGCGATTTCACCAGCAGACCCCAGGTCCTGCTCCAAGAGAAAGCCCCACGGCTCTGACCCCCACAGGGGACACTGACCCGGGTTGGGGGGACACTCACCCGCCAGCCCGGGGCTCGGGCTCCGCAGCTCTCGGAGTGAACACAACTCGCCCACAGTCGCTGCTCCCGCCTGACCCCGGCGAACCCCGTTTCGCCCCCGGGGCGCACGGGGTGTCGGGGGCGGCCGCGAGGACCGGGAGGAACCGGGGACCGGGAGGAACCGGGGCCCGGGGCCGACGAGAAGGCGCAGCTGGCGAACAAAAGGAGGCCCCTCCGCCTCGCAGCCGGGCCGGGGTGCGGAACGAGCCGCCTCGCCCGGGCCCGCCGGGTTTTCCGCCGCTCCCCCCACCCCCGGTCAGCAGCGCGGCCGCCGCTCCCCGCCCGGCACCGGGAGGCGGCGGAAAACCCGGCGCGGAACCCGCCCGCTCCCCCGCGCCCCGCCCGGCTCCGCTCTCACGCACCGGCCCGGCCCGGCGCCGCTTCCCCGGTGCAGGCGGCGGGGACGCACCGGAGAGCCCCGCTCCTTCCCCCGGCCGCCGCCTCTGCCTCCGCCCCGCTCGGCCCCGCCGGAACCGGGAGCCCCGTGATTGATGGCAGCTCTTTAATAGCGTGGTCAGCTAGAAAATGCATCTGCAAGCAAGATATTGAGGAGGCGAAGCATCGCCGGGAGTGATCAGCGGCTCAACATCCCGGAGCTGCAGCCAGGAATATTAATGCGAGCTGAGCTCCTCGCCGCTCCAAACGCTGATCAAAACACACAGGGGGTGGGGAAAATGCAGATAAAACAGAGGGGTGGAGGGAACACATCCACACACGGCGTTCAGCCCTAAGATGGATAAGGAGGAGATGCCTGTCCGGTGTCACATTAAAAGACACTTCTACACGAGGATTTCTGCTGGCAATGAATTCAATTAGTAAGCCATTTTGTTTAAAATCCTTTCTACATCATCTTCCCTCCCCCCACATTAGAAACAGAAATTCAACTGCTCAGCAAAATATGTTCCTTACAATTGCATTTAATTGGCGATTTTCAAAAATAATATTGATCCTTTACTACGTGTCTTCATGCAAACCTGTAACTTGTCTGAATCTCAGAATGTCTTGCACTGTTCTTTAAAACCACAACCATGACCTTTCAGCTGCGAGGACCAACTTAATTTTAGAGCCAAGCTTTGCCATTTCCCTTGCAGAATAAAATGCAAAACAAGTCATCTATGTAATCCATTACCTGAGGGCAGCGTATACTCTTCCCTGCCAAGAAAATCTAGTTCCTAGCCATGCAGTATTTTACCTATAAAATAAATACGGGTGTACGTGCACCTTCTCAGAGCTGGTTTTACGAAATTTTAAAAATAGTAATTTTTTAAAAAATAATTATCAAGGTTCACCGACCCAGTTAATTAGAGCAACACCCTCAAGTACTGTCTGCCAGCTTATTCTTTCCAGATGCTGTTAATTGTTTGTACTTGGATATTTGCCCTCTGTTTATCCACAGATATTCCTACCATGTTTTGTGCCACAGCACGAGAGACAAAGGTCCAACTTCAAACATTTATTCTGTACTTTCTAGAAAGAGCTGCCTAAAACCACTAAGAGAGCTGAAGCAGCTGATTAATTCTAACGCCCCTGCCACACCGCAAGGCTGCGATGATCAATACACATTGAAGAGGGTGCCCAGCACAAGCTTCGCTCCTGCAATATTCATCGTACAACAGCTCCTGACCCGGAGCCCGTCTGCCAAAGAACTGGTTTGAAATAAGCTTTGTAATCAAGGAGCCGTGTGATAGCTCCAGACCTGCCAGAGCTGCAATTCAATGCCCAAGTCAGTACAAAGCAACCACATTGCACTTATCCTCACTTCAATTTTCTCATCAAATGTGACCTGACACCTGGCAAATCATACAAGGAACTTACTGCTCCAGTGTGTATTTAAATGAGTGTTTCCTTCTAATGACTTCCAAACGAGCTTTCCAGCGGTACATTCATTCAGGCCAAGTTCCATTTATTGGAAAAATAGAATTGGATGGTATTTGTTCTAAACCACCTTATCCCTTTAGGATAAGGACCCAGCCCGCCTGGACCACAAATCTTGAGAGCGGAAAAACGCACCTAATTTTTTTTTAGTTGTATCTGTAGAATTTTTTCTACTTCATTAGGACAAAAGTTGTTCAAGCAGTGCAGAGCAGCGTCCAGCAGTTTGAACGCAGCAACAGAACTGGAGAGTATTCTGGAGTCTCAGACACTGTCTTACAAATCCAGCTTCAGAATTTGGCAGTGAAATCATCTGAAGTCCCATCTGTTTTCCTACAGCATGTTGGAGACTCTTGAATGAAGAGAACGGCTACAGCATTCAATCACTGACACCAGAAACAACTCAACTTTCACTAATTGGCTTTCCTATGAGATATGGAGATCTGCCCCCATTTCACAGACTAAAATAAAACACATGCACAGGGTACAGCCTCCAGCTCCAGTTTGCAACAGGGACTTATGTTGTCATTTGGAAATCGGTAATAAAATATGAAAAATCTTTTCCTGATCATGCGATGCACCTTTAGTAGTCACAACATTATCAACTTACAGTAGCATTTCTTTTAACACCATCACTAAAAGCACAAGTCTGAAAAAGGGGGGAAAAAACCAAGTTACACATACAGAAAACACATGGAGACCGCTTAAGCAAAAGCTGCCACAAGGGTTAGGCAAATATATTGGAGAGAATGAGACCCAGGACAGGCTCGAGCAGAGATTCCCTGAATTACAACAGCTTTGGAACAATTGCTACAGGCCTCGCACAACACGTCATTGTGTCTGGTCCAGCGTGCGTTAGTTATCTGGTGTCACACAAGGAAATCAAGCGCAAATCCAGCGCAGCGAAATCCAGCCCAGCTTTCCTGGCAGCCTTCATTTATCAAAACAAGCCTGTCATGTTGAGTACCATTAACAGATAATGAACACAGACAAGGGATGCGGTTACAAGCAAAGCACTCCGCATGCTACAGGCCTAAGCACGCAGCCAAGGGAGCTGATATTTATTATAAACATTATAATTAAATAGAACACCTAGCTGAAAAAAGTTAAGGTCGTGACAATAAACAACAGAAGCTGGAAATCTGAAAAAAAAATACGGCTTTGACTTGCTGTCAGTAATTCCTGATATTGCTTAAAGGCATTGTACATGTTCACATAAACTGTCGCTCCTTACAGCTCAGGACTGGAAAACACCCGTTAATTTGCACTTTTCATTTTGAGCGCTTTCTGTGAATATTGTAACACTTTGTATACGGTACCTACACCCTGCAGCTCAAAGACTGAGCTGGAGAAGTGACAGACAGCACGTCTTCAAAGGGCTGGAAAACGGGCGGCTTTCTAGACATACTACTCATAACAAACAGGAATAATTCATAACTTTGCACAAGTCCTACCATATTTGAAGAATATTAAATGCAGATATACAAATTCAAAGAATATTAAATACAGGCACACTCCCTCCAAGCCACAAGACCTATTGATCAGCAGCATTCTCTGCTGCTTCCAACAGAATTTGCCAAAGTACAAATCGACATTGCATCCACTAAAAAAACTGCTCCAAAGGAGCAATTTCAGGTCTCCCAGATATGTACACACTTGAAACACTGACCATAAACAGGTTTAATGAGAATATACAGATTCAATCGGTAAATTAAGTTTGGGTTGCCTTTTTTTAAGAGACATCCAAGACAAAGAGGTCCCACAAACACTTAAAAGCAGCTCACTCTGAACTCGTGCAATTAACTCACCCCATTAACTTTTCTTTTTTAAAGCAGGTTCAAGTACACTGTCTGGCTTGCACTAATTATTACAAATATAAGCCTTCGACTTTTAAGAACACATGGAGATGCGTTCTTAACAAAAAAAAGCTAGCACAACACTACTGCCCAGCTTAGGCAAGCAACAAGTGCCACATTAAACCCCTGCTAAGCTGAACCTATTTTTAAAAGGGGACTTAACAATGTCTTCAGAGCTCCATGTAGATCAGGCTCTCCCTTTGGATTTGGTGGCGGGTAGAGCAGGTTCAAGGAGAACAAGCCACCAGCTTCATATTATTGCCACAGCACTGTTTCCTGGTTTAACATCACATAGAATTATTTGGGTTAGGAAGAGACCCTCAGGATCATTGAGTCCAACTCGCTCTAGCACTAAACCATGTCCCTAAATGGTTGGAGGCAGCCAGGTTTTTATGGCTTTAACCTTGACCCCAGTGAGAATCAGGCCTGCATACTGAACCTCCTGCTCCCTTTAGAAAGGACTCTCTTGTAAAATTCCTTGGTTGGTTGGTTTCTTGCTTTGCAGGAGCTGTTTTTGATGGAGGATGGAGAGGGATTCTGTCACTTGTCTCTATAGTTCCATTCCTCCTCCTCTATGAGGGGCAGCACCGTGCTGCCATTGCCCCCTGTATTCATCAATAAGTCACAGGTCACCACAACAATCCCTGATTTAAGAGCCCAGTTAGCCCACTGGGGCTCCACTGGGCAGGCCACTAATGTCATGAGGACTGGGATGAAGTGACAAGCTTGCCATACATTCCCAGCTACAATCACAAGGATGCCTCCAGTAAAACAAGAAGCCTGCAGAGACAATTTCAGCTGGAAGTTCACTAGAGAATTGCTGAGGCCAATGGTCAACTGGAGCTTCTTTAGCAGAGGAAAAGCAGGCTGGGCTACCAGCAGGAAAGGTCGGTCACCTCTGCATTGCTCCCAACACGAGCACTGAGTATTTGTTACCTGTCTGTTTGTTTTCAATGCAATACCAAGCCTAGACTCTATCCTAAATACAAAATATTTGGTCAGGTTAGAGGTAATGTTTTATTAGTATAAACACAGCTGAGAATAAACGATACGAACTTCTACAAAACAGTATTGTCTACACACAAATGTCTTCAAACCTGCTTGAAGCAGGACGAGTCCTGTCTACACTTGTAGAGAATACACAACAGGAAACACACTGAGTTTTAAACAGCGTCTTGCCACAGCACTAATTCAGCTGCAGCTCGCTCCACAGCCATACAGGGCGCTTCTCCACACCACCAGAACGTAATCTCCAAGAGGAAATACAGTGCAACGTTATTATTGCTTCAACATAATCAAAAGGCCATTTCATTCTGTAATCCAAGCCTGCCTAAGGAGACTGTAAACTCTGCACACAGTTAAACACAATCCGTCTTGCCCGCTTCCGCTCCAGCACGGTTACATACACAGCAGTTCGTAAAAAATCAGCACACGACGAGCCATTTTAATTTAGTGTGTAACTGCTGCAATTTGGATCAACCATTTCCTTCCTCTCGCAAATCCCCAAATGGAACCTGTACCCTGTGCAGACCACCAACCTTCAGAGGTGCGGCTTTTTTTGTTGGGTTGGATTTTGTCTCTTTGCTTTGGGTGTTTTGTTTGGGGTGATTTCCACCCCTCCGCAAGCCTCTAGGTGTGCAGTGTCTAACCTAGAGCCTGCTAAAGCAAACTACCAACACTATCACACATTTTATGGCGCAAGAGCTACGACTCCTTTTCTGTACTTACGCGGTGTCCAGGCTTGTATTGCAGAAGCTGTAAATCCTGACAGGTCACTGTTAAAATCCCTGGGAAAGGAGGATCTGACCAAATACGGAGAAGTCTCAAACCTCATTTTAACCACCCTCAGGCCCAAGAGCCCCAACCACCACCCTTGCTGTAACTGCCACCAACAACCGCCACCAACTCCTTTGCCACCCCTGTAAGGTCACACCTCTAGGACCAAACTCCACCTGACAAGAGATGCACAAGTCTCACAAGCACAAACAAAGAAAAACAACTTAAATTCCAAGATGTGTGCACTGAAGGTACCTACTGCTTAGTAATACAATCGCTTGTTATTAGGTAAAAATACCATAAGTTGACTCAAATGCTTTCTCAGCCCATCCAGACTCAGCCAAAATATTCCTGTAGCTACAGTCAGCGCATCACTCGACTGAGGAATGGGGGGAGAGACTCGAAGGACACAGAAGTCCCGCATAACTGCACTCCACGGGTCTTCAGACTGAATCTGGTAGGTTGTTGTTACAGAGCACCGTGGACAGTCGCAGCGTTTGTCACAGCAGGAAAGGAAAAACAAGTCGTGAAGACTGAGGCAGTTCATGTGTGTGACCGGGTTTTACAGGAAAGCTTCACTTACTAAGTGCTGGGAGGGCAACAAACCAACCAAAAGAAGCCCAAAAACCAAACAGACATGACCAAGCCCACGAGGAGTTCGATCCCAAGTTCCCACACAATTAGGTAAATGTTCATAGTTGGGTTCAGTCCCCCCCTCCAAATGCCCAGGACCCAATTCCACCACCTACAGAAACCCCTCAAACCAGACTCAGTGCACGCAACAAAAAGCATTTTCTATTTACAGTTAAAACTTAATTAAAGGACAATGTAGCTGCACCTCAAAAAGGATAAAACTCCCCCAGCAGGACAATAAGCTTTATTTGGGAAGGGAAATGAAGATAAAACAAAAAGATTAACGAGGTGAGGAATGCGGAAACTTGGCAAGACGTTTAAATAAAAGCGTTTATGTGCATAGGTAAGTATGTAAGCACAAAGCGGAATGAACTCATTTGGGATATTGTGACCGAGCTACGAGGGAACAAGCAGAGCAGTAACTTGAAACCCAGCTCCGCCTTTCAGACCTGGAAAGCAAAACAACCCAGACTTAAGCAAAAAAGTTAATGGCTGCTAATCACAGGTCTCGCTTTTTTCAGTATTTCTCCTCTGTTTTGTTTCCTCTCCTGTGTAAGGACCAATACTTACACTCAAAAATGGTTGTTTTGGGGTTTTTTAGAAAATCCCTGCCCTGGGAAACTCCAAATTACAGAATGGTGCATTGTAAGCCAAGAATATTAAACCAAGATCCAGTCGTGTCTGCCAGACTTGGTGGTACTTACAGCAAGACATCAACCTGTTCAGTAGTTTATTGAATGTAATGACAAAGTGACACACACAATTTATTACAGAAGGTATTCTCTTAAAGAAAACAAGAAAAATCCACGTCTGTCAAGGAAAAAAGTAATATTTAAAAGGAGAAATTTAATAAGTGATTTGGAAAAAACCCACGAGACACAAGAAATCATAAAACCCTCACTAGTTAAATGTAGGGGGAGGATGGGAGGGCAAAGCTAAAGAAAAGGAGGGAAGGAAGAAGCAAATGCATCTTTTTCAACTCTATCAAAGCAATTGTAAAACATGGGAAGTTTGTCTGTTCTCCCCTCCAGCTTCAACTACAAGTAACGTTGGGAACGGAAAATCTGATACCTCTATCAACAGCCTGTGGAGTGTTTAAACTATTGGAATATAAAGCATGAGCTGAAGGAAACGGCTGCCAAATGCTGCCTTTACAATCTGCCTTCCAGAATAAGACGGATTCTTTACCAAGAGATTTTCTCAACACACCAAGCAGAGCAGAAATTGAACTAACAGATATGTAAAATTTGCAATGGATTTACGGGCCTTTATTGAAATCACAGTAGAGATAGGAAATGTAACTACAGCTCAGATTTTTAGTATAGTAATCACTTTCACATTCAAAGGCTTAGAAAATTCAATAGACTTTTTTTAAAGTGACAATAAGCACAGGATGTGACCGTACCTGTAACCATCGCTCCCTCCAGACAGGGGGATACGCTCTCAAAACAGGAAGTTTCTACTATAATCTTGAAAAAATGTTTAACAGTCTGAAACCACAAGAGCCCAAGTTCAGATCCACGGCTCAGAAACCCTTGATTTCCCTAAACAAGGGCAGAAGACACCCAGGGCGTGAAACTAACCCACTACACCCCTCCAGAACCCCCAAACCACGCAATAATGCAGAGGGTCTGAGTTTATTCCTCTTCTCCTTTTCCCTCCACAAATTCCTAAGAGCAAGTTAACCAGATGGTTTCCATCTCAGAGGAAGGAACAGCAGTTTACGTCAAAAACTGACTCTTTTCCACATGCATCCATTTCTTAAGAGCCTTAACAACACATATATACCAGGGTTAAGAATTGCAGTCAAGTGTGAGGCATGTACCTGCCTTGGCCATGCTACAGCCTGACATATTCAAGAAGCCTTTGGTCCTTTTGAAAAAGGTGTCTCTACACTTGGGAAGACTTGATAAAAAGATCAATTCAAAATGGTGCGGCTCTGAGTGCAACATGACTTCCCTACAATACAAGTTTTGCTGGGCTCGACTGATTTTGATTTGTTTTCCAAACAAATAAGGATTTCCTGATGCAGGAACATCTTTCGCGGAGTCTTCAACCACCTACACAGAACTGAAAGGAAGCAGCAGATTTTTGATCGCTCATATCAACTCATTAACAGTCAAAAAGGCCTTTCCAAGTCGTTTCATAACACTTCTCTTGCTGTAGATGAAGAGGTGAAAATAGCTAAGCATGGTTAACCCTGGCTTATCAAACACTCACCAAATAATAGATCCTGCTGTATATTTTAACATAAATCAGTTCTGTGCTACTTGTCAAAACAACCCACGTTTTCCTATCAGAATTTAACATAAAAATCACGCTGAGGGCTTAAAAAATCCCATTCATGCGACTGTATTCTGACTTTGGACTTCCCTCAAAATTCTCAAGTAAAAATACACTAGTCTCAACTACGTTCACCTTGGTTCTATATGTAATGCAGCTACTACAGAGACACACAAATTAAGTTGGTATTTATAGGAAGGCTAACCTGGCCCCATACTGGTTTTGTCTGACGCTGTTCCTTCAATGGCTTATCGGGAGGAGAATTAATGTAAAAGGTATTCCAGGTCTCCTATTTAGTTGTCTCGTGGCATAGAAAAACATAGAAATGCACAGAAAAGATGAAAATATATAGTCCCCAACAGAATTGGGCAACCAAACAATGTGAAGGCAACAAACTAATAAGGATATGTGAGAGTAATCTATGTAATTTCTCCAAAGTACTTGCAGAAAATTGTAACCCAGAGTATAATTCCCTCCTGTTGTACATTGTGCTCCAGATATTCCACCTTTGATGAAATCAGCTGCACACTAAGGCCTGAAACAAGCACACAAAGGGACAACTCCAGAAAACAAACATGCGAGAAAATATTGACATGTCCTACGTTACATCTACACCAAAAGCAAACATTCCTGGGTAACAGGAACACAGTTTCGGGCTACGTGAAGCAAGTTTCCAGTGTAACGCTAAACAAACAGCTTTAAAGCCTCTGCAGAGAAACATCAGAAACCTCTTTGAGCACAAAGGGTTCAAGAGGAATGGGTGACGGTTTTAATGCGGGGACACGGTGAAGCCGCAGAATGCCACCTAGTGTCAGTGTCCTCCGGGAAAGGCGACAGACCCGCCGAAACACTGCAAATAAACCACAAAGACCAGGTAGAGACTTGACTTTGCAATCGCCAATTAGAAGTTGGCATTTTTCCCCTCAAGTGCTGACAACAGCCCAACTGAAAGCATTAAGGAAAAACAAAATACAGCACATAATGCTCACATTTCAGCAACATCACAGAAGTTCTTTAATACATTTGATTCCCACTCCAGCTCATTATTTGATTCATTACTCACGATGTGAACTAAAAAACAACAAAAGCAGTGCGCAAAGTGCTCAAAAATCCCAAGGAGTACAGGCAGATCTTCCAACCTGCAACACACAGAACCTCGTTTGGCTCGTTGGTTTCAGAGCTTGGGTGGGGGTGTTTGGTTTGTTTGTGGGTTTGGCTTTTTTAAATAACCTTTAAAATGGTTCTCTGTTGATTAATCCATTTTCACCCTTCACTGAGTTTGATTCTTATTAGTTCAGACTGCAGAGAAGAGATTGATTTTTACTATAGTCAGGATCAACAGAAGTAACAGCTTTTCCAATTAAACAACTGCTCACCACGTTAAGTAGAAAAATATGTCCACAGCAATAATGTGCAAGTGTCCAAAGCGCTCTTCAACGCCAAGAAAAGCGAACAGACGCGCTTGTAATAACTTTAACCTTTACCTTGAGAAAGGAGGAAAACTCGGGGTAATGCAGACAGTTCAGCTCCTGTTAACTCCGCTGATAAGAAGCTGTAACACTGAGAAAGGCTCGAAATTACAGATAACTCATCTTCCAGCTCGGAATTACCGTCATTATACCACACAAATCACCACATTGAGCTTCAGCCTGTTAAAATAAAAATCACAACCAGAAATGGTCTAGCGGGCGGCTGCTGCTTCTCCCCTTCAATGAAGCTTTTATACCAAACAAATCTATACACTTCTTGCATTACAGCCATTCAGAGCTGCACTGTAAATCATAGCGTTTATTCCACAGCTTGCAGCTATTCCCACATTTAATAACTGACATGCGAGACAAGTTTTAATCGCCATCAGGCTGAAACAATTACTATCCTTGTATTCACTCAAGTCAAATGTAAAAATTATGAGTTTTGTATTACCTGATTGTATATTGAGGGGGAAAAGTTATTCCTTCCCTGAGGAAGAAGGCAAAGCATATTCAGTATAAAAGATGGGAGCCCGAACAGTCACACTCGCACACCCCAAGCACTTAAGAGAAGAACTGAAAGGAATCTGATACGGAAATCTACCGCCCGATGCTGCAGCTCAACACCAAACAGTGAAGAACTGTTCACAATTCGAAGGTTTACAGTCTCTAACCAGAAAGGACCATGAAAAATCACAGCAGGTCAAGACACTGCTGCTTTCTCTTTGAGTATATTGAGGCAAAAACGCAATATATTACCTCTTGTCCAAGAAAGGAGGAAAATGCCATCACTTTATCCTTTTATTTATGCTCTCTAAAGGCCTGAAAAGATACTTCAAACATCCAAATTATTTAAGCCAGCATGAAAACGACAGGTAGGACGTTCGAGCTCACGGTGTGAGAGAACCCCCCCCAGAGCTAAATAATTAAGACGCATCTTCCAGATTAACTCTCCGGGCCAAACCAATATTCATGCTTCCAATATACCAAGAGGCTGTGTGGTCGGTGGGAAAGCCAGAAGGAACACAGAGCGACTTTTATTGCTTTTCTTCAGCGAAACGTCATCTTGTGCTGTTGAAACAGGGGAGGAGAAAGCAGTGCTGGCGCCGAGTGCCCTCTGGAGTCGGCTCCTCGGTAGCGACAGCGAACACCAATTACTCCATCACTTAAAGAATTCACGCCACTACCCACGGGATCCTAAAAACAGGTTGTATTGTACACACAAGCTGATAGCAGACCCATTACATATCACTGAAAACAACAGCATTTCTCAGATATGGGGGATAAATGCATTCTTTTCTAAATTTACATACAGCATGTGTGTATGTGTGTAAGATTGGTGTGATTTAAGGAAAGTCATGTTGCACTCCGAGCTGTACAGTTCTGAATTTCTCTCTTTATCAAGTCTTCCAACTTGTTGCTTAAAGCAGGAACACACAAAAACCACACAAAAAACAGTCTGCGGGATTCAATGTCTTTTGGGTTAATCGTCCAAATTAATCAGACTCAAAACGATGACCGAGAATAGCGAACAAGTTGCACAAGGCAGCCAAAGCTCCCGAGCAAGAGGAAGGGGTTTCCCTCACCCCACCTTCATCCTCCAGTCCCAGCGCCACGTTTCCTATCACAGAAAAAGAATTCAACACAGAAGGTCATGCTCTTGAGCTTCACTCACGTCTCACACTGGAGAACTATCTTTTGGTCCGGAAAACCTATGATTATCCGTCTAATCTTTCTTGAAGACGATATTCATCCTTCATGTACAGGGATTCACAAGGACCTCCCGAGGACCCTGCTGCTGGGCACAGGCTGCCACTGTAAAAACTCTAAAGGAAGTTTGGAAGATAACCCAGAATCCTTACGGAACAGAATCTTCAGCAATAACCTGATGGAAATAAGTGCCAAACTATCTAAACACTGCTGGATCAATAGTATCATTTGCAAGACTGGGTTTTGAGCCCAAAAGCTGTCAAATCGCAGCGTTTAAGGTCTAAATCAGAGTCGTGTACAGCTGCCATGTCTACTAGGCTGCCTGCTCACAGCTTTGCACTCTGACACATACAAAGTTTGCAGTTTTATAACAGTTGTCAGTGCAAGAAGCAATTTGGAGTTTTAAAAATGTGACTTTGTATATGTTTATTTACCTTTGACCACGAAAACAAAAAAAAAATTGAGAATAGTGGGTAAAAGTAGCATCTATTTAAATACCAATGTAGAGCCTTTGACAGTTACACATTTTACTCCATCTCAATCCACATTTCTTTCACCAAAGGATCAATAGTCTGGCCGCTGTTTTAGCACAACCTATTCTATCTGTAGAAGCACGACTGTTCCCATCCTGAAAACAAACAAACTGTTGTGCATATAAAAACACATGACCTGCAATTCAACCGATAGATAAGTAATCTCCATAGCCTTCCTGTCTTTTGCTAAAGAGCATTTCCTCAGACCCCATTTCCCTTTCACTCGCCCAAAATAGCAAGATTAAGGTAAGCCATTTACAGCTAGCTAAACTAAAACTTCTCACGTGTTATTTTTAAACTAGCTACCCTGAATTTTAAAACACATTCAGAAATTATGCCATGGATGCCACACCAGAAGGCTGTGCTGCCACCCAGAGACCTGGACAGGCTGGAGAGCTGGGCAGGGAAAGACTTAATGAAATATAACAAGGGCAAGTGTAGAGTCTTGCATCTGGGCAGGAACAACCCCAGGTTCCAGGATAAGTTGGGGAATGACCTATTAGAGAGCAGTGTAGGGGAAAGGGACCTGGGGGTCCTGGGGACAGCAGGGTGACCATGAGCCAGCACTGGGCCCTTGTGGCCAGGAAGCCAATGGTACCTGGGGTGGGTTAGAAGGGGGTGGTCAGTAGGTCAGAGAGGTTCTCCTGCCCCTCTGCTCTGCCCTGGGGAGACCACACCTGGAATCTTGTGTCCAGCTGTGGCCCCTCAGTTCCAGCAGGACAGGGAACTGCTGGAGAGAGTCCAGCGCAGCCACCAAGATGCTGAAGGGAGTGGAGCATCTCCCGTGTGAGGAAAGGCTGAGGGAGCTGGGGCTCTGGAGCTGGACAAGAGGACACTGAGGGGGGACTCATTAATGCTTACAGATATCTAAAGGCTGAGTGTCAGGAGGATGGAGCCAGGCTCTTCTCGGTGACAGCCAGTGATAGGACAAGGGGTAATGGCTTCAAACTGGAACACAAAAGGTTCCACTTAAACATGAGAAGAAACTTCTTCCCAGTGAGGGTGGCAGAGCCTGGCCCAGGCTGCCCAGGGGGTTGTGGAGTCTCCTTCTGTGCAGACATTCCAACCCGCCTGGACACCTTCCTGTGTAACCTCATCTGGGTGTTCCTGCTCCATGGGGGGATTGCACTGGATGAGCTTTCCAGGGCCCTTCCAACCCCTGACATTCTGGGATTCTGTGATTTCAGCAGCAACGTTTCTGCCTCCCGCAGCTGAAGTGTGGGCATTTTCTCCTCCCTTGTATTAATGTGTTTATCCAACCATAATTCCATCAGTATTACATAACACAGACAATCTTCTTAGGCATTTTATTATTACCTCACACCAAAACTAACCTGCAGCACCTACACTTTAACTGTAAAACTGGCGGCTTTCTGAGCTTTGCTGACATAAAACCAACTGTCTGCTGTAGAGCTAAAGTCACCCCAACTGAGCAGATCCGCCTGTATCCTCAGCCCTTCCCAAAACAGAACAACATCAGCGCTGCCTTTTCATCACACACATTTGTGACATACTAACATCATTCAATTCCTGTAACAGTTGTGATACTTAAGAAGAAAAAAAGAATCTTAAAAAGACATGTAGTGTTTGTCAGCAGTCTGCCTCTCTGCATGCCAAACACCATAAATACTATTTGCAGTTATGTCTGTAATTTGACATTAATTCCTTAATCTTCTCTAAGTCAGGGCAAGGCTTGTGGATCATTACAAGGTTATTTAGAAGAGCACGTCTGAAGCGTTACATGAAGTGTACATTTTATAAAGAAAATAAGTTAACTCAAGTTTTGTATTTCATCATTCATACACCTGAGAATAAATCAACTGCCCTTGGAGAGCAATGAAAAAAGATACACTATGAACTATTATGGGTACGTAATCCTCTTTCATGTGGTACAGTATCTGCTAACAGGATTGTGGAGCTTTCACATTGGATCAGCAAGACTGTGACCTTTCCTGACAGCTATTCCAACCCATATTAATGCTGGAGAGATGGTCAGTGCCGCGATCTGCCGCATCTATGGTCTCCCGTACAGATCCCACACACAGCAGCTTCTCGTTGCTTGTTTCTTGCCGGCATCAGAACGCATGTGGATCAGGGACAGAGTTACTTATACTGCCTGTGCAATAGCAGCAAACGGAACAAAAAGCAGGATTCGCCAGGGATATTTATACAAACTTCCTTCCCTAAAACAATCACTATTGTTGCTGAAGTAGTAAATTACTCTTCACCCACAAAGATTCTGCTCTAAGTGGTGAGCAGGAATTCCAGCTGAGAAAAAGTAATCCTTGTTTTAGGATTTAGTTTTGGGAACTACTCTGAATGCATTTCAGCTCTATGTGCCGATTTTGGTGCAGAACTCAAGAGCTTTGGTCTTTCCGTTGATCAGCAGCCAGCCACGGTGGAATTGCTGCAATTTACATTTCTCAGAATATCCCAATAAGATCAAGTGTGATCAATACTACTGACTATGAGATTTTTTTTCCACCAGACACCGCAAAAGAAATCTGAGTTATTACTTAAGGCAGCAAACAAGTTATCATGGTTACAGCTGACAAACCGCTGGTCCTCACTTAGCGTGTACTTCTCTGCCTTTTCATATTTTCAGGTTTGTCTCACAGCTTATTAAGTTTTGCAAACAAAAGCAGTTGCGCGCTTGCCAACAGACTATCATGTTTTATTGTCACGGATAATTGCAAAACATTAATGTACCTACATAAATAAGAGACTTGAACTCCAAGTGGCTTCTCCCAATTGCAGGAGAAATGCTCTTTGTATCAGCGCAGACAGACAGGAGCGTTGTACACAGAATTGCGGGATAGTGTTTTCATCTACCCTGACAGCCGAGGTTGTGTAGATACCAAATACCCTGTAAATGCAGCAAGCGTTTCTTTTAATAAACTGCCACAGAAGAAAAAAAAAAGTATGGCAAAAAATGATTCAAGCTGAGGATGTATTGATGGGTACAAAATCCTCGAGGCATTATGCAGCTCACACAAGCTCATGGATCAGTATTATTGCAGCAACCAGTAGCCATCAAAGCCAATTCCCCCCGGGAGCTCCTGCGCTGGCTCCTCCAGGCGCCTCGCGGATCCGTCAGCGGCTGCGGAGAGGAGGGAGAGCTGGAATCTGTCACAGCCAATTACTGCCAACGCTTCATTTGTGTCAGGATACACCTGATCAGCAAACAATAAAGCCATTTTATAAGAGATGATTACAAAACCAGAGCGCAAAATGGCAACAACTGGTAGAAAAATTTCATTTCTTGATAAAAGGCAGCACGTACGCTTTTCACATAGGAACGTGTACAATAAATTCTCGATGCTGAAGCAGTGACACGGGTTTTGAAGCCAGAAGTAAACTGCTTTTTCCAAATGCCCTGACAAAAGCTGATCTGTATATAACTCATTTTAGAGACAGGAAGATGCAAGACAATCTCCTACAATGGATTTGAAGAACAACAGGTCAACCCAGGACTTTAAAATAACTTTGGCCCACGCATGTACATAATTAAAGGAAATTCAAGAGACTATTTTATCAAACAAAAGACTCACATCTCAACAAACACAGAAAAACAAACCTGCTCATCGCCTCATCCAGTGGTACTTACTCCCTAAGAGCAGACAGAACCTGAACTTCTCTGACCTGGGTTGTGTCACAATACTGCCGATATTATGCAAATATCATTTTCAACTTAATTTACAAGGAAGGGTTTACCAAAAAGCTGAGTAACCTGAATGCCCCTCTGAATCAAAAGACACCGAGCACTGAGGGGTGTGAAAACCCCACAAACAATGGGCTATAAATCAAGGCTTCCCGGCCGTTTGCAGAATTGGAACACGGCTCAGGAATCACAGCGGCCACCTCGACCTGTTGCAAGAGCCGAAGACACAGAAAGGCCAGAGATACAGCAACCCAAAAAAGCAAGAGTGCATACTCCGCCTTAAAAAGAATCAACCCAGACAATACACAAGAGTATTCGGGTACGGCCTTCCCTGGGAATAGATTATAAAGAGCGCAAATAATGGGCATTTCAGAGCTGCAATAAAAGCATGAAAGGAATGGTTGTTCGGTGCCAAGCTGAGTATTGGATACTTGGATTCCCCCCTCCCTTTCACATATGGTATACGAAATATTCTTCCAATGGTCGTTTTGTTCACGAGTCAGACACTGTGCAAGCACAGCTGCAGAACCAGAAAGCATTTGAACACAAAAATACACCCTCTATGGGGAGCCCTGTGCGCACTACGGTATATTTTTAAAAATAATCTGCCCTGCAGCTATTAGAAAGAGATACATAGCTTACTGTTTTAATAGAGCTAAATCAAAGAGGATCAATATTATTTTAATTTTTAAAGGTCTGTTTATGAAATGCAATCATCCTTCATTAAAAATGCAAGCTGTGCTTCACAAGAGGTTCGTGTAAATGATTCATCGTTGGATCTCTCTCCAGGATAATCATCCTCTCTCAGGAGGGCCCATCGGATGCTTCGTCACACCACTCACGCTGCTGTTATTAACAAATACTTGCCCATGACAAAAAGCTAACGTTTTTTAAACCCTGTCCCACACATTGTTCATCTCACACACGTATAGATCTCCTACACGCCTCTTATCAGATGTTGCCTATCTGTGGCTAAAATGGATCAATCCAGCCACATGCCTTTTACCATCTTTGAAAAACCCAAAGAGACGCAAACCCGCCACCATAAAAAAGCCCATAGACACACAGCGCATTTGAGAAATGTCTTTTCCTTAGAGAAAAACAAAACAAACGCCAAACTACCACCACACATTCAACTGGGGGGGCATCCCAAATGGTGCAAATCCATTAGCCTAGACTGAGATTTCACTACGATTACCACCTTTCATTAGAATGAAGAGAAAATCTACCTCCAACATCGGACTTCAATAGGTTCTAAAGATGGAAATCTTCAGAGTCAAGCCCATACAGCACAAAATGCGAGAGCCTTCTATTTAAAAACACTAATTGCAGCTAACCATTTCAAAATAGCAGCATCTGGCTAATTATAACACGAAGCTTTAACTAATAAATTCTTAATTATTAAACTCCAGTGTTCAATTTCCTTCACACAAGCGAAACGGCATTATAGCAATTACAAACATTGTGAATACACCAGTTATAAAAAACTCCTATCGCAGAAATCCCTTTTTAAAAAGCTCACCAGCTGCTACATTAAAGCGCGGAATATAATGCTGACGTTATAACAATGTCTATAGAAGTGTCCTTATGAGCTATTGTACACAGGCGTAAACAGCCTTTCTCTGGCTCCCAGACAATTCACCTTGCTCTCCACGCCTGCAGAACACAGCGGGTCTCTTCGTGCCCATTACACCACTATCTGCCAATAATTCTCATCTTTATTCTCTGCTCTCCAAATGCATGCCTTCGAATTCAACTGCACCGGCATCGCCCAGCCTATTTATGGATGTGATGCTGAAAATACATTTCATCAAGGCAATATTATATGCTGTAGTGGCTGAGCGCCTGGGAGTTCCCTAGGGAATACATTTGGTTTGGGCTTTAATACCTGACAGGGACACCCCTCCCCTAAAAAAAAAATAAAATAAATACAATAAGATCAGAAATATAGCAGATCTGACAGAATATTTTACAATGGAGTTGCTCAGTGTATGCATTCAATCGCTCCATTTCCCAGAAGATTCATTACAGTTACATTAGAAAGTCAAATCAGGCAATTCTGCAGTCTGGTGAAAGCTAGCATATGAAAGCAGGTTAATACAAAAGATTTTCATTTTAAATAGAGGACATTTAGGACTTTTAAAAGCAACATTACGATAAAAATTTCAGGGTGTTTGTTCTGGCTTCTGAGCACGCTTTTCAAGTCTTGTTTCAGTGATGTCGCTGATTTTGTAAGGAGGAGGGACGCTGGATCTCCAAGGTTTGCCATCTTAATTACCCGACTGCTCCCGCCCGGCGCTCGCGATCCCAGGGCGGACACGTCCTGCTCCACAGCCAGCGGAGACTCCGCATCGACTCTTAGCAGGAGGAATTCTAAATGCATTAGTTGGCATTTACCCAGGCTGCGTGTTACGCACTAACAAGTCACTGGGGGTTGCACTGTAGACAAAGGTATCATTAAGTACAGGATACAACCCATTTGAAGTTTTCTGCTTACCTTACAGCACAAGTATTATATGTAATTATCAGCTTTTATAACCTTGCCTCCATTTCAGCAAGTAAAATTCAGACAGGGAATGTAATTACTTATTAAATTAATAATGTAAGAATTGATTGACAGGATGGAAGAAAAGCATTTGTTCAATGCAGCATTAACTTAAGAGTACAGGCTTATCTGAATGAAGCCAACTAATTCCAGAATAATTCTTTAGTATAAGCAAGACACCTACAAACACCTAAGTGATATACACACAATTACAAGCAACACACGCAAAAAACGAACGTAGCACACACAGAGCACACAAAGTAGTTGTCACAGCACCAGCTCTGCAGCATCAAAGATGAACTTTGTGCACCCCTGCCTACGGCTGATTTAATACAAAACTAAATGCTGCATTATCGATGGTTATCATAATAAATCAAATTTGATATTTCACAGGCACTCATTAGATATTCTACTTAAAGTGGAAGAGCTACATTTGTTTCTGATTTTACATCTTCTTGGAAAACACGCGCTGTGTGGGTAACAGACTTCACGAAAAGGCAGGTGCCTGTATTAAGAACTCTCATTCCTAATTTCTTTTAAATTCAATAATACTATTTCCCACTACCGCCAGATCATTTTCTCAGTCAGGCATATAATGCAGTTTCTAACAACACAGTGGTGTTTTCTTTAATTTTTGCTTGAATATTCACTGTGTATTTGCATGCATTCGATTAGGTCCATTACATTCACTATCTCTCACATTATTTTGAGACAAACTAGAGTCCCAGGAGCACTCAGAGCCCAGCGGGTTTACCTGTTATCGTCTTGGGTTGAAGGGAAGATGGGGAATCAAGACTCACAAGTTTTCATATCAATCTCTGCTTGATCTTAATAGAAGCAAAACACGATCAACTACTGCACAGGACCACCAGAGGAAATTGAGCTGATGCTTCTGGCCCCCATACTGCAAACAAATCCACTGGCACACTCAATTACTAACATCGAGCTGCTGCTACGAGCTAGGAAAATTAAAGGGAAAGTATTTTACATCAGCCACAATACTTCACAGCATGAAGCGAGCATACCAAAACTGGCAAAGGAATATTAATTTGGCCATGAAAAAGCCCGAAAAACCAAGGGTTATTCTCCTTCCCAACCTCTGACGGAAAGGATAAGAATCTAAGCACCACAGACCGCATTGATTTTCACCCTCTACTAAACCAAATGCTACTGCAATTCAAGACAATTTTACAGAATTGTGCCCCATTTGAAGGGCAGAGATCACAAGTGCACGCAATACGGACACGGGGCACGCGACTGCTAAGCGGAGATTAAAAAATGAACTCGTCCCATTACAGCACGACTACAGCGAGCCACACAAGGAGGCTTCGCGCAGCCTTTCTCCATGTCTGCACGAGATAATGCCATACATCAGGTAGAAATACACTGCAGTCCAACTAGGAACTGTGTTTCCCTTTAATTTCTCACATCTTGACTCGAGAGCTGTACAAAAAGTTATTAAAATTAATGCAAACTATCATAACTCTGTCTTCTTTATTGCTGGTAATATTCCTTCTAAAATATTAGTCTCCTTGGCTGAACCAGCGTGTCTTTTTGAAAGTTGCCTTTGAAGATCAGAAACTCTTTAGCATAAGAAGTGAAACATGCAATCATGTTAATTTGACAAGGTAAAAGGAAAGAAAAAAAACCCTTCGGCTTCGTACTTCTGAAACTCCAGCTATTCTGTTCTTTTAAAGGCATTTTTCTTCCCTCGTTCGCACTACGGGAATTGCAGTGAGGATGCGACAGAGGCTTTTGGCGCTCCAGGCATTTTAAAAACAAAACCAGAAAGTATCAAACTTGGCGAGTGACCCAGGTAAACACTTCAGTCTTAAACCAAATTAGTAGGTTAGAATAAACTGCCGAAGCACAAGCATCCCTTGCAATCCAGCGAGTACTCATTTTTCCTCGTTTGCATAATAAACACTGCAGCTATATATATATACATATGCATATATATACATATATGAAGGAGGCAAGAGCACACGTGTTTTATAAACAAGAAATTCAAGCTGGAATATCCCACTCTTCCTTCCGAAATTGAGGTGAGCCGAGCCCAGCCAAAACACTACATTACCAGAACTATTTTGTCAAGAGCGAACGCAGAGCATCCACACATTGCAGTTTTTGCACAAAATCAAACCAAGAGCTTCAGGAGTTGCCAGGAGTATCAGTTTTCCAATATTAAAGTACGGTTTGTGGTAACACTTCATCCACGTGAATGGTACACTCTTCAATCATTTGTTACTCTTTCATCTGCTTTGCACCAGGAAAAACACATTCTGCACTTGAAAGACTTAGAACAGCCCATTTCTCACTGCTCCCGTGTACCATTGTGTTCTTACCAAGTAACCCCTGTTACCAGCACTGTTCCCAATGTCACCAGCAGTGTTCACAAATATTTATGAACCCTTTGCAGCCAATAGCAGGCTGCAGACTGCATGGTTCTAACACAGTACGCCTGCAGTGTTGATCAGCGCTTCAAGAACCGCATCCTTCCCAAAGTCATCCTGCGGGAGCACCTCAATGCCAACATTCAAGAATGGAAAAGGTGCTGGTATATAATAATTGTCTGAAGTTATACTTCACAGAGGTATTCCCTCTGAATCCATAAGTTCTACCTCCACCTATGTGCCAAGCTTTCTTCAGGACAGACATCCCCATTTTACAGACACGCAAAGCAACACACGCCAAGTCTGAAGTGACCAAATAAACATATACCCAGGAGTTGTGTGATGCTGTGAGTGCTGACTCCCCCGTGCTTGTTCAAACACTGAATACTCCATGCTGACAAAAGGAACCATTTACAGAAGCGGCGAGTAACCTTTTCATAATTGCTCGCTCAGTTTTTATAAAAGCATCTTCCTCTCCCTTACACTTATAGAATTATTTAAAAAGCATGAACCCATTAAACATTTGCCTCAGCCTGCCCTCCACAATAGCCTCAAGAGATAAAAATCCTCATTCGTTTCAACAGAGGCCCTATTGATTCCGCTGTCACGGAATATGACTATTTTCTGCTCGTGCTGCTGCAGAACAGAGCATTCTGTCACGGAGCTGTACATTTATTTTCTTTCCTGTTTCTTTACAGCAGCTTTGTAGTCGCGGTCTCTCACACCCCACCATGGAGCTTTCAACAGCCAAGGTGCAGATAAATCCACTCCACACACTCCTGTGCAAGAGGGTCAATGCAAAAAAGCAGCCGAGGGTGGGCTCAGGCCTGCAGGCATTCATATCCCAATGGGGGAACACCCGGACTCTTCACTACCCAGTAAGAACACCCAAAAACGTAAGAGCCAGCTGGAGCTGAACTACCTGACTATACAGAAACCACCCACCGCATCACTCAAATGCTCCCGGTTCTGCAGAACAACAAAGTCAGAAGACTTACTACTGGCGACTCTGTCAATGTGAAAGCCTCCAGGCATGGAGCTTGGCTGCCACCATAAAGAAGTAGCTCACTAAGAAGAGCTTGTAAAGTATCATGAAATTTCAGCTTCTTTGGTAGTAAGGAAAGAGTATTTTTTAAACGGATTCACTAAATGCAAGTTAGCTTCCAAATGCAACATATTTAGGGACTGGCTAAGCTAATTCCAAGAGCTACATGAAGCTGCTTAGTCTCAGAAGCCAACAGTGACAAAAACAAGAATTAATTTCCTCGCTGCTACCCATACACTGTACACTGCCACCTGCCAACTGATTTGCTGTAGCAGGCAGCTCCTTGTCCTGCTGAATTCAAATGTTTCCAGTCCCAGCAGAATATTCTGACAGCCTTATAAATCTCCTCTTAACCTCCCTGCTTGCCTGATCCTCAGCAGTATAAGGACTCTTTTTCCAGCATCCTGAACAGTTTCAGCAGCAACTCGCGCTTGAGCACTTACATCTGGTTCAAACAAGCATCGCACTGTTGCGTGGTTTTCATACCAGCCCTTGTAACCTCTGGGTTCCTCACATCTGTCTTTCATTTGTGATATTATTACAGCTTTACTTTCCATTTTACTAGTTTAATTTCATATACTGTTTACTTGATCTCTGGTATGATTTTGCCGCAAAGGACATCATGCTCCTTCTTATCCATCTGAGCGAGCTTCATTTGAGCTTACAGAGTTCTGCAGGTTCCCCGTTCACAAACAGATTCACCCATATATAGGAGAAAATTGCTTATACAGTTTTTCCCCTAAATTGCAAAGGTCAACTCTCAATACTTCATAAAAATATACAGGAAAAATATACAGAAGCTTGAGCAGCTCTCCTATAAAAACTTAAAAACAACAGCAAAAGCTTTAAGAGTGCACTGGAAGGTGAGCAGGGAGAACAAGGTATCAATATTTAATCTACTGCTAAAAATGTAGCATCAAAGCTGCATCAGGGTGGCATAACATTGCAGCTGGTTCCATTTTCATGTTCTTACATTAAGAAACCAGATTTTCCTTTTGCATTATGTATTAAATAGTACATATTTCAGAATCTCAGAAAATAATCTCTAAGCCTTGCTAAGCCTTTATAATTGAAAAAATTGCATTTAGCCTTTTACAGGCTACGCATGCATGAAATATTAAATTCAAAGGAAGAGCTAACACTAATTTCTTGATAGCACCTTCTGATATATACCCCTTCTCAAACTCACTACGTCTGGAAAACAGAGGGATCAATGTAACTAATACGGGTAACCTACATTCTTCACTTCTGAGCACAGACAGTTCTGACTTTCTAGCCAGACAAATTCCTTTACTGAGAAAATTGCCACCATGTGGCAACTAGCTGTTGTGTACATATTGCCTGTCTGTAAGAACATTAAAAAACCCCAAGTAGTTATGTCTCAAAACATAGTGATGCATTCATCAGAAGTTCTGCAATAAGTCTGGTTCTGCAGGTTGCTACAGACAGCAATGGTGTTCTCCCCGTTCAAAGCACAACACCAGCAATGGTCACTGCTTTCTACGTTTTCAAATTAAGCTCACATACATCTCATTACATGACCTCTAAATACAGGCACGTAACACAAAAAGTATTCCTGCAAATTCATTACGCCAGGCACATGTTTAGACTGACAACATAATGCACCCATCATTATGGGGCAGAAGGAAAGCTGGATGAAGATAAATTGGACATATTGTTAACAGAATACACTTTTGGCAGCCGAAGAGCAATTAAGATTAGAATTCTTAATCATCTCAAACATCTCCAAAATTGAGATAAGTGTATTAGCATGGGGAAGAATTAGTGGTAATGTCAAGTTTCGCAGCCATCATCAGTTTGAAACAGCAGGCTTAGCATTAGCATTGCACAACGTTGGCGTGAGTCTGCTCCCATGCACTGACTCAGATCCCTCTGTGTACACAGAGATCTCCTCTTCCTCCAGCCCACACAGATTCCAAGAACTACAAGGGAAGTTCTTGTTAAAAATGGGAGGGGAAAATCTTTTTTAGAAGACATCCATTGCAGAACACTGCCATGCGTTGCTGTGGCATCGCAGAACGCTCTGCTAGCTGGTTTTACCTTATCCATTAACAAGTTACTCTACGCACAAAAATTAATCCCGCAAATTACCTTTTGAAATAGCAGGTCACGTCTCTACAGTATATCTGCGCATAATCAGAAAATGTAAAATTTTCCCATATGTCTACTGTATTTGTTTTAACTTCTCGTGGCTAAAATACAGGAAGCTGGAAGTTCTACAACCTGCCTGGTATCCATGATTAAAAGCTAAACAGGTGTTTACTCAAACTGTACCATCATTGTTTGTAAGGCGCACAGGAGGTGTTTCCACGCACAGAACGGATGCCGGTTCCGTACCCTGCTCCGGGATGGGGCAGAAAGCTCCATCAACGGTGTTCAAGCACAGCAGAACTTGCTGATGGATTCTGGTAAGAGCACAGCCCTCCCGATTCCTCATTACTGCTGCAACGTATTTCACGGTTAACTCCAAACAGATCTGGATGGACACAATCCCACCAAGCACTGCATTTCAACCCGTTATTTATCTAAGCGCAGGATTCCTTCAATGCCTTTCCTATATTGACTAACTGACCGATTCTGCAAGGATTTACAAGTCCATTATCACGGAAGCTGTTTTCTCCAGAACCTGCTCATCAGTTCTTTATACTCATTTGTGCCCTCCATGCTTTAAGTGGGTTTCCATTCTTTAATAAAATACGTTTCGGGTCACACTGTTAAGAGTATCATCACAAAGCAACAGTACAGAACACTGAATAAACCACACCACAAACCTATCCTTCCACTCAATATTTCTAAACAACTAAACATCCCATTAAAAAAAAATGATAATAAAAGAGACCATAATTCCAAAATACATCTTGGTTTTGTCAGCTAGTGTAGATTTTAAAATCCAGATGCCTGCATTTTAGTTGTCTGCCATTACCAGCAAATTAAAGCTATGAACAAATGCTGCGTAGGCAACAAATAATTCTACTAACATGCCAACAATCACTTTAATCTCTTCCACTTAACAACTCATGAACCTTTTATGAACATAATCTTCTAGAAGGTAACTGGTAATACAAGATAATCCCAGTACAAGTTTAATTAAAAATACAAACTACATATAGCTCCATGCCTACCAGCTCTTTCATGCCGAAAAATCAAGAGTGGCTGTTATTAATAGCTCTGTTAACGTGGCAAACTGAAGTGCGCAGAAACAAGCTAAAGCGGCATTCAACAGACCATTTCACGCTGGAAAGAAAACAGTTTCCACAAATTATAACTTGCCTTAGCACAAGCATTAACAACCCTGTTTTAAATAGCTGAATTGAAGTACACTTGCACAGTTATGGATCCTACTCTTTTAAAGAAAATCCAATACGAGATTATTTGTTGTTACAGGCTACAATGGAATCAATCTATTTTTTTTAAGGCAATTTTCCTTCAGGAAACATGGAATTTGAGCCACTTGGCTGTCAGATGCAAGTCAACATAATTTCATTTGAGTTTTGAATGCCACGAACCTTATTTGACTGGACATAAAATACATTTGCTATTTTTAAACATCCCTCATGTCATCACTTCGCCAGAGCCCTGTAATCCAAACTGGGGAGCTCTTTTGACCTCAAAAAGCTGATCAGAAGACAGGTCTTTAGGGTTTTGTGTCAAGTGTTGGCT
The DNA here is from genome assembly GCF_036013475.1 of Columba livia. Lineage (NCBI taxonomy): Eukaryota > Metazoa > Chordata > Aves > Columbiformes > Columbidae > Columba > Columba livia. The sequence goes on from NC_088622.1 coordinate 3,009,694, forward strand.
TGCTTCCACAAACACATTTGGCGCTCCCCAGCTCCCCCAGTCATCGTCTCCACAGCTCCTTCCCCTTCCAGACCTAGGCAGAAATATTTCAAACCCCCTGAAAGCTTTCATTTTCGCTCACCTGCACCACTTGCCCGGGACAAGCACTAACTGGTCCCATGGGGCCAGCACTGACCACCCAACAGACGCCCCGTAGCCACGTGTGCGTCCAGCTCCTCGCTCCTCTGACCAAGGATAAAGTCCTGATCTTTATTCTACCATTCTACATGGTGATCACCATCAAACCTGTCACCAATACCCGAGTGGCACCTGTTTCCCAAACCTGCATCAATTTCTCACCTCAAAGACTCCAGCTGTGTAATTCTGAGCTTTGTAGTTATTCAAAGTCACAAAAGGAATTCTCTTTAACATTTAAAAGTAAATATATCTATAATGAACCATCTTGACACGCGTAGAATAAAGTGATGTGTAGGTGAGCTGTGACATTCTTTTCGTTGAGAAGCACATTCCTCAAACCTGTAGGGTTTTGATATAATCTCCTTTTGGATTAGATTATGCCACGATGAAAGGCAGGTATGGGCTCTTTTCACAGCGAGAAAACAGCAAGAAATCCCACGCTGGAGAAAAAATAAATACGTGCACAAGCAAGCAAAATTAAACCTTGTAATCTAATGCAGATTTCTTTAAACACGTCTCAGCTATGACACTTCACTGAGAACTAAATGCATAGCAAATATTTTTGCCTCCTACAAGACAGCATCAAATATTAGACACAGCTAAATTAGGTACCACTCCAGAGGAACACGGGTTTTCTCAAGATCGACAAAAAAGCAAGACTACACAATGCCTTTCTTCTCAGGAATATACTCAATCATACTGGACAAATGTAATTCAGTTTCTCATGGGATTGAGAAGGGGTGCTATTGCTCCTAGGAAGTTCTTATACATTTTGAAACGAGCCCCTTTGGATGTTGCACTGTCCCAGCATCCATCAGCTCCCCCTCTTCAATGGTTTGATGCATTTCACTACTCAGTGCTACCCCCAAACATCAGACATTCTGCACACCCTGTCGCAGCCTCTCACTCATGTGAACATTTCCAAAACAAGCTCCTGCAGCGTTCAGTCCCCACAGTAGTAGAGGTTTGGTTTGATAGCAGTGATTTAAAAAAATCATACTGCGCTATAGAGACAACACTTACAGCCCGCCCCGACAGCCAATCTATCTACAGCCCAAATTCATAGCTAATCAAGTCACTAGAGCAAGCGTATCAGCCGCGTACCATGCTCTGCTGGTTCCTTCTGACAAACACTTAGCGTCTGCACTCTTCTGAAACACAAGACATTTTTCCACAGCTACAAAAGTCAGATTGTGCTATGGATGGCTGGCCCCTAAAGTCCTATTTCTGCAAGTAGGAACTGATGACCTGAGAACTGTTAACATCAAGGAACTAAGCAGGCAACAACCTCGAAGGGATGTGTAAGTGATGCTACCCAAATAGGTTCTTCCGACATAAAAATCCACTGCTTTCAAAATTAGAAATACTTCTTAATCGCTAAGGCATTTGTCTGAAGTTAAACATTGAAGACAAGGGCTCTGCTGTTACAGTGAAGTGAGGCTTTCAGGGTGCTTTTTAAGAAGAAGAAACCCTCTTTCCCCCAGATATGCTCCTGATAATTGTTTGTACGATGTCAAGTTTTATTTTAAAGTCTAAAGAACATTTTGGTTTTCCCTGTGACACCAGCTGCCTACAGCCACCACCTTTCCTCCTGATCACAGCCCAGACAAAAAGGCGATACAAGTTCAAACCCACATCCAGCCACGCAGAGAACAGACCTGGCTGGAATTCAAACTGAAACTTCAGATCCCAAAAGGCTCCGGCTGTTTTCTGCACTGCGAGCATTCATCTCTTCTGCCTGATTTTCCTCTCTGGAGCCCGTCCCTCCTCTCACCTGGGGGCAGGGGGGAGAGCAAGCCAGACAGAATACTAATTTTATTCTTCTTTATACACCCACTGAACCACAGGCTGATTTTACAGAGCCATATTTAAACGAGCTTCAAATTATGCTCCTACTGAACTAGATTCTAAAGGACGTCGTTTTATTAAAAGTAAACACATACATAAGAAATCACCTTCTGGCTTTCCTGAGCTTACTGATGGGTGACGCCACCTCTTTCCACCTTGGAAGGCTCATTCAACATTTATAGCTTTGCCTTTGTACACCTGAAAGCAAAATCCCAATTTCATTCACTTTGAGGTAGAGGGAATGTTTTTCCTAATGTATTTCCAGTATTGATTCAGAACTGCTCCCTGAATGACCAAATAGTCAATTAGTAACGAGATGGAGACTGAGTACAGGAGCTCTCCATTAGTAATACCTGGAGACATCCTGCTATTACAAAGCATAAAGACATATATTTTCTGCTAAAAACACAAATAAGTAAACAGAAAGCAACAACTGCAAAGATGTAACAGAAGGTTGCCAGAGTTAGACTTGGAAGTAAAAGAGCAACCAGCCTCCTGAGACTTTACCTATTGTTCCTGTAACCCACTGTTGAGCATAAACTGCCATTCATTAAAAAATCTTCACCTATTTCATCATTATTTTATAGCTTGCTGGCCCTCTATAGCAAACAATAGCACATCCTATAGAAAGCAAGCCAAGGGCTTGCCACAGCACAGATTTTCATGGTTCTGAGCTATCAAGTTCTCTCTGTATTTGGGGGTGGCCAAGCTCCCACGTTTGGGAGGGTACTTTTGTTTTTCAAGCATTAACTAGCTATTTCATGATCACGGCAAAGAGGAAACATGATGTGTATGACTAAGATAACACACATTTTCAGATCGGCAAACAGATATGAAAAGTTAGCATTTTCATCTTGCTTAGCATCTATAAAACTTCCCGATGGCAGTGACAAGTATCATCACACCTACTCCATAAGCAGGACACCACAACTGCAACCAGCAGTTCAGCTCAAGGTCACACACCAAGCTGTGGGGTTTGTTAAAGTGCCTGGAACACAATCCAAGTATTGCGATACCAATGACATCTGAATTCTTGTTCTGAATTACCAAGAGGCAACCTTTCCAGCCTCTCTTCTTGTCTGCTTGTAGCACGACTCTTTATCATCTTCAGGAATTAAATATGTGACCTAATTGAAATATCTTTGGCATTCAATATATGAAACATGTTTAATTTCAAACAGAATGTTATAAACAAGAGGCCTTGTGCATTAATAATCCCTCCCAGCCTTTGTGTCTATTCAAGAAGATCTAACACGTGCATTTGCGCCTCAGAAAAGTCCCAGCAAGGAAAAATGTGAATATAACTTATCAGGACTCTGAAGACTCCACCAAACATACACTGAAGTAATTACTTTCCACATGTTACTAAACTTGTACTTTGGGACAAAAGCTATGGAAGGAGTTGTTTGATGAATAATTAGTGCAGAGAAGAGAATGGGGCTCTCGTTAATTGAAGCAAGCCTGCGCGGAGGGGAGCGACAGACAATGAGAATCCGAGTGGAGCCAGCTACATCTTTCATGTATTACAGACATGGGAAGAGAAGGATGCAGCTAGAGAATAAAATTCAACAATAAAAGGCCAAGTCTATTCAACATGAAGAGAAGCAGGAAATGCGAATGAATGACTTTTTCCAACCAGAAGAATATTTACAAATAAAATGCATTAGGAATTGAACAGGCAGCTGAAACCAGTCAATGGCTCTTACTGGCCAGGCATTTGACTCACAGAAATCCGTAAATGTACACATACCTTTAAGTTCATTCTATCATTGGGTAAAGTTTCTCATCTTAAGGGTTTGCGTTAGAAGGCAAGCAGCATAATTCAGTGGCCTAAGGAGCAGTCAGAGGCAGGTCTATTAAGTTTCACAAAAATGAATGACCTTGGAGACACAAATTAGATTTCCTGCATCTCATTCCCAGTTTGTAAAACCGAGGATTAAGTGTTGACGTGTCCCGCGCTGACCTCATTAGAAGATCTCTACTGGAAACATCGCATTCCTTCTTACACAAGATGTACCGTCCTGGCACAGAGACAGCAGGTGCCAGAAGAACACAGAACTATTGTGCGATTGTGCGTTTTGTTCACCTAAAGAACCTGTGGTCTTTCCCATTTTTACATTTACTAAGATCAAAGAGCAAGCGCAAGCTTTCTTTGCAGAATCCTGTCAGATACTGGGCCTTAACCAGGTACATCTGAAGCAACTTCACCATGTACGTTCATATTTCTACTTCCATATTTCAAAGTTTCTTTCAGACTCTTAGTTCAGACTTCAGTTCTAGATCCCCCTCCCTCCCGAACTCCCTTCTCCTCTCATTTCACACCAGCAACTGCTGGTGCATAATCATTTCAAACAAACCTGCCACGCCAGTCATCTCAGCAATAACCAACATGCCTCAAAGTTCTGCAAACTAGCAGATGGACAGGAAAAAACTCCCTAATTAATTACAGCCCCACTGGGGTACAGCCGGACAGGAACCAGCATTTTACGTTTTGCTGGCAGCCGGCTCGGCCGTAGGCACATCCAAGTGTTATGAAGGTCAAGGGAAAATGTAGCTGACAACAGGGATGGAGGGGACAAACCTCAGGATTCACAGCATGATAACATTTTAATATAGACAAGTAGATTAAATACACAGATTAACTAAGACCTCAAAATGAAGGAGCACTCATTTTCTTCCACTCACCTCGAATCTTAGAACACTGAACTAGCCTCTCATTCCTGTTCTGAAGAACAAAAGACAACCTACACGTCCAAAGATAAATCATCAAAATTTACCTTTTCATCTCTCAAATTTATGCAATACCCAAGCTGATCACCTTTTCAGAGATGCCAAATACAAACGCAATCCTTTACGCCTAGAACCCCAACAACACCATCAGATCAGACACGGTGCATTTCCTGCACACATTTCTAAGAACTTCACAAAAAAGGAGGTGAGTGTTCTGCCCATCAGACATAGAGGGAAAACTGATGTCTGTATCCAAGCCAGCTTCACTTTTCTCTAGGTCAATGTACTATTATGGATGCTCAGAGAACTACATAGACATTAAGATTAAAAAAACCCCAAACAAACACCACCTCTTGAGACAGGAATAGTCAGCTAATATTTCAATCTGTTTTGGTTTTTTGTTCAGTCACTAACAGCAATTCCTTGCCCCAGTAGACTCCTAAATCAAAAGCAGGCAGCGCAGTATTCATATCTTGTTTGCTCCTTTGTTCATACATCAGCCTCTCTAAAAAGAGCAGTTGGGCACAGCTACCAACACCATAAAAGCTCCTGTGAAATGCTGCTGGTAAACCGAACCAAGAGCACAAAACTGCTCCCTCACACCTCCTATCACTCCACAAAGTGCCTGGATTTTCCTCCTAACAACTTGCTGGAAAAGCCATTTCCAAACTGCATCTAATCACACTCGCCGGCCCCCGATTGCTCCCACCCCAGCAGTGCCAACCCCACACACCTCCCCATTTCCCTCTTGCAATAAACCAACTGTACATCAGTACAGCTTCACTTCAAGCAGCTTTAAAGAAAGCACACTAAATAAACAGGTCTCCAACAAATAGGGGTTTTATTCTGTTCTGGTTCCAAGACAGGTCTTTTTTTTTTTAAATATGCCATATTTTAAGCCTGTTGACTTAAACTGAAGTTCTGAGCTAAAACCAGATACCATGCATCCCTTTAAGTCAAGCAGGATGATTTGTTTAGACTTCACACAAATGAAACAACTGCAATATATTTCCATAGCAAAACCAGAGTGAAAAATAGCTGAACCTTAAAAATAGTTAGTCTAGCCAGGATCCCATCCTGGAAAAAATACCACCTGTACTCATTAGAAAGTTTGAGAGGTTTGGGTTTTTTAAACGTTTAACTCCAACCGCGACCACCCCTTTTAAATTTACATAGTTGCTCACTCATGTCATTCCAGGCCTACATACTGTTTGCCAATTGTCATTATTTTTTAAACTAGAAATTAACTATAATTCAAGCACTGTATTCATATGCCAACAACAGAGCCAACACCTTACTGAGGCTTAGTGTCCTTAAATATGGCACGTAATGAAATCAAAGCTACCCTCAGGCAACCTTAATGTACAAACAGCTCTGCTGAGAGGATCACACGGGTTCTGCTGAGCTGTTATACAGCCCCTAACACGCACTTGCAAAATTCTATATGCTCATTGCACACTTTTTTCCTCCCGCTCCCCAAAGTGAAATAACTTCTTTATGGGCAAAACAACTACCCAGTATGGATAGAACAGAAAGATGCATTTTGTAGCTAAGAGGATAAATTAGCAAACACTGTGTTATAAAAAAAAAAAAAAAGTCAATTATTAAACTGCAATATCAGAATGTCATTTTTCTCACCCAAGCTGTAATCGGCGTTGAGAATTACACACACTGTATCTTTTCACACTTGAGAATGTTGGTGATTATTGGCCTTTTGCTGCAGCGGAGCTGAATCTATACCCACAACTTCTGCACACATACAAAACCCCCGCTAAGGCAAAACCAACCCCTGAATGCAAATACATCACTATTTGTTAATCCAGCTACGTAATTACAGTTGAAGACAGGTCTGGCTCTCCCAGCTCTTTCTGCCTGAGAAATGCTTCCCATTTAGCGAGAGCTTTGACCAGATGGAGAGTCACCCCACAATCACTCCACAGTACAAATTCACATGCCAAAGGAATCACAAAGCCACGGAGAGGCAGCAGAAGTGTTGCTCTGTACCCCTCGGTGAACTCAATCGCAGCATTCATGCAGACAATAGCCTACAAGAATGTCAAAATTACCACTAGCCACCCCAAAGCTACATCAGGAGCAGAAAAATATTTTGAAAGCATCCTCAATCCAGCGGCAATCACCACATTTTACGCAGGTAAGGAAACTGAAGTCATTTAGCCCCATTATACACTGAAATCAGCTAAAGACTCCAAAACAAAACTTAAGAGGCCTCACAGTTCGATTGTGACAGTCCCTGCTGCCTCTTTCCCAAAGGATCTGGCACACCGGCATCTTTCCCTCAACACCCCCATGTTATTTGTACTCCCTCTCGTATACCCCAGGATCACCAGCTTTGGAGCTATCAGCGAGCTGGGATGTTCCCATCGCCCACTAACCCGAACTAGAGCAGCTCAAGCCCTTGCACAGTTTCAGCACATGCCACAGCAGGAGCTGGACTCGGTCCTTAGGGGTCCCTTCCAACTCCAGATATGCTAAGACTCCACAGCCATGGGGGGTTTTGTTTGCTTGTTTGTTTTTACAGATGCCACTGCAAAAACCAGAAATATTAAACAATCATCAAGAAAGGAAGCCACACACGCACCAAAATCAACTTCAAACCTCTGCATGCTTCCTTTTACTTTTGTCACTCAATACATTTATCTGAAGAATTCTCCCCAGCCAGCAGTTTTCCCCGCACACCCTCCAGACCAAACACCCCAAAGCTAAGACACAGATTTGAAGTGATTTCAAGCCAGCTGGGGTTTTCAGCAGGGGGGAGAAGGTAGAACACGAAGCAAAGTTGCGAGGGGTTCACCGGAGTGAACTTCCCCGGCTCACCTCGTGTGCTCCCTCTCTCTTTACATCTTCACTCCCAGCCAGACAGAGCAGCACCGGGAGGGGAGGAGGAAAGAACACGCACAATGTTTTGGCGCCCTTTAGCTTCCGATTCACTGTTTTGCTTTTTTTTTTTCTGCAAGGTTACCAAAAGGCCATTCTGGGGAAGGAGGAAAGAGGCAGAAAATGATGCCCGTTCTCTACCCTTTCACTTCTGGAAAGAAACAGACGCGGTGTTTGAGAGCGCGGTCCCAAACGCAGCGGAGTGTACGGCCAAGAACAATGAGCTCCCAGCCTGGGCATTGTGTGCATCCACCTCCGCTTCCCTCCAGACCCAGCAACCAACACAACAAACCTCCAAAATCGCTCTTCATCCAAACCAGGTCACTGAAATCAACCCCCCGTTCATAGTTCATGGTGCAAACTCAAGGAGGAAAAACCAAGATAACATATATTTACTAGAAGTGCCTTTATTGTTATAGAAACGCTTCCACCCCTCTTAACCACCATGGATTTCCCAGTTCTAAGGCAGCAGTGTACAAAAAAACCCACAACATATTTGGCCTGTAATACTAGAATTACAACAAAAATATTATACGTTGCACATCAATCGGAAATTTGGCACGTGCCTTTCACAACCAACAGCTATCTATTTTGACACAGTGTTCATTTTTAGCTGGTTAAAATCCATATTTAAGAACAGGCATACTCTTTGAATTATGTCGCTTCTGATTTGTTCCAAGAAAACATTTTTACTAAATACTAACAGTAAGAACTAGCGTCTGAGGCTCCTTATTTCATTTACATTGATACAGAGGCAAAACAATATCTTTGATTTCAATAACTGTTCAATGTAACTCAGGAGTAAACAGACATCAGGCTGCTGACTGCATAAAAACGTTCTGAGCTTCTAATCTCCACCAACATTACTGCTTCGAGGAAAAACTCAGCATAAGAAGTCAGTAAATCAAAATAACTGCAACCAGTGTGTAAAAATAAATCCAAGGGAAGAGACACTTCAACAATGAATCACATTGTTTTCTTCCCAGCAATTTCTTGAACAGCCAGTTTCAGCAATAAAGCCTCTAACGTTGTCTACCTCCTACTACTTTTCTGATGCTGGTCATCCTCACGGTTTAGAAAGAGAAATGGGAGGGGGGAATAAAGGGAAAAATAAACAACACAAACCTCCTATGCTACTGAAAATGTTATGATTCAACTCATTTGCATAAAAATCTTCATTTCACAATGAAACATAATGAAAATAAGTCTTTCTTTCAAACGCCTAAAGCCGATTTCCCCCGTGTGTCCATTTAAGTGAAATATTTCCCCGATCCCACGTTTATTTAAAAGGTCAACAAGTTAAAAAAAAAACCCTGTCCCCGAGAACCCCCTCCTCTGTTGAGCGTTACCCAGACACGACGCTCTCCAGGAAAAAATAAATGAATAAAAATTTAAACCAAAAAAAATATTGAAGAAAAGGCAAACAAACAGACACAGAGACAAAAAGCAGCCCCAGCCCCCCCGCGCCCCCTCCCGCAGCAGCAACACGACCAAGTCCGGAGCCACTTTCCCCGGCCCCGCCCGCAGCCCCGGCCCCCCCGCCCCAGCCCGGCCATTCTTCCCGGGGCTCCCCCCGCCCCTTGTCTCCCGCACTAATTAACACCGACAACAAATCAATAAATCCACCCACACTAGGAGGGAAGGGCCTCACCCCCCCCCCCCACGCACACGCACCACAACAAAACCCCCGACAAGTTTCCCCCCCCGCTCCGCGCCCACCTACCTCCGCCGTTCGCTACACCATCCACGGCGGCTCCGTCGCGCTGCCGGGACAAAGCGGCGGCGGGAGCGGGGGGAGCGGGAGGTGGCGGCGGAGCGGGAGCGGTTCCCCCCTCTTGGCCGGGCGGCGGCGGCGAGCGGCGGGGTCCCCGCGCGGTACCTCAGCAGCGGCAGCTCAGGGGCATCTTAACGGGGAGACAACGAGCGGGGCGGCGACCGGGGCGGGGGACCGCGGGGAGGGGGAAGGAGGAGGAGGAAGAGGAGGGGCGGCGGCGGGCTGGGGGTCCAGGCAGCGAGCGCTGCCTCCGCCTGCCTTCCTGCCTTCCTTCCCTCACGCACGCACGCACCGAACGGGCACCCAGCAACGCAGCCAGGCCGGAGCCACATGCCAGTATCCGGCTTCCCTATTGGAAGAGGGAGGGCACCCCGTGACCCGGCAGGAGGCCGGAACCAATCGGCGAAGTGGATGGAAGTGATTTAAAAGAATAGGGGGAAGGCGGAGGGGGGGCCCGGGCCGCCGCCGGGGAAGGGGCGCTGGGCCCGGGGCACAAAGGCGGCCGGTTCCCGCTCCGGGTGTTCCACAGCCACCCGGCGTGCGCGGGGCGAGACCCCAGACACACACAGACACCTGCGCCCCGGGCTGGTTTAACGATTGAATGTCAAAAGCATCGGGGGCATTGGGTTTATGGCGCCATCCCCCGCTGCTGTGAGAGAAAATAACGGGGAGCGGGAGCCCTGTGATGAGAGGAAACGGCCTCAGGTTGCACCAGGGGAGGTTGAGGTTGGATCTGGGGAACAATTTCTTCCCCAAAGGGCTGTGGGGCATTGGAACAGGCTGCCCAGGGCAGTGCTGGAGTCACCAGCCCTGGAGGGTTAACAGACAGATGAGGTTCTCAGGACATGGGGCAGGGACAGGGCTGGGTTAGCGGTTGGACTCGATCTTGAGGGGCTTTTGCAGCCAAAATGATTCCTTAATTCTCCCACCACCTCCAGCACGGCCCATCCCAGGCCCTGGTAGTGGGAGATGCACAAGCCCTGGTGCAAAGGCAGAGCATCCCTGGTGTTGCTCCACTTCGTTCCTACGCCACCTCACACCCTTCCACCGTACGCCTTCAACGTGCATTTTGCTCACAAGTGTTTCCCCTGAGCTGTCTTCCTTAATAAGTAAACAGTTATCAGCGTTACAAAGAAATGCATTTGAAGTGCATTGGGTGGGAAACAAGGCACAACATTTTACGGCTCTTGTCAGAAGCTTTTGGCCGCGCCATGGCTCCAGAGCATTAGACCTTTCAGGTCCACGCTCCGTATTAGTCACATTAAGCCACAGCCTCGCACAAAAAGTTAAGGACGTACGTAAACGCATTGCCAGGTAAAAAGCTGACGCTGCTTCTTATTGTTCCATGTGGTGAGGAAGTTGTCATAACAGCAGAATTCCAAATTAATGAGTAGTGATTAATAAAATATTCGGTCACTTGGAGATTTTTAAGCTGCTTCATCTCTGAGCTATCACACAGTTAGAAAAGAGACCACGAAGGTACCAGTGCTGAAAATAGAGCAAACACGTTATTTAACATTAACCTCACCTTTCATCCGCAGAGCACAGGCCAGCAAAATAAATCACATGGCTGTGAAGAAATTCACACATTCTTCCCGGGGATCTGAGAAATTTCACGTGGAATTACATCTTGTGTTTGAGAAGGCACTAGGATATGCCAGGACAGATTTTGCCCTCAATTACACTCGTGTAACCCCGACTGTTTGCTGTCTGTGTAAACTGTCTCCATGGCTGATTCGAGTAGTATCACAGGAGATAAGATTGAGGCTGTTAACGTTATTGCCTTCAGCAGAGGGGAGTGGGGACAGTTTCACTGAAGAGAAAGGCACGCACAAGGAGATTTGAGGTCCATACATCAGAGGAATTTAGTTCTTTGCTCTGAACGTACAGCACAAATTCATCCCCAGCATAACTTCAGGGACATCACCGCCAGAGGTTGAGACACGGAGCTGATTGTGTTCTAATAACTAATTTAGATAAGCGTCTGAAAACGCACATCAGTTAAATGTCTGACACAGCCATTTTGGAGGCTACGTTTAAGCTGCCCTTGATAGAGTCTGATTCCATCTCTCCTATTTTCTCTGCTAATTACAATTTCATGTTCCTCGGTCTCTGGATGTACGCATTAAAAACGGTACAAATTGCCACAACGGCGGGTTTGCCTTCAGCTCTCTGCAGCCCCTCTCTCCATGATGGGAAAATTCTCCACGGCAGCTTCTCTCTCCCCCTCTTTCCTCTTCTACAAACCTCCTGGTGCTCACGTCACCACACGAGGATTATAAGCACTAACGCGCAACATCGCGATGTCATCTTTTGTTGTTAAACAAAAATAAGCACGTTCGGGGGGAATTTCCTCCTTTATTGTACAACATAACATCTGTGTGCCCCCTGGAATTCACACAAGTTGAACTGGAAAGCAGGTGATTATTCACAGCCGGTTATAGCAGGCATACCCACAGCTTCGTATCACGCACAAGTGATCCAATTATAAGTTTGCTGCTTAACTAGAGGATTGTTGCAGGAATAGCACTTGAAGCTGCTTTTTTTCTTCTTCTTTTTTAATGCGGCCTGCCCTGTGGACAGCAATAAACAAACCCACCGAGCTTGTCCTCTAATCTTCTACCAGCTAAAGTAGCGCAAGGTTTAGTTAACACAAGAAAGATCAAGGAAGACCTGAATGCCGCAGAGAGATCGTTGCTCCTCTGTCCGGTGGCTGCAGAATTTCATGGTTCGCATCCCAGTGGAGAGAGATTAATGGTGAAAGGACTGGGCACGTTCTACACGCCACATACGTTACGTACATATAGGTTGTCTGTAAGAGATACTAGCGGGTCTCTAACAAGGCACTTTCTGACATCCTTGCAACGTTTCCTGCATCTGTCCCCAGGGCTCCTGGGAGGTGTAAAATTGCCGATGCAGGGAAAGGCTAATTGGCTGAATCTACAAAGGGACTTAAATTCCAACATGTCACATAATGTATCTGCACACAAAATGTTAATCCTCAAAATCCTGTTCCTTACCCCTGGATACTTCCACAGATCTGATGCAGCAACATTTCTGCTGAGTATTCTGGGTCTGAAATGCTGTTTCTGCTGTTGGAAACACCTCTGGCTCGACCAGGGTTGGGGTCACACGAGCGCTCACAACCCCCTGGCACGTCTCTTCTTTTAGTAACTGTCACTTTGCCATCTGAATGAAACAAAAACCTATGAAAACAAACCTAACCAGGAACTATGAAGCAAAAAAAACACCAATATCAATAATTCTGTGAATACCATTTCAACCCAACTAACCAAAATAAGGCAGTTGGTTTTTCTTTTTTTAATTCTACGGTCATGAAATTCCAGACCAGTCCTTGCCGTGACAGATGAGCCGGGTCCTAACCTCAGCAATGCAGTAAAACCTCAGCTCTAATGAAACAGGCAAATGTCAATACAGCGATTAGCTTGGAAGATAATGTTCTGAGAGGCTTTCACAGATGACCTAACTCCACTCACAGAAAAGGATTATATTCTTTCTTTCCCTTTGTAATATGTGAATACCAGCACTTTAGTTGAAAACTATTTGCTTGGGGGGGGTAGGGGGGTCTGTTTTGTTTTTTGTTTGTTTTACTGTAGAAATCTCAGGAATTTAAAATCTCAGTTTCACACATATTAGAAGAGAACTTTTGGAGAGTCTCACACCACTTGAAGGACAAGGCGCTGGATGGTTGTGAACTCATCCTAGACACAGTTATTTCTATTTAAAACTGGCTGCATGGGTCGCAGTGAAAGGAGAAGTAATGTAAATAAGACTTCAATCGATTTGAGCATATTCACACCCATTCAAGTGCACAGGAATCAGTGGCTCAACAGAATCTCTTCAAAAGAATTATGTTATTTGTTGATCTGCTGCAACTCTGAGGAGCTGGAGGGACAAGTCACCAATGGGACAGGCTGAAGTGACGAGTTTCTGGGTGCCAGCTGCCCCGGGGTGGCCGTGGGGCAGACGTTGGTGCAGGGCCACAGGAATGGGAAGAAGGTGCTGGTTATTATTCCTCCTGGATGGAGACACGTCCGTGGTGGAGGTCACAGCGGCAGCGGCTCACGGCGTGTTCACACCCAGCGAAGCTTTCCCACTCTTTCACATCAGGCTCCCAAGGCAGCTCTGGATACATCTGTGATCTAAAAAAGCGCCTTGTCTGTGTCCTTGCACGTGGTTCAGTCATCATATCTTTGCTATCAATGACTTCAGAACTTCAGAGCATATATGACCCTGAAATTTCTGTGTTTAATATTCTAAAACAACCCAGAAATGTAAAATGTTATAAACTGGTTTCCTCAGGAAAAGAAAATCTTTTTATCTTGTAGAAGTTTTTCCATTTCCCCAACTCAGACCATTTCCTAGTGGGTTCTGCATCATGAATATTAGCAGAGGTTGGCTCACCACAGTGTCTAGTGAGACTCATTTATCAAAGCCCAGGATGTGCACCATGCAAAGAGAAAAGAAAAAAACCCAATCCCATTGAAAACGAACAAAAAATTTCAGCCCTAACAATCGTTCCTCTCATTTCTGTGCACTTGGGCACGTTCCAGCGCATGCAGCGAGGAGACTAAACGGCCATCTGCAGAACACGGAACGTATCTAACGAGAGATTTGTACACCTTGAAAGTCACCGGCGCTGGAGCTTCAAATGACTGACGACAGTCTTGCTCCTGAGCGGGATTAATCGCATCGCCCCTCGGTGCTTATTTCTGGATCCCCTGTATAGTCACAAGGCAATTCATTCTCTGATTTGCATAAGCGATAATATCTTGTAAGTACAGAAAATATAACAAACTTACTTTCAGCTTTTGGGTAGTAATAACATCACAAACAGAGAGTAGCCCTTTTAAGCAGAATATTGTAAAAAGGACCCTGAGCACTGGGGATATTTGTGTTTCTGTTGTGTATTATGGTACCTTTTGAGGTGAAAGCATCAAAGCCGGGGTCTGAGCAGCAGCACCCCCTGGACATCAAGTAGTAACTGAGTCTGTTCAAAGGTTTGCTCTGGTAATTTCTGAGCCATCCTCTATGGCTAATGTGGAACACCTCGCCTCGTCTGTGCACTTGCATTTCCACTACAAATTCACTGCCTCGCCTTTAGTGCAGAAAGGAGTAAATGGATTTACAAGCTTCTCCTCTTGTCCTCAGCAACTGACTTCGCTTTAAACTGTTATAAACGGCCAAAGCGCTCAAGGGAGAGAGACGGGGATGGATTTCAGATTTGCATTTCTGTCCTTCCCTCTGCAAACCCGCTCCTCCAGGAGGAGGTTTCTGGCTCCCACCTCCCCCTTGCAGCTGCTCCTTCCCGGGTCTTACAACACTCTTACCTTTGATGACACATTTGAATGTACTTTTTTAAAAGGAAAGAAAATACAGTGACAGAAATGGCAAAATTTCCATTTCAAGCACCATCTCTTCTTCCCCCCTCAGCACTTGTTATCTTCAAAGCACTGTACAAAATCCACTGATTAATTTCCTCTCCACCTCACCAGAAAGTGTCACCCACCCCATGGGAGAGCTGAGACGAGCCAGCAACACAGACAGGGAGCAACACACCGAGCTCTCGGAACCGGTCCAGGCCTGTTCTTAACACCTTCATCCTGAACAGTGGGCAAGAGGATTCTAGTTTTTGCAAAGTAATAGACATATGATTTTATAGCCTACATGGAAGCCATGATATGCACCTTTCAATCACTGTTCATTGCAAATATCCCTTCAAACAATGTTTGTGAAAGCATTTTTTTTCCCCTCAAAACGCTAAAACAAAACATACCACCCTGCAAATAATATGTTGAGATCAAATCAGTTTGCAAGCAGCTCCGGGTGGGCAGGAGTGATCTTTGCCATCCGTCACTGCTGGCAGGAGGTTGATGTGTCTCAAGTGTCTGATGGGGAAGCAGCCACTACTGGAAAAAGAAAGGAAAAAGCCCTTTCTGGACGGCACAGACGATGCTTGGGGCAGTTCTGGTCCTTGCAAAGAAACCACAGATTCTGCTTCCGGAATGCACCAGTGCAGGTGCTTTCCCAGCTCAGTTTCTGGGGGAATGCTACACCCCTCTGCCCATCACAGAGCTCCCTCGTTCTCACATTACTCTTTGGACGGCTGGGTTAAGCTCATACAGCTCACTACACCGATAGGATTGCAGGTTGCTGACAGGCAGCATCAGCGCGGAGAGATGCTGAACCAGAGCTGAACTCGGCCGCAGGCGCAGCGGGGAGGGGACACGGTGCCCCCGCTGCAGACACCCTTGTCAGCAAAGCGTCATTGTCCCCGGCCTTTGTCCAACGCTTTTATTTTGCAGAACTGGTTTGTGTTTCTGTTCTCTCCTGTAACTTAAGCCCGTAACCGCCACCCGGGATGATTAAATGTACAGGTTTCTAGACAGAGCTAAGCCTCCGCATTGTGTTATAGACAGGAGATGTCACCACATGCACACTCCAAGTGTGGCACAAGGCTGGGCCTTGTGATTGCTTTCTTCCTTATAGTTTATGTTGTTTGCATACCTCTCATTTTTATCATCTGGGTTCCTCACTCAACCTTTTTTCTTCCTCCCTGCCACAGTTTTTTTCCCCTTCCTTTTTACCTTCAGCTTTTCTTGGCAGAACTGAGTGCTGCAGCTGCTGTGTGGCTTTATTTCTTCTTCTTACCCTCCTCCCCACCCTGTACCTCAGTCTCTGCAACTGCGTCTATGGAGCACAAAGTACATATAGGATGTGTCAGATCTGAGGGCACTTCAGCCCTCAGGGACCAAAAGAGGCACCACGAATGGTCTCAATGTAGAAATGACCAAACCTGGACGTCCCAGAACGGGACAGTTTGAGCACTATCACAGTGACCCCAGCAGGCAGAGGCCACGTTCCCACGTGCAGAGAGGAGCAGGGTTCCCGCATTGAATTCTCCCACCCACCCACAGCTCGTATCTACAAGGAAATAACTGCAGGCAGCAATACAAAGGGAGCAGTAATAAAAGCTTTCCGAGGGAGCGGTGGGGCCAAGCTGGTGCCTGGCACAGCTCTTTAAACCCTGCTGTGAAAGGGAGCGCGAGGCCGGAGCCCCAGACGCTGCTGCAGGGCAGGCAGGGCTGGCTGGCTGCCCAGAGATCCTCTCGGCATCCACCACCCTCCTCGTGTCTCCTGCGGCCCGCACAGCAGCAGCAAAGTCAAACATCCTCCTCCAGTGAGGAAAACACAGCAGCTGCGCTCCCTCCATCACCTCTTCATGGTCCCTTGTGCCATTGTGGGGCTTTTCCCCCCAGCAGCGCGCGAGGCTCTTTGCACAAGTCGTGAATGAGCCAGTGGGTGCTGACAAGGCACCACAGTCAATGAATTTCCTAACGCCCACGATACTAGAAAACAGAGAGCAGGCTCTATAGGTGGTTTGGAATCAGCAAGGGGTTGGAAAACCTGCCTTGCACCAACGGCTTCAGTTCCAAAGAGTGATTACCAATGATGTGCTTACTCCCTACCAGGGGGGATGTCTAACGAGAATGCCTAGTATTGAATCATTTGGTTTCTCATTAATTACAGAGGGAAGGAAACATTCCTTTCTGTCCAGAACAACCTCTTTGAGACAGGGCCTATACGAGACTTAGAAGCAAAGATATTAGGAAATAATTGCTACGAGCCGGCTTGGCTACAAAGCAGAAAAGCTATTTCTACAAACCCAGAAATACAGCCCGTGAGTAACGGGAGATCTTTCCCACTCCAGCCCTTTGCATCGCTCCATTATATATCCTGTTACCTGAATAGCTCCCGAAAGTGCCACCTGCCTCTGCTCCCTGCTCATCACTCAGCTCCTCTGCTCCCTGCTCATCACTCAGCTCCTCTGCTCCCTGCTCATCACTCAGCTCCTCTGCTCCCCGCTCATCACTCAGCTCCTCCGCCTGCCTTTGCCTCAGATTCGCTTTCCGGGCTGGCTGCTGCTCTCAGAACAACCTCCCGGTTCGTGTTTGCTAAGCTGATGCCTCCTTCTGCTCCAAAGAGCGCCGGCCCTGCAAATTACAGCAGCAATAAAGACACCGGCTGTGCTACATCTGCACTCGGTCGCAAAGCACAGCCCTGCGCGCAGGAGTTCCACGGGGACGCTATGGAAAGGTGAGGAGCTGTGCAGCGGGACTGACGCCCTGACCGAGGACCAGACACATCTCCCCCTCTCCAGCACTGCAGGTTTAGGTCTCGATTTTCAGCAATCAAATCTTGTTCCCTATTCACTTATCCCCCTCTCTCCAAACACACACAGTTACCAATCATTCACTTTTCTCTTACACGCTTTAAATTCTTATCTACAAACCACAGCCTGGTGTTACAGCACTTACCAGTTCTGGTCTCTTTTCTTCCTTTGTAGGTGACTCCTTTCAGTGCTGCAGCCTCTTTAGGTAGAGCCTGGATCCTCAGCAGCTGGAAGCACCTCCCTGATCTGGCCCAAATACCCTGAGCTTTAACTCGAAAGCTTTATAGAGCTGGTTTGATGGGACAGGTGAGCACAGCATCTGCCCTTGTGGGATTGATTCACTGGTGTAGGCAGGAACATACAGTTCAACAGCATCTGAGTTCAGCTTTTGACTTTACAACCTAAGCAATGTTCTTCTAATCCTGCCATTTCACATGCCATTTCCCAATTAATTTAAGACATCTGGTAATTGTACCTGCAACAGGTCTCCATCATGCACTGCCAACAAGGTGCGCACAATAATTAATACCTGGGCTTCATTTGCAGCCTTGTTAACCAGCAGAAGGCTCTTCACTCAGAGCCAGGACCAAACTACTCATCTGAACAGAGGATTCCAGCTCAGGGCTCCAGCTTCCTTTTCCAAAGGTCTGTATAGCCGCACACAACACAACAGCCCAGCTTTCAGCTGTTCCATCACACCACTAAGTTTTGTCCATTTACGGCAACCAGGTACCCAATTTCCCAGCTCTTTTTGCTTTCTGATGCTTATTAAATCACCAGGTATAAATAGAGAGGCCCAGGTAAGCTGGGCTGAGAATCCAGACTTCACCTTCTGAAGTGGCAGGTGAGAAACAGCCATGCTATTGCTTCCAGACGTGGTTCTGCTAAAAAGCTTTCTCAACTGTTTTTGCATAAATTACAAGCCTGCCCCTCTGACAGAAGAAAAATCCCTTGATAGGATTTATGTGCAATTAGCTGGTTTATTCATTTAACAGGTCTAATTCAGAGATCAGCTGTGTGTGAAAAATGCACCAGGTTTCAAATCTGCAGAGTGCAACCAGCTTAGACCAGCACCTTCCGAATGGACAAACACACACTTACCGGGGTGTTTAGCATTTTGGGTGCTGCAGCTTTACACAAGACAAAGTATTTTGGAAATGCCAACAAGAGATGAGTCTTTCTAGTTAAAAAGCATCAATCAATGAGACTGTCGACGTCCCCTGTGTGCCAAATCCCCCCCCAGCTATTGCTCACACTATACCAGGCACACACAACATGGCCCAGCAGTTCACAAATATCTCTGTTATGGCTTTACTGCCCATATCCCCTGTCCTCTGATAGCAGGTTTGTTCAGGGGTATAACACACACCCCTTACTCCTCAGCACTTTATAACTCCATAATTCCTAACAGCAGCTTTTGAAATAAAGTCTGTGTGTTTTCTTCCAAAACTGGAACTGCAGATGTTCTTGAAGATCCAGGTTTAAGGTACATAACATGTACCATGCAACATCACTGGCTTTAAATGTGCCATTTCCATCTTGATTTAAAACCAGAAGAGATATAAAAACCAGCTTACACCTCAATGCAACTCAGGCAACACCCACAGCGGGGCAGTCGTGCTCCTCAGAGAATACAAACTTCCAGCCACAGGGAACTGAGTCTTCTGGAATGGGAAGACTAATAGTAGCCCAGCCAAGCCCGCAGAGCTGCAACCCAACACAAAGGGCTTTGGAAACAGAAGCATCTGCTCATGAGCCTTTTGTTTCTGGCCATCTGCTCTCACACAGCTGGAAATCCCCTGAAGTCTTTATCTTCCCCCATGTGGAATACAGTACCTAGATACTCATAGGGTAAAATTACAGTGTAGCTATTAACTTTCAATTACACCTTATACTAGAGAGCTACTAAGAAATAAAACAAATGCAGGAGATAACATTGACTAAGGTTTGGTTTTAACTGAATATAGCATCCCACTCATACCAGGGTCCCTTGTACTGCATTACATGGAAATACCTATAAAATATATCACCGTCTCTTAGAACACTGATGATTTGTAGGTCTTTTCCTTTTTTCTCTTCCAAGCGTGAGTGTTGAGGAACATTTCTGTTCCACAGCTCTCATGCTGCTGAACCACATCTTCTCTGGCAGCAACAGATCACAACAGGTTACAAATTCACTGTCAGTGTAGTTAACACTGTGCCAACCTCTCGCTAAAAGCCAAGGCTATCACCGGATTTTCTCAGTAATGCTGTGACAAGACTGACAAGCAAACATCAGCAACAGTCCATGAAAAAGGCTAACACAACACTTGTTGTCAGGATACACCTCATCCTCAATAAACTAAGGAAGATATCTGAGCTTGTTGTCTTCCCCTGCTGGACCACAATTGATTCAAAATGTATTCTTAGTCCCCCTTCCAATGACTAAATATATCCTTGAGGGCCACCTCTTGACAGCAGGCACATCAATTCAGCTAATTCTTTGTCTATTTGTCACAAAACAACTGAAGTCCACCTCATGGCCGCAGTGACAGCAGCTCAACTCCGGCTCCCTGCAGAACAGCTTTAAAGCAGGACACGATTATGCAGGGTAGGTATCCGGGCTCCTCAGGGTCCCCCAAAGTAACTCAAAGCCACACTTTGCTGGGTTGTTTGATGCTTTTATTTATCACATGTAAAAACACTACTGTTTCTGTTTGCAGGTACCTCTTGCTGTGCTGCAAGTCACACAGCTCCAAATATCAAAGACCAGACAGGCAGAGAAATGAAATAAAGTGTTTATGCCCAGACTCACAAGGTCATGATCCCTGAGGGCGTTTAATACACAGAGCGCCCCCAGGGACTGTTCTACAAAGCAGTAGAGCATTACAAGTAACAGATCAGGCTTGGTGAAAACACTAGGTGAAGGAATCATCTAGGGGGAAGAGGACCTGCAAACTGGTCTTTTTCCTTCAGCTGCCCTTATCTTTCTAGTACAGGTCATCGTGAGCTAAGTAGACGCCTAGTGCTTTAAACCGTAACAGGGTTGACTGATCCACACAGTTTAGTTGACACGAGGGTTCCTGAAGTTCCTTCCAGCAAAACGGGCCTTGCTGCCAAGCTCCTCTTCAATTCTGAGGGGAGGGAAGAGAGTGCTGGGTGTCAGCAGACAGCACAGAACTCCTGCATTAGCACAGCTGCTGACATTACACTACATCACCTCCTCTACCTGGCACTGACATGCTACCAGTGTCACAAGCCAGTTCCCACCAAGCAGCTTCAGTCACACAGGTTTCACTGTATTGCTCAGTATCTCACATAACTTTACCCAAGTATTTTAAATACTTGTACAAGGGAACAGCATCATGCAGACAGAAGGACTGTCTCATATCCATATCACAGGATGCTTTGGATGATGCTCCCCTTTAGCAGGTCTGCTATGGACATCACCCGTCCAACTCATCACTCAGCCTGCTCAGCCCAAAGGCGCCTCTGCCACTGTCAGGTTAAAGGTCTTAAGCTGCAGAGTGTTTTGGAGACACGGAAGACTAAGCTGTGCCCCAAATGCATTAGTGGAGCATCCATTCTGCACCAGGCTTCACTCTCAGTCCCTTCTCCCCCACCGAGAATCTCACCTCAGCAGCTGGTTGTACTTGGCTAGACGCTCAGATCGGCAAGGGGCACCGGTTTTGATCTGAAAGGGAAATCAGAAAGTTAGTGAAAAACTACAGTCAACATAAGGCCACAGATGCCAACACAATTCTGTTCTGTTCAGAGTAATAAGCATAATCAGAAGCTTTATTTCAGCATCAGGTTCTAAACACCTGTATACTCTAACAGGATTAGGCTTGGGAGCAATAAAGATTATTCATTTGCTCACAGCTTCAATATCAACAAATCCCAATATACCCACTGGAGTTAAGATTTTTTTTTTTTAATTGGTGGTTAAAGGTGAGTTTACACAAGATAGCATTCCCTCATCCCAATCTCAGACAGATCAGCTTCCTGTACATATAACGAGCAAATCTGCATGCCTTAAGTCAGAACAGACCCCATTGACTGTGTGTGCAGCACGGCTTTATTGCCACATTATCTCATCAAGCAAAAAGGCAAACCACAGCAGCTGCAGATACCAACCTGGCCAGTGCAGAGACCAACCACCAGGTCAGCAATGAAGGTATCTTCTGTTTCTCCAGAACGGTGACTCACCATCACGCCCCAGCCGTTGGACTGGGCAAGCTTGCAGCTGGAAGAGACACACAGATAAAGCCCCACGCCAAACCCGCTGCTGAACGGCCTTGGCTCCAGGGCTGCCACCACGCAGCAGGCGTTCCTCGCGTGGGCAAGGCAGAGCTGCCCTCTGGCACACGTTAGGATCCCATGATAACACTGAGAAAAAGCTGCTCTTACACATGCTTAGACCAAGTAAAATTGATTGATGTGCCTATGTGACTTCAAGACCATGAAGGTCCAAGGTTTACTTGTCAGTATCCTCTCTTACTTAAGAATTTCCCTCTGTTCACAGACACCCAGTCAACAGATTTCTATCCCACTAGCTCCAGTCTCTATGTTCATCTCCCTCAATTAAACAACCCCCGTCCCCAGCGTGGCCAAGAGGGAAGAACTTACGCTTGCAGGGACTCTGTCACAGAGCCAATCTGGTTGACCTTGAGAAGGAGGCAATTGCAGGCTTTCTCGTCCACAGCCTTGGCAATGCGCTTTGGGTTGGTCACAGTCAGGTCATCACCAACCACCTGGATGCCAACACTGCCAGTGAACTTCTTCCAGGCAGCCCAGTCATCCTGGTCAAACGGGTCTTCAATGGACACCACTGTGGGGAGATAGAAGGGGCTTTAAGATAACATCACCCTGAAAGGTCTTGTTTGAAAGCAGTGGTACCAAAGTGCTGCAGCCAAGTACTACCCACCTCAAAGAACACACTCGAGCCTCCCAAAAGGCCAGCTGTTTGTTCTGCTTTTGACTCCTCTCATACAGGAGACTGCATCCTAACTCTTTCTTTCAGCAATCAACACCCATTTGCCACTGCCATGTTTCTTGTTGACAAACAACTTACCGGGGTAGTTCTTGACAAATCCCTTGTAGAGGTCAGCCAGCTGATCAGGAGAAATGTATCTGCTGGGATCATCAGGGGATTTGAAGTCCAGGTCGTACTTCCCATCACGGTAGAACTCTGAGGCAGCCACGTCCATGCCAATGACGACCTTTTCGGAGTAGCCAGCCTTGCTGATGGCAGTCTTCAGCAGCTCCAGAGCTGAAACAGTCAGGTATTTGAGTTCCCACCTTAACTCAAAGCTCTTCATTTACCAACAGCAGCACATTCACTCAAACAATCTCCCCTATGGGAAGCCCAAGGGTCACACAGAAAAAGTTCTCAAACTCTCCCACTTCCGAACTGACTAGAACAAGGTATTACTTCTTTTAGCTTGTAATAACCTTGAGATGCTATTACAGGACTCATAATCTCTTCAGGCAGGACTACAAGTCAGCCCAGAGAGCTTAATACAAGGTGATACTATATCCTCTCTCCGCTTCCTGCATGTGGGCAGGAAGCAGTGGCTGCACTTTAATCCCTTTTAGCTCCAGATCAGGTGTTGACCATCCAAACCCCGACAGGATACATGGCTGCCTCCGCACACAGCACACCCTCTTTGCATCTACCTGTTCTCCACTCGCACATTTCTATGCAGAAAGAGGAATAAAACTACTCAAGAAGAGTCTTTCTACTGCCCACTACACTACTACATTTGGCAGACTCCAAGCAAGGAAATTCAGTATGGTCACAACCAGTAAGGCTCTCCTGATCATCCCTCACTCAAAGCCAAGCAGCTGGGTCAGCCAGGCTATTTACAGTAGGAAGCCTGGATCAAGTGTTTCTGTTTAACATGTTAATATGTGAACTGCAAGAGCAGGTGCTGCCAGCAACACAAGTTTCTTGGACTGTAACAGCCATTCAGGGTCATCTTCACTGATGTCTGCTAGGGTACAGACCTGTTTGTACAGAACTGTTTGGCTGTGGAAGCAGCAAATGCCTCAGCTTCCCAAGCAAGCCTAATGCACTCCTACACACTGTCAGGCACAGTTCAATCTGTTTTCCTCCTTTGGCAGCAGAAAAACAACTCCACTACTGACTTGTGGAAAACCTTCAGGGCACACAGCCACGCCCACATCACTTTTCATCTGGCAGGGGATAAGATTCATTCTTACCTTCTTTGTTTTCAAGGATGTTGGGGGCAAAACCACCCTCATCACCCACGTTGGTTGCATCCTTGCCATACTTCTCCTTGATGACATTCTTTAGATTGTGATAGACCTCCGCACCAATGCGCATTGCCTCCTTGAAACTGTCAGCACCCACGGGGAGGATCATGAACTCCTGCATAGCCAGTTTATTGCCAGCATGGGAGCCACCATTGATCACATTGAAAGCCTTGGAGTAACCAAAGAGAAAAGCCACGTTATAGTGTTTCAGGGTAAACCGATAACAATGTTTATGTTAAGACTCTAGAAAACTTGATCCAAGACCACAAGACATCTCAAAGCACCTGGTGAGATCAAGACTTTATCAGGCCTTATCAGGAGACTTACAGGAACTGGCAGAATGACTTCTGCATTTCCAGCAAGGTCGGCAATGTGACGGTACAAGGGGACGCCCTTCTCAGCAGCACCAGCTTTGCATACAGCCAGAGATACACCCAAGATGGCATTGGCACCAAATTTGGCTGAAATAAGAAAGAAGTATTTACAGAAATGTTACATCTTCATAAAGATGCTGAGCATTACCAGAACTGTGGTCTTGGTTAGGGACATGCACAGCATATGCCATGCACTGTCTCTTGTTTCTGACAAGGTAAGCTAGAATTCTCTAAACCCATCCTATCTTTTCACACCTCAGTGCAACACAAAGCCCACTTACATTTGTTCTCTGATCCATCCATTTCCAGCATCAGTTTGTCAATCTTCTCTTGCTCCACAACGTTGACATTCTGTGGAGAGAAGCAAGCAAAGCACTGCTTGACACCAAACACAGCTCTACTAACTCTCACCCACCCACTGCATTTTTACTTCCATGGCAGGCACCAAGACTTGCTTAAGGGCAACTACCAATAGTTAAGAACTAGTTCTGGTCACTACCACACAGCAGCATCTTCAGGTCACTTCCAGCACACCAAGGCTGACAGGTAAGCTGGACCCATCAGAAGCTTGTTTTGTTCTTCACATTCAGAGCAGTAAGGCTGTCATGTCTCTTGACTTCCTGACATTTACACTGGTATCAGCCCAGCATGGCACAGGAGAAAGCCCCAGTTTATGTCCCCTGCCCCTTTTAGTGCAAGCGCAAACATGACCAGCTTGCTCACAACACACACATTTGTAACTTAGTACATAATGTTTAGAATTGTTGCTAGGAATGTGCAATCACTTTATGCATTACTACTTAGGGCTTAGTGCCCACAAAGCACACACTAATCTCACTCAAGTGGACTTCACTGAGATCCCCTCAGATTCCCTTCCAAATTAGCCAGCTTGGACAAAACCCAGTCCCTCCCCATCATTCAGCTACCATTTAAAGCATGAAGCAGCTTGTATCTTAACTGCACAGCACTGAAGTTCCCAAGTGCTTAAGTATTTCTGCACACTACAACACTAGCTGCTAGAGATTGTTTAAGTGTTAGATAATGCAGTCATTAAGGAAAGCAATTGTTGCAGGGCAGCTTGTTCACATGCACTCTGATACAGAGGCTAACACCCCTCCATGTAATACAGCTCCTGTAACTGTCTCTAGAGGAATACCCCATGAGTTAGGACACACTGGACTGGCATTAACTGATGTTAGCAGAAGACAGATTGCTCCTACCTTGCTAATCAGTGCAGGTGCAATTGTTTTATTGATGTGCTCAACAGCTTTTGAGACACCTGGAAGGAACAAGCAAATCAGACACCGGTCAACCACACTGGTTATGCAGGCATTAGTAGGTGATCTCAGTAACAAGAAAATCGCAAGAATACCACCTCGTGCTATTCAAACCCCAATCCAACCTGAGCTTACAGCCAATCTGAATGCTTACTGAGGCCATCTCAACTGAATGGAAGTTGCACGAAGTAACCATCATCTAGGAATGCCTGCTGCAATGTTAGTTTGCAAGACCATGCACTGGAGAAATTCATCCAAGTGACAAGGTTGCACTGAAAGCACATCCATTACCTGTGTACACAAGGCTGTCGCCAGGAACTCGTTAACATACTTAACAGCTCTGGATACACCTGACAGACGCAAAATAGACAAGAGAATCAAGGAAGAGATGAAGATTCACAGCTGAAACCAAAGCCAGTCATGCAAGAAAAAGACAAGGGCACAAATAGGTAAACAGACCTACAAGTCAGCAAGTGTCTGATACTGAGCAGCAGAGTAGAAACAAAGGGGTTCAGAGAGCAGAGGAAATGGCATCAGCCAGTGAGGCTGTACTGGGTCTTTCCACCCAGGTTTCCATAGTGCTGCAAACACCATTGTGTTCAGGATAGGCTATTCCTACCCATTCATAGCATGGAGGAGCAAGAGGAAAGAAAACAGTTTCTCCACAAGATCAGCATGCAGCAGCTCAGGCATTTCACTGCTATAGCTTCATAACATTGCTAAAGTATCACCTCAGCATGCTTTACACTTGATGCAACGCTGAATGACACTGCCTGTGCGGTTGGATGCAGGCACAGAAATTGATTGTCTGCTCTTGCTTCATACAGGGAATAAAGCATGAACACAGCACCATCCTTCTAATCTATGTGGACTCACCACTGTGTAAACCAGCAGTTCAGTACAAACCTGCTCCTTCCCCATAAGCAGAGATCATCATGAGCCAGCTACCAACATAAGCCTCAGGAATTATGTCATCCCTGCATAGTGTTTAAAGATTTCCAAAGACCTAAACTTCAGAAATGCTGACTTGTAATTTAGTGCACCCTGAACCACAATAATTGCCTTTCAAATGGTGTAAGCCTGAAGACTTAAATTACAAGAGACCCAAGAACTAGCTGCAACTCATCCCACTTGGTGACTACTTTTTCATAACAAGAACCTTCATCTGTGATAGCTTGTTGTGGAAGCTCAGACTACTGTCCAGTTAAGTCCCTTGAAGAACTACCTGTGGGATCAGATTTAAGGTGTAAGCGCACGCACATTTAGCACACTGAGATAAACACATGTTCACTCTTCTCAAGGAAAAGTGTCCTAGGTAAACAGCATAAACTGTGCAGCTCTTTGGGATATTCAGTCATCTACAAGTTTGTTCTGTGTTAAAGAGATAATAACCGTTAATCTTTTTAGACAAGGCTCTCCAAGTTCAATTGAGTAGTTATCAACTCTAACCACCCTTTCTTAATAGGCACAAAATATTTCAACTACCTTTCACCTGACTGGCAGGAAAGTTTGAAGTAATTCTCTCTCGCAGCCAGAAGTTAATTGCATGTACTTGAAAGGCATCGCCAGTGCTTTTACAGCAGCAAGCTACAGAGGAGTCCTGACTGTCCAAGAATTACTATTAGGACAGCAATAAAGGAGTGTGGGTGCTACAATCGAGCACAAACATCTGCAGCAACACAGCCACTGTAACAGGTCAAGCTGGGGGCCAAAACTCAGCTTTACCTTTCCCCATGTAGCGTGTCTTGTCATTGTCACGAAGCTCCAGAGCTTCATAGATTCCAGTTGAGGCACCACTGGGAACAGCAGCTCTGAACAGACCTGTTTGCAACAGAAAAAGAGATGTCTTAGCAATTCAGACCCACAAAACATTCTCCACCCACAGGCCATCCCAAGCTACCTCACAGTTCTGTCCCAGAGATGGGAGAGGTAATCTCTAAAGCACATCTCCGCTCACTTATACAGTGATCCTGAGAGCTTCTGCTCTTTTACAGCATCACCAATTCATCACTGTCTCCCTCATACTGATCAACTGCAAGCTGACTCGTTCTCTTCCACTGCACATTTAAAGTGTTTAAGTTAGGAAAGTCATCCACTCGCCTTCCAAAAAGGCAGCTTTATCCACTGAATCCACTTCTGAGCTCAGTTTGGCAGGCAAGCTCTTAAATTCTTCTAAGATATTGCATACAAGGGACAATTAGGAGGCCTCTTTTGTTACACAAGTTCTGAGTTCTTCCAACACCAGGTCAACCACCCAGACAGCCCGTTCTTCCAGCCAAGGATGCTGAACTTGGACTAAATCAGTACACTGGAGACTGGTCTGCCTGTGGTTCAAGGTGCCAGTTTCAGGCTCCAGTCTCTCCCTTATCCCACTACAGCAAAGAGCTTAGCAGGGGCAATCCCATTAAATGACTGCAATAATCTTTTGAGGCAAAAAGATCAGCTATTTAGTTAGTGTATTACAGCTATTGTGTTTGCTCAATCCACCAAACCACAGTGGTAGTTGTTTGCACAATGCCTTTGTCAGATCCTATCAGATGTGGGATGAACAACTAACAAACCAAGGGAAAAGTTCTACAATAATTAAAAATATAAGATGTCATATGTGAAAACCCAATTAGACAAGTTGTTTGGTCATGCCTGAATACTTATGCAGAAAAGAAACCATTACCCGAGATTCATCTCCCCAGCAGAAGACTGTTTCATTACACAAAGTGACTGCTAGACAAATCAAGAATTAAAGTTTAAGTGCAGTCATATAAGGTTTAGGGAACACTGAAAACTAAGACCATTAGCAGCTGCTTAAGGAGAGGAACAAAGGCCTTGTTAACTCCAAGTTTGCAAGCACTGTCCCAGTTTACGCTCAGGGCAAGGGGAAGAAGGCAGGTTTGGATTAACACTTGCACAATTTAGTCTGTAAGAAGCAGCACACTACAAAGAAACTCTTCCCTGTCCAAGCCAATGTCTTGAGCTCAGCAAATTAATCCCAGTAGAATGAAGTAGGTTTTTCCTGCAAGTCCCACAGCAAGTTCAGCAACATGATACACATATGAAGAGCAAGCACAATTCCACCGCTGGAACAGCACAGTTCGTATACTTTTGACTGCCTCTTCAGTTTATCAGATGCAAGAAAATAATACACACCTACAGCTAAGGACTCACCTTTGTTGGTATAGAGGTCTACCTCAACTGTGGGATTCCCACGGGAGTCAAAGATTTCACGAGCATGAATCTTAAGAATGGACATCTTCAAAAACCTGGAACAAAGGGTTTAACATTAATCATAGCCATCAACTGCAGCCATGTGATTCATCCCACCAAGTTTCAGTGACAGCAATTAAACCACAGCTTTCCAGGTCCTTCCACCTCCTCGTGTTTGTTACCCACACTGTGTGCATTAGTACAGAGACACCTCAGTTGGGCTACTGACCCTGTCAGCCTTCTAGAACAAGCATGAATTCCTTCAAGGCATTTCACAATTGTTTCCCTAACATAACAGCAGTTCAGGGCTCCTCTTTGTTATTAAGTCTAGTTAATGCTCTTGTTACAAGTCTGGCAAGCTTTTTGGCAAAAATCTGGACTTAGTCCTGAAGGGCCACAGTCTTTGCAGTTTAAGTTACCTTATTGCAGTATTATTAGACCCTATACAGAACACTAGGAAACCTTTTTATTTTCCCCTAGAGAAATTGAACAGGAAATGGGTCCTTCAGAGCCTCTCAGTTAGGAATCTTTAATTCCTAATGCCTTATACCCTTCTCCAGTGATACAGATTCTAATGCAGCTATGTGGCTGGATCAACTTCTGCCTCCTGTGCCAGGGGGCCATCCAGATGCTGAAGCTCCATGCAGCCTAAGGTCTGGACAGCTATTCCAGTCCTTGGGAGGGCTGTTAGGGTGGAGATGTCAGCACAGGCACACTGCAGTGCTTCTGTTTGGCTTTCAGCCACAGCCTTGCAGCAGCAGCAGGTTGACACCGCATTTTTTCAGCGGGTCACAGTCTCCTTATAGTTCTTAGAAAAAGAATCCGCTAATAAAGTGGTAATTCTTTTGAAAGATGTCACCCTTGTAAATCCCTGGAGACCTCAAGCTTCCGGGTAGGCTTGCAGAGCTGGGGTGACTGTCGGGTTGCAGCCTGTGCCTGCAGGTGAGCAGAGCCCCGTCACCAGCACGTGCTTCCCACGAGAGCTGACACGCAAACTGCTGATGCTGCTCCCAGATGCCGCTCCCTGCTCCCCAGTGCTCCCAACAGGCTTCCAGCAGCTCAAACCGGCCACCGGCACAGCCGACACCACCCAATCCTCAATAAACCTGTGCCTGGTCCCTCACCCACACAGCCCAAGGGTGGGCTTTTCAATAAAAGACCAAAGTGCAGCAGTTATTAGTAGGCACAGCAGCTGTTCAGAGCCAAATGTAGCCCATCTTGAAATAGAAACAGTCACAGCTCTAATTAAGAGCTTGCATTAATAGTTACACCCCATCTCCAGCATTTGCAGGAATAGCTTCTCTTAAAAGGAAGAAAAAGCACCACAATCTTTTGAATATTTTCTCCCCTTATCACACATCTATGTTTTTTCATAAGAAAACTGCAGTAAGGAATGCCTTATGTAAGCTCAGCTACGTTCTGAAAAATCAAGTCATACAAAGACCTCTAAATCATGAACTGGCAGCAAACCCAGCTCATCTGCAGGGAAGAAAGCTCGGCCCCAGAAGCAGAACTCTCTGGAAGCTGGCGTTTTGGCACGCCAGTGTGGGTGGTAGCCTTCTTTACAGAAATGGTCATGAATCTCTGCAGTTACTGCAAAGATAAGAAAATATGACCTTACAAATACTGCTGCTTGTCCAGAGTGTGCATGGGGGTTAACATCATACACTCACTCCACGGCAAATTTTCCCTCCCCATGTTGAAAACACAGGTGGCCCTTTGGTTTGTCCCCTTGGCTTTAAAGTGCCCTTTCCAGTTGTCCTGCCTCCAAGCAGCAAATTGTGTAAGGCAGCCCACAGATTTTAGGTACTGCCTGCTTTACAGCAAGACCCTCACACCAACATGATAGGAGTAACCTAAGCAGCAAGACAAAGTTCAAGCTAGCCTTCATGCTGCCACTACTTTAATCAGTAAATACATAAGCCAGAAATAAATCTCTGCAATTCCCCAGTTATCAGACCCATCCATGCTCACACTTATCTCTGCACTTGCACTGAGCAATGGCTAACAGGAAGAATCCCTATTTATCTGAAAAGGGCTTTCAGAGCTTACTACGCTGGCACCTACTAGGCCCTTAGTTTCATTTTCAGCACAACAGCTTTTAAAAAAAATATTAGGTGCCTTATCCTTTGAAAACACAGCCGGCTCACTGGAAGTCTTGGTGCAGGTGGTGCTTTGGGAACACACAGTGCAAGAGCTTCCACTGGGAACATCTGCCAGGCTGGACGCTTGAGGTGTCCTTGACAAACGACCTTCACAGCAGGTGCCTCCCTCCTCTTCAGAGAGAGGAATCTCACAGCATGGTGCCATGCCTGAAATTCCTCACACTTATTTTTTTTGGCTCGTTTTGCAACCCCCCTCACTTCTGTGTTCAGAGAACCGTTTTTCCACTGAGCTATTTCCAGGTAAAAATCTGATGCAGTTTAGCTCATCGCAACTTGAGCATTACGTGTTCTGCCTCAGTTCAGTCAACTCATCGAGACAGTGAGTCAGCCCATGCACAGGTCTTGCTGTGGAAACGTTAACTGAACACAAGATTTCATGAGTAGCACTGCCTGCTCCAGACCTTTGTACTCAGCAATGGAGCCAGGCAAACACACAAATACCAGAGTGGTATTTAATGTATGTGTTGCCTTAAACCTTCTTTTGTACTATGACCTGCTGGCAAGGTCAGTGCCACCCTTTAGGAGAAGAACCACACACATGAGCTTTTCTGGCCTTCCCAGGAGCACACCTGATATTAGCTACTTCAAGGCTCAGTCACAGCCCACTGCACCACTGCCAGGTCCAACTGCTGAAATCCAAAAAATCACCACTGTTCCCTACCTAATCCTGTGCTCTGCTCAGGGACCACAGTACTCCAACAGCAATACGGACTACCACAGCTTAAAATTATTTCCCAAGATTTGGTTTACAGCCCACTTTATCACCAAAGATGCACTTCTGAGCAATTTTGCAGCTACATTTCTTTTAAGTCAAGACAGGGTTAAGCCTGAGCCCTGCAAGCATCTCAATGGAGATTAAAAACACAACAGCGAAGTTTGGCCACGGAAAAAAAAAAAAACTGTCTTAGTGTTTTATTATAGAACTGCCATTCAGTTATCAGTGGATGTCATATATGACAGTTAAATGTCCTAGAAAATGGCAAATTCCATACCATCACCACTCTGGAAAAAAACGTACTGCTCATTAGACCTTTGACCTCACTGTATCAGATTCTAACATCCCAATGTTACTGCTGAAGCACTCCTAAAAAAATAGACAAATGTGCACCAACAAAGGCTCCTTCCAATCCTCTTCCTTTGCTTTCCAAACGGTATTAATTCACCTCAACGCTCTGCAACATGATGTAACCTTTTTTTTAAATAATGCCTGGCAGGCAATAAGTCACAGACATGTTGAACTACTTTCCCTTCTCACTGTTTAATGAGATGGAGGCCTGAAACTGCATTGCCTCAATCTGTGGGTTTGGATGACCAACTTCACGACTTCCTGGCAGGCTCAGAGAGTCGCAGCCCTGCCCGGTGACTCAGCTGGCAAGTAACGGAACAGGAGAACGACCAAGATCCTCTCCGGCAGCCCTGCACGAGGCAAATGGGTTAACAAGCAGGTTTTTTTCCACACCTTAACATCCTGAGATGCCCACCAGGTCATCTAGTGCTACTCCTCACTGCTGCTGCCTTGAGAGTAACTAATACTTCATTAACCCCACTGGGAGACCTGAGGCACAGAGATCTGAGCACCAACATCAGACATTAAATATTTGAGAGGTGAAGCTGAAGGACATCCGCTGCCACTAAAGGGGGGAAGGTCCAAATCACGACACACAAGCCGAGAGCCACTGTTAATGATTAAGAGAGAGAGGTTAAACCCTGCCTGGGAGAGAAGCCTTGACCCATCCTGTTCCCGGGAAGATTCCGCCCCTCGCTGCACACGCTGAGGGCTGATGGCCGGCGCAGGCCCCCCCCCCCGCCATGCGGCCAGCGGGAAGCACGTTCGCAGGGCCCAGATCCCGCCCCGAGCCCGCCTAGGCCCGGCCTAGGCTCGGCCTACCCCGCGAGGGCGGTGGGAGCTCTGCTGCCCGAGGGGAAACCGCGGCCTCACCAGAACGTCTCGCCCCGCGGACAACAGCCAAAGGGCCGGGCCGCTGAGACCATGCGGGCCTGAGAGACCAAAAGGTGCCGCCACCGCCACACTCACCTCCGGCCCAGCAGCTCCACACACGCACCGCAGCCGCCTCACCTCTGACTGGGACCGAGCAGCTCCGCCGACGCCGGGCTATAGCCCACCCCATGCAGATGAGCCGCCCGCCTCCTGCCTCCCATTGGTCGGCTCAGCCCCTCTCCGCTCTCTCATTGGTCAGCCCCGCCCCTCGCCGCCCTCCCATTGGATACCTCTTCCTCGCGCCAGAGGCGGGCTCTCGGGTGCGTGCGCTACGTGCCGCGGCGGCCCGGCCGGCTGCGCCGTTCGCCTCGTGGAAAATCCCCGTGCGGCGGGGGCGGAGCTGGGCGCAGGCACCGCCCCCCCGGCGCGGCCCACGCGTGTTCATGGCGGGGGAACCGGGGTGCGTGGGGACAACCCGGGCCACGCTGGGGACACTGTTCTCCTTGAACCAGCGACATCCACGGGGCTGTTCTGCTGGCGTGTGCGTGCAAAACCAACAGCTCCTTTGTGCACTTACACGTGGGGTGCACCGGTTGTGCACGTCCCTTTATACACGTACACACGCACGCTTGTGGGGGGAGAGGGGAGGAATTTAACACATTTATTGTCTCTAAAACTGGAAGCTGAGCCTTGATTTTGCAAGACTCAGCACCACTGAAATCCCATCCCCACTTGCCCGGGAGGTCTGTGCTCTTGCATTAAGTGGGTGTAGAAACTGCAATTAAAACCAGCAAGGAGGTGGCACGCTGAGGAGAGGAAGGCTGGGAAGAGAGGAGGGGTTTATAAGTTCTAGGAAAGGGTTAATTACAAATACAATACATTTTTACTTTGATTTTGAAGGGAATAGCCATTACACTTCCAGGGGTGGAGAAGGAGCACTCACTTTGTTGTCCAGACAACTTGATCGGTGGTGACACCTTGGATACCAATGTGCCAACAGGAACAAAAACTGCAGCATTTCAAGTACGTAACATCAAACCTGTGAAGTTCCCAAAGCTTGGAATTGGGGTCTGAGGGCCCCAGGGGTCTGGCAGTGCCCAGTGCATCCTGACCGCGCTTTACAACATCGTGTCATCGCTTGCAAAGACATGTTTGTGCTCGCTCCAGAACTGCCTTCCCTTCCAGCCCACGACTGATCATTTCTTCTGGGCATGTTTTTGTTGTTGTTTTTTTTTTCCTTCCCGAGAACATCCCCCCGAGACAAGCTTTAAGTCTAATAAAAAGCAAAGGAAATGAGCTGGACCGGGCGCCTGCCGCAGGCACGCCATGCTGACACCGTCCCCACAGGGGCCCCTGCATGGCTCCCGGGCTCCGAGCAAAGAGATGCCATCTGAAACCTAAGCTGTTTTACGGCCCACACACCCAGAGCAGCACCGCATGCTGGCTTTTGTGCTTTTTCTGCTTTGCTGGGGGTGCAAATTCACGTGGGCTACGCAGCCAAGGATCAGGTCGAAATGCTGCTGGGGTGCACGCAGCTGAGATAAAGCAATATAGGGCAGGAAAAGCCCTTGGAATTAAACTGTCGCTTCATAAGTAAATGATTCTTTGCAGTGCCAACCTACACAAAACTGCATGTTTTACCCCTTGGCAGCAATTCCTGACTTATCCGGGAGCATTACCCTTCCTGGTGCGAAGGCATGAGAGGGGAGCACTCCCTGCAGAAACATGTCCTGAGTGATCAGATTAGATATGCTCCACCAGTTTTGCACTTAGTAAAAGTCCCTTGATTGCTACGCATGGAAAATCACATAGAGGTGCTGATTCTTACAATGAGCTAGAAAATATGAGGAATAAGAAAGCTTAAAGCCGAGGGCAATCCAACATTGTGGACTGACACTGAACTATGGTAGGGTGCTCTTTGGGAACAGAAGACATCATTTTCTCTGCTGGA
This sequence comes from Columba livia, assembly GCF_036013475.1. NCBI lineage: Eukaryota > Metazoa > Chordata > Aves > Columbiformes > Columbidae > Columba > Columba livia. The sequence continues at coordinate 3,044,477 of NC_088622.1, forward strand.
GTGTGAGCTGTGTGCTGAGAACAGCATCCCATCCTGCTCACACGGTCCCATCCCCGGCAGGACGGGCTCACCCGCCGTTCTGGCCGCAGACCCTGTGCCAAGAGCCGCATCCGCTCCACTGAATCGCGTGTCTGCGGAGCTGAAGACACTGGCACCGCAGTAGCGAGAGGCACCATTGGTCAGGCATCCATGATCTGGCACTGTTCAGGTGTTGGTGTAATTTGTCCTGGATCAGCAGATTTGAAATTTGCACTCTGTCGTGTATCCTGGCTGATTTGTCTTTTTGTCTTCTTTTAAAGAAAAAGTTGAGCATCCCTGAGGCTGTGAGATATCTAGCTGGCACAAGTTTCTGTGGGAATCTGGGCTTGTTACCAAATACTCAGTGCTCTCTTTTGAAATGATGTATTTCTTTCATGGTTTGGGAGGGGAGTGTATGGCGAATGAGGTGGACACTGGGAACAGTGAGTTTCAGGAAACATAAAGCCAGTGTAGCTAGTAATCCCACCAAAGTATTCCAAGACGTTGGTGTAACATGCTGATGGAGCAGATGGAGAGAAGACACCGACACAGAACTGGCTTACAGGCACCCACCACCCAGCAATGGGAAACAATTCTCGTGATCAAAATCCCCTTCCATTGGAAGGTCTAGCCATTCCTTGTGCTTTACAGGCCATGATAAAATTATAAGTGTAATACACATGAGTTTTTAGATTGCTTGCAACATGCTCATGAGCACAGAAGGTGATTAGGCCAGGCTTTTCCTCCTCGGTTTAAGGTGGTTGGGCGGGAGGGTTCAGACTTTGCAGAGTGTGAAATCACTGGTTCACACAGCTGAGGATGCCAAGGCAGGAGCAGAACCACCACAGATCAGGACTTGTTTGCCGGTGCATTAATACGCTTAGTTATGCGGCATAGGGCGCATTCCAGGGCGTGAGCTTTTGTAGCACCTTGAATGTGCTTCCTGAATCCCCAGGGACTTCTCTTTCTCCCCAGCGCCTCACCAAACACCTGCAGAACATGTGTCTGGGTGGCTGCGTACGCACCACCCTCATCTCCTCTACCCGGCAGCTCCGCAGGCACCAGCCTGTTTGTTTGGGTTGGTTTCTTTTGGAAAAGCATCCCAGTGGCCTTGCAAATGAGGCTTTCTGAGTGCGTTCAGCGTTGCGGCGGCCACGGTGAGATCTCCGGATGAAGCGATCGGATGCAGGAGTCAGCACTCCTGTCACTCGCATTTCTTCTCTTCACTGACTCCGCGGATCGTGGTATTTTTAAGGAACATCCATTGGAAAGGTAATGGCAGAGGCTGACTCATGCTGTTGCTGCGTATCTGTTAATATTATTGAATGACTGTTTAAGATGTTTTCTTCCAGGCATTCAAAACCTCCTCTGACTTTACATCCTTCTCATCCCCCTTTTCTGTCGTGCTTTTGTCTTGCAGCTTAACTCTACGCAATTAAACACCACAGGTTTTAGGCATGTGAATAACGAAATGACTTGAGATGACTGATCTGATGCCTTAATCCTTGTAACTTCCACCACTTCTCTTAATTCTCCTGTCTTCTCCCAGGATTTGAGAGATGGACTGGATAGCATCCTGAAAAATGACTTAAAAGCCACCAGTTCTTGATTTAATAGCCTGTCTGATAACCTCAGTACAATAACTGTGGTCTGTAAGGGAAGGACCTAGGCTGAATTAGATATTTTCAGGTCCGCATATAGAAAACTTGCAATTACAGGACAAAAATTAAACTAAGAATGGTCCGTGGGGGTTTAATGGATGTCGAAGATGCAGGTAATGTTAGACTAACTGGCCATTTTTGAGGAGTGATATTATGGACACAGGTTTGTGTTCAGTGGTGAATATGTAGCATGGGTCAATCATCAGCCTGCATAAGTATATGGGAGATGTGTTAGACACTGATGTCACAGGCAAAATACTTTGAACATATGTCACTTAAAATGGAACATTATTGCACAACAACCATGGCAACAAGAAAAAAAGCAGGTAAGATGGCTGGAATAGGAAAAAATACATGCTACTTTTAAAATGCTGTAAGTGCTATCCTACATATAAAACTACTACATCCATTTTCAGATGATGGTGAAGGGCTATTTGGAAGTGAACCAACACAGAAATCAGGGCACTAATACCAAAGAGCACATTTCCCAGCAGCTAACGATCTGATATGGTGATTTGAGGTGAGACTGAAAGCTTTTAAACCAGCTGGATATTAATTGCCAGGCATTGTGCATCCAAAGGCCGTAGCTGCTCATTCAAACCATGACGAAACCATTAAGTAATCCCCTTTATAGAGGCCAGTTGTGCAAGTCTTGCTCTGCCTTCACAGCGTGTTTGAGGCCCCTTGCTGAGCAGGTCTTTCCCTCTCACTTTGAAATATATTCTGCTATAAAGGGGAAAGCGAGCTAGGAATCGATTAGCCATTAAGAAATTATAGTGGGTATTTCATGTTTTTTTTTTAAATAATGGAAACCTGGAAAAAAACAGTATGAGTAAACCAATAACAACTCATTTGTTTTCCTAATGAGTGCATAATACTTATGCAAAGCACAAGGGTTATCAAGCAGGATTCTCTTGCCCCAGAACAGGTACAGCACAGACGGTAGGATTTAAATTCCCTTCATGTTGTCTTCCTGCCTTAAAAGTCGACCTCATTCCCATGGGAATCACTTTTAGCTCTTACTAACATCCCCCTCTTGCACAGGCGGATTGCAGAGGTGACGAGGGGCTGCGGGTGCTGAATGTCCCTGCATGGACCTCGCCTGCAGAAAAACAACCCCAAAAACCCTAAAAAAATAACACTGCAGATCCGAGTATGAAAACACTGGGGAGCAGACGACTTGGGGAAAGCAGGGACTGAGTTCTTAATCTCTGAAACCGGGTGCATCTGTCTGTAGTTTGGATCTCTGAGTCATGCAAGTCTGCTTTTATGATCAAAAGAAGCCGGGCATGTCTGGATTGACCTCAAAGACACCCGTATAAAACCCAGCATCTGTGTGAGGCTGTTTCTCTGCATGGGCTAGGGAGGAAGCTTAAAGCGGCAAACTTGTACCTAGACACATACCTATACATGCCTTCCTGGATCTTACACTCTCTGGGATATGGAGTAATTGCCCCTATAACACTGAAAATTAACTCTCCCAGGCTGTGAGCAGCCCAGCAAACACGCTCTGCCCCACCAGCACGTACCTCGAGAGCAAGCAAAATGTTGAGAAAAGTCAGAAACACAGCAGATGCACTACACACTATGATTAAACCTCTGTCAGAGATTTATATCTACTCTCTCCATTAACATGGGACTGTGAAAATCCATCTCTTGGTCCAATTCTTTCCTTTTTTCTTTCTGGAATAAACGTTTGCTGGCATCAGTCTGGTATGCCCTGCTCCATGGGTGAGACCCAGCTCCTCTTTTTCACTGATTTGTCTTCTGTATCTTCCAATTTACCTGTTACAACAGGAATCCAAGTTAACCAACTGAGATCTCATTGCAGCCACATTTCTTTGACTCATCTACTTTAAGGGTCACTACACTCACCTGTCCCCCTGAGCTGTGCAGGGGTTAATGAATCCCTGTTTGTTCAGCTCTTGGAAGACGAGAAGTGCAATGGAAGGGCTCTGTTATTGTTGCCAGGTATGAAGAGTTCCATACCAAACCCAACTGTATTGTGTTTGGCCACTGGATGTCACAGCTGCTCAACACACAATGCAGCTGATATCAGAAAGGAAAGTGCTTACCCAGCAGCGGGCAACAGCCACATTTCCAGAGCCATTATCTGTTCCGTGAAGAGTGTTGGTTTGTTAAGGGACTTGGGGTCTTCTCCTGTGTTTCTGCGCTGCTAATATTGATTTTCACAGAGAATGAGCAGCAACTGTGCTTCCTCTGCATGTTATCGCACTGGCAGATCAGGAGCAAAAGGAATATTTATACAGAAGGAGGTGCAGATTTGTATAAAATACTAATAACAGCGTCTGAGAAGGTAGACGGGTATTTACACATGCTGGCAAGTTGTCTTGTCACTGAATTACTCCTTCTTTATCGCACCACCACCCAGTCCACAGCACAGAGCCTTAGTATGATGGAAAAATTTATCCCAGGCCAATTCTTGCCAGTACTTCTTCAATCCTCACGCATTCCTGTGTACTTTGCACTAAATGCAGAGGGAAGATTGACGTCCCCCTTGCCAACCCTCCCTTCACATTTCATGTTTTTTAAAGTCTCGACATGCAGAACATGAAGTCGCTTTCAGCAAAGTCTGCGGAGCAGACGTATATAGACATCACTAAAACTGTAATTACATTTCCTGGAAATGAAAATGAAGAGCGATTATTTGACCACGTTCTCTTCTTTTTATAGCATCACATTGTCCTTTTCTCCACCTTGGGGAAATGGCGAGGGAAAGGCTGCTTGTGGTGCGGTGAGGTGATAACACCCCAGAAGTGATGGGAACATTAAAGACGGAAAAGTGTTTTAAGATAATCCAAGGGCTATAGCTGTAACTAAGAGTAATTGGCTGAAACTGAGCAAAAGAACATTTAGGTTGACAATGAACTGCAGGTAGCTAATGCTGGGATCTGTTAGACCGTGAAATGGAATTTGCAGAGGAAACCTCTCTGCCTTAAAATGGGCAAATCCTGCTTGTTGGAACACTGGTGTAAACCTCTCTGACTGCCTCAAAGTCTGTTTCAATCACAAAGCTTCAGTAGAATCAACAAATGCATCTGAACTTGTGTATCGCAGGCTACTTTTATTCATCCAGCATGACTTTAGCAGGGAGAGCTCTGTTTGGAGAGGTTTGAGACTCACTTGGAAAGCCTTCAATCCCCTGATTGAAGGCGATCTGTCCGTCTTGCGTCAAACAGCCTGTTCCTGGTCAAAAGTTTGCTGGACTCGGGAGTGATGCAGCTATAACCCATGGAATTCCTGCTGAGTTAACTAACCCTTCCGAGCTCTGGGTCAAAGGAGCACTGAGGTATTGAGCCAGCAGCTTCAATGTGATGGCAAGGTTTTAATGTGGCTACCTAGTGCTCAGATGGATCTGAAATCAGGCTTGAGCCGAGCTTTAGGCCAGCGAGGGCGGAGGAAATAGCCTGGGAGCAGCAGGATTTAAAAGATGGCAAAGAGTCAGGGAAAACCATGGAGATAAAAGCGAAGTGCACAGAAGCCAACGATGTGGGATAAAAGGCTTATTTCCTACTGCAGGGTGGAAGGGGGGCTGAGGTCTGTGGAACCACATCTGTGCGAAAGCAGCTGCCTTTGGGGAGAAATCATGCCAAGAAATCATGGCAGAGATACCCGACATTAGATTTCCCCCCCTGGCTAAATTTGGGTGCGGAGATGATTCCTCTCAGACCCACAACCTTCTTCACCTGTAAAGCACCGGTTTACTTCAAGCATAGTCCTGCTCTGATATCTGGAGTTCCCAGGCACTATGTCCATACGTCTCTCCAGCAATCATATTGAGGTAGCAAACCAGATGGCTAAGAAAGATAAACCTCAAGCCAGCCAGGTTTAATATCACATACACTAAAAAAAGAGATACCTCCAAGAACCAATAAGCAACTCTTGGTGTCTGCAACAGTTTATAGAGGAGAAAGACTCATTTCATACTATTCAGCATGTAGTTAGAAGCTACACACATTTAAAGAGTTTAATTAAAATTATTGTTCTGTCATAACTCCAAAACAGCCGCTAATCTGGACAAAGCTGACTTGAGCTAACAGATGTGGGGTTTGGATGTGCCGAGCGCCCACAGCTCCTGCTACTGTCGAGTGAAATGTCACAATTTTAGCACATTGCGAAAGCTCCATTAAAAATTAATTCGCTGTCATCTCCAGTTTCCTGGCACTAGTACATTCTCAAATGGGCTTCATTTCAAACCCTTTGTGCAGACCGATAGCTGGTCGATAAAGCACCAGCAAGAGAAGCAGCTTGTCCCAAAGTGACATCCATTTAAACACCCTTGGCGCGGGCAGGGTGACGGGAGGGACGCGTTGCTGCAGAGGTGACCTCCTGTTCTTCACTCTTCTTCACACCCTCATGTGCTGCTGGGTGGAATCCGGGAGTGTAAACAGCTATAAACCCCCCACATTTTTCCCTCAGCTAATTTCAAAGCTTATTTACCCAACTGGATACACAAGGATTATGAAGCACATTGCAGGGCATGTTTGATTAATTTAGTCCTTGCACAGCTCAGTGCAACTGTCAGAATAAATGACTTCTTTAGGAGACAGAGGGAAAAATGCACATTGGGTTAATCGAGTCAATATTGCAGCAGTTCCCAAAGGCTAAATATGCGCAGCACAAAACAACAAACCAGAAAAGGCCTTTTAATATGAACAATTCACTTGCAAAGAAAAAGACTTTGAATAAAAAAACTACTTCTGTTCTTCAGGACAGTCTAATCCTAGAAACCCAAGTTCACATGAAATCTGTAAGTCCCCTATGGCTCTTATTGCTGAATTGCTGTTATTACATACCTTATTACTGAAAATAATAAATGCAAATATTATTGCAAGTGGCAGGGCTGTTGCAAACAGAAGTGCTGAGATTTCACTGATGGGAGCCTCTTGCCAAATGTTTGATGTTTCTGCCCATCACCTAAGATCAGCAGCAAAGTTCTATTACAGTTGGTGGAACCTGTAACTCTAACACTAACAGGTGAAGATTCCATTCCCATTTAACGCTGACTGTCCGAAAGAAATAACTCTGTGGCATTTGCTGTTGTTGTCGTGACTGGGTGAGAAGGGTGGGATGGACGCTGGAGTAAATTGGTATTTACGCCTCCTGCGGATTTTTAAAGACGTGCACTCCCCGCCTTGGTTCCAGCTGCAGATACAGAGGGATGTGGATCAGAGCTGTCTGGTTCCAGCTGCTCCTGGGGCACCTGAGCTGCTCTCACCTACCGCATTGGACGTACAAAGGTAATGAAAAATAAAGGTAATGAAAAACAAGGCTGTTTTGGGATTGCTGCTGCCTGCCGGCTTGCTAAGGATGCTCTCATCATTCTATACTGCAGAAGCAACACCCAGCTTGACTCTCTTTCCATTAGTGAAAGATCTCCAAAGAACAGCTAATTTATTCCACTTTATTGATGCCTGTGTGTCTTGAAAGTGATTCTTTTCAATGTCACCCCTTTTTCCTCCTTTGTGTGGTTAGGACACATTGTCAGAGCTGGCAGACCAATGAGGTTCAAACAATGGGGAAAATCTTTACAATGTGTTAGAATAAAAGCTGCCCTTTGGATGATCCTGGAAGGAAAAGATTTAAATAGTGCCCGCTCATTCTTTTATTGTCAAATCCCATGCAGTTCTGACCGCTAAGAAGTGCTTACTTATGTATATTTTGTGAAATTTTATCTGATTTTCATTTGTTTTATGGTGGTGTTTGCAGACCTCATTGAAGTCAATGGCAGTCTTTTAACGATCTTCACCCATCTGGGAATCAAGCTAAAACAAAGGATATTGTTGAATAGATGCAATATTGCAATTAGGACACCGAGCTTTTAGCAGTTCTCTCTGGATTTTCTTTTGGACAGGCTGTCTGCATCTCCTAAACCCCCCACATTTAATCAATGCCAAGAAACAAATATCTGCAAACTGACATTGCTTAAATTAAATACAAAGAAGTGGCAAATAGTAACGAATCACCAGGTGTGGCTGAACTCTCCCTCCAAAGCCCCTCTGCAGGATTTGGAGTCAGCGAGTTCAGGAATCCCACGGTGATGACTCCTTGGCTCTGGCTCCGTTTCTCTCAGACAGACGTGATTCTGACATCGATCAATACATTGCGGTTCTGGGGTGAAGAAGAAAAGGTTTCCGTACTGATTATCAGCCACAACCATGATAGAGATAGAATCAACATTTCTACTCATCCTTAAAATCCTAAATATAGCACTGTAGAGAGGACAAATAGCCCTGAAGGGTTCAAGCATTTGTTAATAGCTCAGCAGCACCCAGACCTCCACAGGGAAGATTAAAATTAGGGCTGAGAGGCTCAGAGCCATCGGAAAAGGACAGAACCCAGCACGCCAGGTCTCTACACATTTGTTTTCCTCCATAGGTGATCACAGGACTGTGTTCAGCAGAGGGTTGGGTTTTGTTAAGAAAAAAAACACCCCCCAAGACATCAAAGCCACCCCAGACCAGTCCTATCCTGGAAAGTATACAATAGGTTCAGCTTATTTAAACCATTTCACCCCTATTCTTCTTTTGTTAGCTCTCCTGCTAGGCTAAAAATTGCAAAATTACTACCAGTTCCTGATCCTAAGCAGAGACTTTCCCCCTATTGCCCTGCTCCTGTTCACTCCTATTCACCCTCACATTGCTGGAAAACCCGATTCCACACTTTTGGCAGTGGAGACACATTGAAATCCCCATTTCTATATAAACACTGCTCCTCTTTCAGCCTCTAGTGATCTATAAGCCATTACTGCAATGCAGGTTTCTTATTTTGCAGCACAGTTGTCCTGCAGACAGAATAATGTGTATTTTCACTCTAGGGAGGGCAGAGAAACCTTTTATTGCCGTAGCTCCTGGTGCTATAATAACGAGATTGGCATGCCCTGCTGGCAAACGAGGAGAGTTTTCTGACTCCTGAGCTAACAGCAGTTCTTGCCATGTCCTAACAACCCGCTTTGCTTCTCCTGCCCACAGAGGGAGAGCTGGATGAAGAGCACTGGGGAAAGCACTTTGCAGACTGTGCTGGCAAGCACCAATCTCCTATTGACATCCAGAGGAAAAAAGTGACGTATAACCCCCAGTTACTGCAGCTGGAGCTGAGTGGTTACGATGGGCCTTTGCAAGGGGATTTCACAATGACCAACAATGGTCATTCTGGTAAGACCAGGGGGATCCTTCTCATCACCTGCCTAAAAAGAGGAACCATTGCTGACAAAGGAGCAGCCTCAGAGATCAGACGATGCAGGTCAATGGGTTTGTTTAATCCTGCAGCAGCTCTATAGCTGTCAGTCACCTTTCTGTGAGCAAAAGCAGCCCTAAGGCACAAGGGGGCAAGTGCTGTCCCCTTCAGCCCCGGTTTGTCCCCCAAACCAGGGCTGGTACCTGCAGGATCCCTGCCCTGTTTCCATGGCAACGGGTGATGCTGTCAGCCAAGAGTGCAGGAACAGGCCACCAGCAGTGACACAGGCCTTATGCTTTTGATACGCAGATGCATTTTATAGTAGCTCTGTCCTGAAAACACAACCCTTTTACTTAATTCTCCATTTTCACTCCTAAGTTTGTGTATTAACATGGTGTGGTCTGTGTGGTGCATGAGGAGCCTGAGGTCAGGAAAGATTTAAAGTACACACAGCTTGAAGTTTCACTGGTTTTCCTTTGATACTGGAGTTAGAGACGGTGTTACTGGCAGAACGGTCTGGACGCTCTAAGTTTAACTACAGGAATGGGCATGGCTGCACCTATTGCTGTCTCCAATCCTGGTTTTTATTTGTTTCAGTTCAGATTGATTTGCCACCCACCATGTACATCTCCAGAGGGCTCCCGGGCCTCTACACAGCTGTACAGATGCACCTGCACTGGGGTGGCCTGGACCTGGAGACCAGCGGCTCCGAGCACACCATAGACGGGATGAGATACTTTGCCGAGGTACTTGTGAACGGGGCAGGCTGGAGGGAGCGCTGCACGGCTGGTAACTGGGAAGTGGAAGAACTGCAGAGGCATGTGGGGTGGTTGGTGAGATGCAAGGGCTGAGCCTGGTGGTGCTGGCACAGAAGGCTCTAAAACAAAAAGCCCCACTGCAACAGCATATATCCTTCAAAGATGAAGTTGTTCCTCCACATTTGCCACAAACCTATTGAACTAAAGGTCTGTTTGGCTGTGCTGTGAAGCACAAGCAGCAGGAATTGGGACGGTGATTCTCCCTTCAGTCTGTATTGGGTCCTTTAAAGCACCGAGGAAGCCATTTATCACTTCTTGCTGAATAACCCTGTCTCTCTTCTGACAGCTGCACATTGTCCATTACAACTCAGCTGCCTACTCAAGCTTTGAAGAAGCCAAAGACAAACCAAATGGATTGGCTGTGCTTGCCTTCCTGTACGCGGTAGGTTTGATGCCCAGGCTGCTGAGCAAGGCCAGGCTGTGATCATGGTTTATACTCCAATCACAGCCTAGCCAGGAGCAGCCTGTACTAGGTTTGCAGGTCTATCCTAAGAGACGATATATGCCCCAAGTTTGGGGAAGCCAAGCTATACTAGGACTATTCTTCCCTTATTCCATCTGGGTTCACACAATATCAGCCAACAGAACATGGGAGCCCCAGAAGAATTTGTCCCATAAGAAGTAAAGCTGGATTCTCAGGTGTGGCAGCTGGGTTTTCCCTGATGTTCCTCAAGGCCTTGCTCTGATTTGCAAATGGGAACACTTGATTTTGTGTGGTTTTAAAGGATCCTTATAGTTCAGTGTTCTACCCAAGATCTATGTGTACATACCTTATCATGCCCAGGATTGTCCAGCCTATTGAGAGATCTGTCACCAAATCCATCAGTTAGTCCCCCAAGCTGATTAGCGGTGTAGAAGAACAGGCAGGTCACTAACACTTTGTTCAAGTTTCTATGCTTTGTTTAGGATGGACACTTTGAGAATACTTACTACAGTGAATTCATTTCCAAACTGGCAAAAATCAGGTTTGCAGGTAAGACCTGGGAATGCCTTCCTCTGTCCTTGATATTCTCAAAACCTGTATGTATGTACTGGTCTGGGGACAGACATTTTGCTGCTGCTTTGCTTGCAATTGCATTGCTGAGCATTGTCAGCCATGCACAGCTTCACACCATCCCTGCCCATGCAGGAGGGTGGCGAGGCAGATGCTCAAGGCAGCAGTAACCGTAGTCCCGGTTGGTCTCCAGAACACCCTGCAGCACCAAAAAATAACAATTGATTCTCTTTCCTTTTGAGGTCAATCCACAAAGCTCATTTCTCTGGATGTCCAAGCCATGCTGCCAGAAAACCTCTCACACTTCTACAGGTACCAGGGCTCACTAACAACCCCACCTTGCTCCGAGAGTGTCATCTGGACCATCTTTCATTCTCCGATTGTCCTGTCCCACACACAGGCAAGTGGCAGCTCCCGATAAGCTTACTGCTGAGTCTCACAGAGTGGTTCATCTTTGATGAAAAAGAAGCATCAGAAACGTTTTCTTCTAGGAGAAATACAAGATACAGTGGAGGATCACAGTGTGTTCTCATTTGGCAGTAGGCACTGGGGAGAAAGCAGTATGCTACAGAATAGCATCAAAATCTCCATCCATACAGGTGTTAAAAACTTCCTTCAGGCAAAATATCTTTATGATGAATTAGCTGATAAGATCCCTCATGTTCTGCTCCTTTCCCTTACTAATATGCAGCCAGAGACCCTGGGGGTTCCTTTGCAACAAGTTGCTGGGTTTAATCCTGAGTTGCAGGACCTGCACTGCACTTCTGGGCAGAACTGCTGTTCCCCTTGCCCTCCGCGGTAACCCTGCGTTGCTCACAGATCAGCCTCCTGGAGAACACCTTGCTGGACTGGCAGAACAGGACGCTGCGCAACGACTACCGGCACGCTCAGCCCCTCAACGGGCGGGCGGTGGAGTCCTCCTTCCCAGCCAAACCCAGCCCAGGTAACGGAGTCAGCACACAGGGCTCAGCTTTCCCCCAGGAAGGGCGAGAAACCTCTGTGGAAGGAGATAAGCTGCAAATCACTTTATTTAGGCATGCTGGAGATCCCTTTTCTCAGAGGGACAGTGTCCATGCCCAGCTGGTGGAGATGGTCCAGGTGCCTCTTCGCCTGCCAGCACTTCAATGGTGCAGCGGTGGCTGCAGGGTGTGTGCCAGCCGCTTCTTTTGGCCACAATGGTGTCGCACAGGTGTCCCAAGTGGTGCTATGTGGCACCACACACAATACTGGGTTCAGGTGTGTTTGAGGGACATGAACCATTGTAGGAACAGCTCTGGCATGGCGGGTTAGCCAGGCACAAAGTGCAGTGTCTCAGCTCCATATGAAAACAAATAATGTTCCCTAAACCTTTTAAAAATGAGAAAGCAGAAAATCTACCATGTGCAGGTCCTGCCCTTCTGTAAATGCAGCTGTCTGGTTGCTCTAGAACAATGCCATCCAGAAGAATTCGGCCTCAGACTGGAACAAATCCAGATGCAGCTCCAAGACGTGAAGAGCGAGCTGCTGAAAGGAATGAGCCACATCGGTAAGAAACACGCATCTGTTCCTGAGTCCAGTTTACCTTCCAAGGATGAAGAGTAAACAGTGAGGAATTTAAGCTCATAGTTCCCCTGGGATAAATAACTATAATCTCTATTTTACACAAGATGAGAAAAGAGGAAGGGGGAAGGAAAAATAAAGTGATTTTCCCAAATAGTTGGGTGAGGCAGTGAAGCTTTTCATCATCTCAGGCCCCCTCGCTGCTGGTACAACACATGCCAGTAGCTCACAACAGCCTGACCACCACAGCCCTGCCACTTTCTGAGGGTGTATTCTTCATGATTTGGGCTGATTTATACGCATGGCAGGAAATGTAACAGCTGTTTCACTGGTTATTTCAGGTATCAAATCCAGCACTTTTCCAGCTTTCTACTTCCCTGCGGAAAACATTGAGAGTTTTGTGGACATTCATCCCCTCCACGACATGTCTCTCCAGGCCTTCACCTTGTGTTTCTGGAGCAAAGCGCAGCCCACCGGCAGCCAGACTGTGCTGTCCTACTCCACACAGGAGAGGGACAACGAGCTGGTGGTGACCGTGGGCGCCGAGGTGGGGCTGTGGATAGGAGGACATTTCATCAGCTTCCCTCTGTACCACAGGGCACAAGTTTGGCTGCATTACTGCATGGCGTGGGCCTCCCAGTCTGGAATGGCAAATTTGTGGCTCAATGGAGCAGCTGGTGAAGCAAAGAGCATCCAGAAGGGGTATGTGAGCCAGGCTGGAGGGACGCTTGTCCTCGGGAAAGACAGGGACACTCTTCTTGGGACTTTCTCCAATGGTTTTGCAGGGTGGATGACGCATGTGAACCTGTGGAGCCAAGTTCTCAGTCCTGCAGATGTTCGGACACTTGCGCTGTGCAAACCAGGGCAACTGAAGGGCGATATCATCGCATGGGGAGAAGCCCCCATGACCCTCTTTGGGGGGGTGGTTCTGGAGTCTGACACCAGCTGCCAGTAACCCCAACTTTTTGGCTTTTTAAAGCAGTAGAAGAATCAAAACCGCTTGGCTGGGGAAACTGAGGAAAACTTAGATTATTTGCTTGTTTCTCCTTATGCTTTGTATAGGCACGCTGTGCACCTGCTGGTGATCCAGGTCATTTTTCCAAGTAGGTACATAGGAGCAAAGGCTCCATCAGTGGGACAGAGGCAAAGAGCAGAGCAGAACTTGGCCCAGGCCAACACCTTGTATGTCACATCCCTCCCAGGAGTGTGACTTGACTTCCTATACATAGATCTCTCTACATGCCAAAGAGCTACTCTCTTTGGTCAAAGGAGCCACTTCTCAAGTCAAATCTCTCACATCCTTCACCCAGTCTCAGTTTCTCACCATCATGTGTCCTCCCTTCCCATTTCTCACCATCAAACCACCACTCCTTGCCCCGCAGATGTTTGGCATAGGAAAAGGGACATAAAGCCCTCGCAGAACAGAGCATGGTCCTGTGCTTTGATCAGTGGCATACCTTCTTTTCTGTAAATGGATGTAGAGACCAAGCATGGAAACAGCTTCTTTTTCAACATGTATACATCACAAGTTTGAGGGCAGGTATAAAACTCATTTTCTAAGGTTAACTTAAATCACGTGAAGGGCTATAATCTCCAAAACCAACAAAATCCATTCCGGGCTTTTCAACAATTCTGCGCTTCTCAAAACAGAGGGCAGCAGCCCTGCATAACAGTTAACTAAATTGAATTTCCCCATGTTAAATTATGCTGTAATTAACCCCCAAGCCCCTTCAACTAATAAATACTTCCAAAAATCCTCCATTTTTTTATCAGTGTGCACTTTACTTTATCTGAGAGTCCTTCAGACTCAGGGCTTTTCCAGCCAATTTAGCCCTTGGGGGACACAGCCAGAAACCAGTAGAAAGACCAAGCTCTAAACCATTTGAAGACTTTTTCAAGGGTTTTCAAGTACCTGAGAGCTGAGTTATTTCAAAAAATAAATTTAAGCACTTCAATGTGAGAGGCTAAAGACAAGTTTGGATATGTTTGCAAACACAGGCTCCAACCTGCAGCCACCTGCACAGGAATCAACCTGAATTTGACTCCAGCAAAGCAGCAAGGAGGTTCTTCCCAAGTCCAACACCACGTATCACTAGGGGATGAATGAGCTTCAACTGACTCGTATACAGAGCAGGGTTATGGGGGTCATTAAAGGATTAAGAGAGGGACTGTTGCTCTTTGGCAACTGAAGTGTAAACACTAGGGAGTGAAATGAGCTGAAGAGCTCAAAGACTAAAGTGTCACTGGAACAAATTGGCTGTGAAGCAGCATCAGCCAGATGGATGACTCCTAACCTCAAGAATAAGGCTTCGGAAGGACTCACCGGCAACAGCTGAGGACCAGGTTTGATTTGAAGGAGAGAGCTGGGAGAGCTGCATGGGGGTGAGATTGTAGTGACGTGCATTTCCAGTTTTGCTGTTCTTTGAAGCACACAAAGGAAGGACAAGGGTTGACAGGATAAATGCCATTAGCAGCCCACCTAACGAAGTATCTCAGAACGACTGATGCTCTCTCCAGCCCAGATCACCGAAGTCCTGGCATCACTCACACTGGACCCTCAAACACATAAATGGCAGTTCCTCAGAGGAATATAGGGCACTCAACTGACCAAAACCAGCCCAAGTGGTGGCTCCTGTCACCCGAGATGTCTCAGTCAGGACATACAGGGACATACAGGATAACATATGTTACTGAGCTTGGCTGAGGATGTTGCCCTTTCCCTGTGACAAATACCAAGAATGGGTAATTTGCCTTGGCAGTGGCTGTGCCATGGAACAGAATGGTCCTGCTAATTATAGTGACAACACTCTCAAGAAACAACGGCTTAACTGGAAACTCCTGCTGTTGGAAGTTTGCAGAAGGTCCTAATGAAGATTGGTGTGAAACGATAAATCGATATATTTGTTCTCCTGCTGAACAGATCCTGAAAAACGTCTGGGCCAGGCCAAACACTGGGCTGGGTCACAGTCCACTGCTGAAGATTTCTTTCTTCTCCGCCTGCCCGCCTGGGACAGTGCGGAAATCCTCAAGTTCTTCTTTCTCTTCCTGGATCTCCACCTTGTTCCTCTTGGCCATGATCCTGTTGATTTCCATAAAGGTTTTGTTCTTCGTCTCAGGAACGACAAAGAAGATGTAAACCATCGTGGCCAGGCAGATGGCACAGAAGATGAGGAAGCTGTAGGGCCCCAGTCCAGCCTGGGCAATGAAAGAAGACAGAGCAGGGATCAGAGGAATACTCTAGTTGTGTACATGACATCATTTGGACACGTTGAACCTTGTAATAACTATAAAAAAAGCAGCCACAGTGATGTGTACATAGTTTAAGTTGAATGTCTAGAAGTTAGGGGTGGTTCTAGATTGTCTTCTCATACCACCACCATGGATGTACTGGAAGCCACCATGGATTTACTGGAAAAGGAGGGTGAGGGCCTGTTACATAAATCAAACTAAACTCATCAGCTTCCTTTGCACATGCTAAAAATCAGCAAATATAGCTGTTTATGGGTCTCTGCTGCTGGGGATCATCAGTTTGAACTGGTGAGCTAGAGATCAAAAGCTAAAATGGGCTAAAATGTAAGATGGGGAATTTGCAACCTTTTCCATGCTCCTGAATTCAGGATCAGACATTCACCTGGAAAAATAACTGCTTTCTTTTAAAGCATGTGCAGACAGACAGATGTGATTTAAAATTGCTGATGTTAAATCACTTTCTAGCCTTTAATATATAATCCTGCATACAGGTACTGCGAACTAACTTGGGCATTTACTGCCCTCAGGATGAAAAAGGCTGCCTGTGAGAACACAGGGGTGCAGGTGCCGATTTTAAGCTGAAGTCTTGCCCTGTTGCATGGTCGCGTCTTACCTCCATGTAGAGGAACACAAGCCCCACGGTAAAGTTGGACAGCCAGTGCACAGACCCCCCCACCATGAACGCTGCAGGCCGGGACGACTGCAGGAACATCTCGGTGATCATCACAAAGGGAATCGGACCTGGAAGGTAGCTGCGTATTTGGAAATCCCAAAGGCAATTTCCCCACCCTGGATTCCTAGATTGCGCTGTTCATTTCAGTGGGCAGGGAACAGATTCTAAACTACCAGTGTTTATTAACACCCAATAAATCAAATAAGGGATTGAATAAAAAGACTAGAGCAACTAAATGACTTTCCTAAGCTCACACACAGCAATCAACCCGTTCTGTCCTATGGCTGCACCTTAGCCATGAACCCATCTCCTGTACAATTTCTAAAATAAGGTTGATACACGTGAACTGTAAAATAACCCAGCTGATAACTAACAAGGTGCATGGACACACAGAGCAGAAATTAGATCTCCTTGGATTAGCCCCACAAAGCTTTGGATTTGCAATGTTCAGCATAGCACTTGGCTTGTGGAGGAGACTGGACTAAACCGTGCGTACTTACTGGCCCCAATAGCGTGTCCAATGATGTACACGATGACACACACGATGCTGAGGTAAGACATCCAGTGGACCGTGTTCTGTGAAGAATTCGATCACAGGTTAGATGTGATGCCTGTCTGAACATTCAAGGCACTATTAGTTGCAAGATTTGAAGACATTCTAAAGCCAGTGTCACCCTCCATTGCCAGAGATGCCCATAACTCACCACAAAAGTCACAGCTTGGGTATAATCCTTGCTTCCAGCAAATTGATATAACAGGTATTATGAACATGACATACTGGAAGCAGCATTCAGAAAAGCAGGATCATAGCTTCTCCTGGGCTTACTTTGGGTAGATGTACATATTCTGAGACCTTCCATACTGTCCCCACCCTCTCAGGATGTAGAACCAACTTAAAAATAAACCAGAGGGCTGAAATGCATGTGTAGGATCATCTGAGCCCTTCAACTACACACCTGGAGATTGAGAGCCAAAGTTAACACTGCACAGGACACACAGCAAAACCCAAAGCCAGCAAGGAGAAGGATTCTCCTCCCAAGGGATTCCACAATGAAAACCTGGAAGAGACATAAGAGGGTGAGACATTAGACACCTGGGGCGCAGCACATATTCCAGCAAAATTTACTGAGGTAGTCTTTATCTTTTAAGAAATTCAGTGAAATTTCCACCATTTGCTGATGGATTGTGGGCATGAAATCATCCAGGAACTGCAAAAAGCTGGATGTGTCAATAACACCGTGCATCTGTTGTTTACACCTACTGTGAGCTGTTTTGCACAACAAAACCCCATTTAAACAGCGATGGACAGACTGGACAAGCTGGAACTCAAAGAGCCCTGACAGAGACTTACAGCAACCAGGGTCATGACGACGTTGATGGCACCGATCGACACGGTGACATACTGAACACTGTTGTTGTCCACACCTGCCGACTGGAAGATTCTGTCTGCGTAGTAGAAGACCTGCAACAAAAGCACAGCTGTATGTATACGTGGCCAGAGGCAGAACACAGGAATCCCATTTTAGCTGCTTTTACATCCTCGATTGGTGCACAGAAGCCAGAGAACTGGGTTATTTCATTTCTGGAGATGTTGTGTGTTTGGATCCAGGCATAAGTACCTTCCTCTAAAAACTTCAGACTATCCCTAACAGGACGGCTTGACTCTCTATCTGGTACATGTGTGTAGTCTATTTGGTACTGGCCAGGATCGACCCACCACATCGTGACGCAGTAGCAGTGTCCCTGGTGAAGGGGTACTCCTGGGTCCCACGTTCCAGCTCCTGTGTCATGCACTGCCCCACATCATCCTCCAAAGTCCTTTAGCAGTCACCCCACTGGCCTTTCCCACATCCTTCCCACTCACCGCATTAATCCCAGAGAGCTGCTGGCCCATCATCATGACGATGATAGAGATGAGCTGCCATCGCAAGCCTCTGAAGGTACACAGGCTGAAAACAGTGAACTGTCCTTCTTCCTTTTCTGAACGGTCTTCTTGGAGCATTTCTTTTATCTCATCATCCACATCATCCCAGCCTCTCAGCTTCTGCAGAGCTGGTTGGGAGAAGAAAGGTGAGTTATGGACCCCAAAGAGCAGGTCTATAGTGAGGTCTCCTGCTTTAAATCAAGCCAGAATGATATGCAAACCATGGGCAGCAGCACTTTCACGGCGGGAAGTCAGGGGTTCACATGTGCAGAGAAGGGAGCAATACTGCAGGAATTCCATCCACCAGCAACATGTCAGTGAAGAATTTCACCCTCATGTGCTTCACTGTGGGTTGCTGTCAGCCATGTCCCATGGCCAGATCTATTCCATTCCACCTCCCCTTTCATTAAAAGATGATACTGACCTCGTCGTGCTTGCTCTTCATTGCCCTTTTGTAGCAGCAGATATCTGGGACTCTCAGGGAAAAAGGGCAACGTGACGAGCTGAATTAGTGATGGGATCCCAGTGATCCCCAGCAGGATGGGCCAGCCTGCAACAGGCGAGACAGGATGACAACTGTGACAAGTCTTTCCCCAACAGAGCCCATGGAAAAGTCCTGAGCCAAGACTTTACCTGTGGCATTCCCAAGGATGCTGTTGAGACCAAGGATCTGAGCTACGAGGATCCCAACGGTGATGAAGAGCTGGGGTACGACCCCAATCGCACCTCTCAGGTTTTTGGGGGACAGTTCTCCAAGGAACATGGGAACCACATTGGAGGCCAGACCTAGTAGTTAGAGAACAATGTTAGATATGCAGCTGCCTGATGTCAGCCCACTCACCATCTTCAATAAATGCCTTTTTCCCCTGTAAGACCAAAGTGATCCCAGCTGGACCACAGGACATAAAGAAACCTCATGCTCAAATTCATCAGGTCCAGCTGTAGATTTAATGTTATCTTCTGGCCAGTGAATAAGCTGTGTATGTTTTCCTGACTGTTCGGTGGAGCATAAGACAAAAAGCAAAAAAACCCATGGCATTGCTCCACTCAGTAGGTAGAAGGATACAAAATCTATCACTGTATCTTCCTAAAAGTAGCTTTCTTCCGGCAAGGTCTACAAAGTATTTCAACACAATACACATAAAGAAGAACTGTGAACTACTTCAGGCTTGGAAACAAACTCAAAATATAAGGGAGGAATTTCTACTTCCTTTAAAACAAGAAGTCCATATCCATGTGAGATGGAAGGATGTGACTTCTTGCTGGCTTTTAAAGATTCAGTACTCCTTTAATGGCTCAGATTTCAGAGAGCTTTGCTGGTTTGAGATCTCTGACAGGCAGCACACTGGAATAGATATTTCTACTCCAACAGGACACTAAGAACATGGGTTATTTTGAGGAACGTTGCATGGTTACCCACAGTAACCCCAGAGAGCTGCCAGCTCCCGTGCTCACGCTCTAAATCCCAAACTCCTGGAGTCAAATGACCACATGAGACTCTTATCTTACATTTGTAAAGTTCCCAGCCTTCAGGAACTTGGAGTTACAAAGATGCCCTAGCTGTTATCCAAAAGCCAAAAGGCCTGAAAACAAGTATTAAAACAACTAGGAAACATTATAAAACTAAACTTCTGAGGTGTAGTGGTTTAAGTCACTATAACCAGCCTTTTAATTGCATGGATTACAACATGCTGGCAGTGACTCCTGGACCACTGCATTTAAGTCACAGCAAGCTGCTGCTGCCAAAGTGTTCAGCCCTGTGCTGATCAAGCCGTGGCACAACAGGGCTGTGACAGGGACACCCGGGTCCCACCAGCGCCCAGTGTCCCCAGGCACTGTTCCTCAGCTCAAGGGAGGTCAGGCTGGGACGGGTGAGTTGGGACAGCCAGTCCAGATTCTTTTGACAGTTACAAGTGGAAAGTGGGATCACACTTAACAGGTCCTTTCGTTTTTATTCGGAGAACCAATGCCAAGAGCAGCAACCAGGCTTGGGAAAGTTAAAAGTCGAAACAAAACAATGAGACAAATTTCCTGCCTTAGCTCACCTAGTGCAGTTGCTGCATGCTTGTTTTCTTGTTTTATCTTTACAGGATATTCCAACTCACTAATAAACCATGGAGCATGTTGGTCTCACCAGCCCAAAGCCAATTAATTGAGCCTAAATGCCATTAGGACCCTTATCAACGTGGCTGTGCACAAGCTCAGCACAGCACTGCACAGGGTGCAGCCGTTCTGGGTTGCTGTTTGTCCCCTATTCCCATAGCTCTAATGCAGCCACTTAGAGCAGAAACTCACATACACCCTTCTCCTTGGCTTCCACTCTCTTTGCAGTAAATCTGGTGCCTCTGAACCCTTTAATCTCCCTTCAACATTTCTTTTCTCCTGCAGGAAGAACAGTCAGTTCCAGGACCGGATTATTGGATATGGCATTGCCTCCAATGACTTTGAATTATAAGGGTTGTTCTGTGTCTGATTAAGTTAAAAAACAACAAACAAACCCACACACAAACAGCTAGCTTATCTGCTTTAGAAAACAGATTATTATCATCAGGTTTCCTGGCTGTTGGAGCTCCAGTCCCCAGCAGGTGCTTATTACAGAGGATAACTGCATCTACATACACACATCTCTGTACACCTCAAATTCCAGTCTCGCTGCCATTGTTTACTAGACATCTTTAGTACTTCTGCAACATGCAGATGATTGTTTTTCAAGTACAGCACTGTTAAGCAGATGTATGGCTAAAATGTGCTACCTGTGAAACCATCTATTGTCAGAACAAAAAACCCATTTACATAGCCAAGAAAATACCTATTGTTCTCCCTTTACCATCCAATCTCTCACTTACCAGCATATATTCCCATGATAATACGAGAAAGGATGATGACTTCAAAGGTTTTTGCTACCTCTGAGGTTCCCATAAGGATTGCAGCAACAATGGAGAAGAGGTTATTTATCAGCAAAGTGCCCTTTCTGCAAAGTAATAGATAAGGAAACAGGTTCAGTTCATTTCTCCTAAGGCTCCAATAGCAGATAGATCCCCTCGGTGTTATACTGTCCAAAACTCGAATGAGTCACCATCCCAAAGACTAATCAAAGACAAATGGCAATTGTCCCATTCTTCCCGCAGGGAATGAAGGCTTCAAGAGCGATGTTTCTCAGGAAAGCGGAGCAGCAGAAGCTGGGCCTGACCGCAGATCCCAGCCCAGGACTCTCACCATTGCTCTGTGTGTGGACCAGTGCCCAGCACGCAGCCTGGATCTCAACGTTCCGAAACCATATAAATGCTCATATGTGTGGGAGACAACACGTATTGCTGAGTCAGCCCCTTTGCATTGCAATCACGGTGTGTGACACAGCCATGATCCCCATGGGCTGGGCAAGCTGGAGAGACCGGTGGGGCAAGTGAGGGATGTCAAACAGCTCTGTCACGCACCGGCCACAGTTGTTGACCATCGGCCACACCATGAGGGACCCAAAGAAGCCACCCAGAGGGAACATGGACACTGTGAGCGACCAGAGCAGCGTCTGGAAGCTGCTGTCCATAGGCACCCCATTCCTGTCCAAGTAGGTTCTGTTGTAAAATTCTTGCATGAACTGGAACAAAACACAGAGCATGTTTAGCACAGTAAGCAAAATTTTCATGCTGTAAAAGCCAGTTAACAACAAATGCCATAAAGCTTTACACAGCTTTCTTGATAAGAAACAGAATGGCTGAGTTGGGAAATGAATGCAAGAGAGGGATGAAGAAGCCTGGGGTAGATAACTTATTACAAGTTAACCTGCCTTATAGGATGTGCGTGCTTCCCAGAAGGGAAGGCAATATTCCTCGTGCCGCTGCTGGGCACAAAGTCCTAACAGCTTAACAACCCATTTGCTTCCCAGGGAAACCACTTCTCCCCAGTTCCCTGGTGCTTCAAAGTGTGCAGAAGTGCAACCATCTGCCCACACCCCCCGCAATCTGCTGTGACGCTCCTGCCTTGTTTTCTTTGGAAACCCACGTCCAGGTCATGGTCCAACTCCACGGTCCCACCTACCGGGGCTGGAGAGTTTATCACGGACACGTTGTAGCCGTACTGGAAAGAGGATCCAAACGCAGATATCAGCGCTACCAGCGCAAGCAAAAGCGTCATTTTCTGCAGAGGGGAGAGAAAACACGCAAACAACACCTTAGAAGCAGGTTTGGCTTCTAGGCATAAATGGCATTTACTGCACACAGTCATTACAGTAGTTAACTCTACTCTTTCCCGGTATTGATGGATCATTTGGATGATGAATAATTTTTATCGTGCTCAAAATACCACCCTGCAAGGCAAAAAAAAGTTGCATGTAATTATTCTTTCTCCAACGTGCAAATTGGATAGTGAAATAACACAGGATATTGGCACAGGAAAACTTTAAAAAGAAGAGATTTTGCATGAAATGACAAAATCCCTTTCCTGTTCATTTGTTCTGGCTTCCCGTGTGGCTTGTTCTGCCTCCTGCATTTCGGGATCAAGCTGTTTATGGGTCTAATCCGATTGTCACTGAAGCCAATTAGAACTTATCCAAGTAGCTCAGTGAGGGCTTGGTTGTGGGGTATAAAAGCAGCACTTTGCGGTTAAACAGAAGGGTGGAATTGCCATCTGGAGCAGCACCAAACACCAAGCGTGTTTGTGGGTACACGGTCCCCAGTGTCACAAGCAACTCCCTTTTTGCAATAATTTAGTTGCAATTCAGTCCTCAGGCTGGCTCCACTGTGTTGATTGAGCTGGGGTTTGGGTTTCTTTTTTAAATAGTTTAGTAATATTTCTCATTGCTGCTACATCAGTATTTTTCATTCAGATGCGTATCGTTCTCTGTCACCACCATTAACATTAATATCTACAAGGTTTTATGTTGCAACACTCAGGTCCCACATGAAGGACCTGTCATTTCCCTAATCAAACGTTTGTCCAAATAGCTGCTGGTACTCCTTGTATTCCTCAGAAGCTCGAGCAGCTCAGCTGCAGAGATCTGCAGATTTTAAGGCACTGCAGGAGTTTAAAATTCAAGTCAATCTCAGAGTAAGGATCAGGAGGCTTCCAGCTGCATTTTCTAGGAGTAGGCTGTTGACATTCCCTCATTGGTGATGAAAAGCAGGCTGCCTTGCTCTCGTTAAACAAATCCCAGGAGCTCGAAAGAGCCACTGGTGTTAACTGCCTGCATTCAGCACTCTGGCATAACGTGAGCATCGAGATTCCAAAAGCTGCTGTGGCGAAAGGCGGCCCCTGCTAGAAGAACCTACAGCCTAAAACCGATCACGAAGCAGGGCTGAAAACTCGCACACAGAAGGGGAAAGTCACATAAGACATCAGCTGCAGATAAAGAAAAATCAGTCCAATGCTACGCTGCAGGCAAACAAACTGGGCTCAAGAACATGCACTTCTCTGCTCTTCCCAGCTCTTCTGATCAGCTTCTCTGATCAGCTGTGGATGTGTTAGCCCCAAAGATCTTGGTCTTCCCCTTCCTCTGAAAGTATCTGCAGATCTCCAATAGCTTTGCGTGCATCCCTGCGGAGGCTGAAATTGGAAGCGCAGTCTGGCATACTCACCCCCTTTGGACCTTCATTGCAGCCAGAGCTCTCCTGCTTCTCTGCTTTACGCTTCATTTTGGCATTTGAGTCACTGACGCCAAGCACAGGCTTTTATAGCCAAAACAGAGGATGCAGGGGATGGAAACGCCCTACGCAGAAAATCCCTCTCTGTGACTTTCCAGCAAACACCCAACCAGTGCCAAACTCTATCAGCTGAAGCGAGTTGTTGTTATCTGATCATTCCCTTTCTCTGCGTGCCTCCCTCGTGGCTTCTCTTTCTTTTCCTTGCTCGAGTCTGTCGCCGCTAAGTCAGATGTTCTTTTGCCAGATCCTGGCTCCAGAGTTATTGCTTAGCTGCAAGGGAAACAGGCTCGTATGTCCAGCTACAAGGGGCAAACTTGTCATAAGTTGCTAAATGAGCTGTTTTTCCCTAGCAATATGTACATGGGAAAGATGAGTCTGTAGCAATAGAGCTGCTGCTGCTTCACCCTGCATTTCACGGGCAGCTGGAGAGGCTGCCTGGCAACTGCTGGTTCCAGGGAAAATGAGGCATTCTGCAGGAGCAGCCTGTGCAGAAAGGCTTTTGCCATGGACCACAGTGATAAAACTGCACTGCATCAATCCTCCCGCAGCCACAAACTGCGTATCTGCCCTTGGGCTGAAATACCGCTCCTTGTCCCACCTTGCACAGACCACTTTGCTCA
Organism: Columba livia; assembly: GCF_036013475.1. Taxonomy (NCBI): domain Eukaryota; kingdom Metazoa; phylum Chordata; class Aves; order Columbiformes; family Columbidae; genus Columba; species Columba livia. Next base: position 3,068,806 of record NC_088622.1, read on the forward strand.
GGGCGCTTTTGTCATTCGCAGAGAACAGGTTTATCCTCTCAGATTTGTGGTTTTGAAAGTGCACGGAACACGCTGTTTTACCAAAGTTCCTTTCCCTCTACGCACACGGTAAACCACGCGTTGCTGGCTTAGCATTAACTTCTTACGCTGAGACTTTGAACAGTACGAGACTTGGTTAATCGTCGACTATAATTTCTACAAAAATGCAAAGTTCACAGATAACCTCCAGCAGCTGGAGAAGTTGGAACCAGACTGTGTTGTTATTAGTCCATCTAAGTTTAACAGTCAGCTTTAAAAAAATAGCATTCTCTTGAGCAACAGGAGCTGTTCACGAGTCTCGCACGCATTCCTTGGGTGGCCGCAGCGTCCCTTCCTCCAAGTGAAAGCATCCTGCTCTAAAAATAGGACTGGGAACAGAGCCCTGTTGCTCCCGGGGTACTGGAACTTAGCCCCTAGATTTGTCATTTGTGATTTATTGCTTTTGTTATAAGTTAACACCCTCAAGGACGCAGTTTTATAGGATATCTTAGTGGATTGGGGCTCAAGGACACTCATGTGGCATTCAGGAGCTGCTCCTGCTTCATAGTCTCATGTGTTATGTGGTGTCTTAGCTGACCAGAGGTGCAAACCAGAGTATGGTTTTCACCCTTCTCTCCCTTCCTCTGCATTCCCATTCAGAGAATGCAGACACTGAGCTAGCTCAGATTTTCCAGTGCTGCTCTTAAACATTGCTCAAAGCACCCCAAAACAAACAGGTCACAGCTCGCTCAGCAACTCGTTTAGTTCACATTTTCACAGATCTTTGGCCAGAAGAAGGAAAATAAACAGTAAGCCATCCCGCCCCAGGGGTAGAGAAGCTACAAGGAGCTTTCAATATGTTATTTTTCTTTAAAGATGGTATAATTCTGCCGGGAGCTGTTTGCAGAGTGACAGCCACTCTGAAAATCGGGAATGGTAAGAAAGGGGAATTCTCTACCATGGTCTTTAAACTTCTTCCCTGAACTTGAAGAAATAATCTTGACACATACAGAAATCAAACAGGACGTGTATGTTTGCCATCAGAAATCCTTTATCAGATTAAATATTTGCTTACGGCAGCTGAACGGCTTGAATATTTTCCAGTCATAGCAAGAACCTGGTAACATCCATAAGGTAGAAATTGGCACTGGAAAAAATCAATGAAAGGAGAGTGTGATGAATTAACTTCTCCTTGGGCTTTCAAAGCAACTGTGGGGGCACAACTTGTCCACCCCATGGTAAGAGTTCTCACACGTGTGCGGGGAACTATCTACACCCAGCCCAAAGCTGGAACCTATGAAATCCTGCTATCAATTAAGAGGAGAAGCTTGGTTTCCCAGAAAATAAATCTGTTGGAGAACATCAGCAGTGAGCTATAGAAAAGCGCTGGTCAGACGAGGAGCTGGCAATCGGCCACACTGCAGAATGCTGATCGCAATGCTTGCTGTAAGGAGATTTATCAGGACACATCCCACAGTATATATATGTACATATATATATCCAAAAGAGTGACATTAGCAGCCTTTTCGCCTGCAATTTTGGAAAGGAACTGCATGTTCAGTCAAGGCTAATTCAATACCATACACAGTCCTGAACTACAACTGGGCCTTTGAGGTGAAATAATAATTTAAGTAATGAATTATTTGCCTGTATGTACATACTCTTGGTGTCATCTCTGTAACTGTTCTTCATTATGAGATAGTAGTGGCACAATCAGAAATCACTTACGATGTTCCTCTGCTTTAGCAACAAGAAGATTTATCCTTTTCTTGCAAATAGATGGTTCACAAAGCACAAATTTTGTAGGTTTTAAGTAAAACAGATATTGTCCTACTCCTCCTGTACAGCTGAACCTTGGGTCACTCCTGAAGCCAGGGATCATCTGGCACAATCAGACTCGAGGCTTGGCAAGAAGACAAAAAAGAAAAGAAGAACAAGATTTTGCAATGACCAACATCAGAATCAGCAGTACTGGTAAGTAACTGGTAAGTAATCAGCAGTACTGGTAAGTAGTGTAACAGTGGTGATAGTGTGTGTACATTAGAGGTGAACTCACCAAGTTCTCACCAACTCCTGCCTGGGGAAAGCACCTGCCCGCATCAGCTAGTTAAGTTTGCAGTGAATAAAAGCAGATATCCCAGATGGGAAGCATCGTGCAGCCCTCCTGTCCCTTATTCAGTTGGGAATACAGCCACGGTCCAGCACCACTTATTGCACAAAGGGTCTTGGCTGCGTCCAGCCCTGTGAGACGGCCAACATTTGAATCTATTCTGAGGAAAGTTAATCCATTCACACAAAAAGCAATGCTCAGCCTGCCCACACCGCAGGGTTTTTTCCCCCACAATAACTTGATTTTCTTTATATGGGCAAGTCCTGGGATGGCACCAGCTCTCCTCAACATTAGTCCCACCTACCTTACAGCCTGGCCTCGTCTGGAGAAAGTGCAATTTGTAATCTCATGATTACACAACATCTGTAATCTCACATAGCCAAGAGCCACAGCCCGTAAGGTCAACTGAGCCTGAGGGAAACAAGACCCGTGTACACAATTCTCAGAGCTCTGTGCACAGTTCATAGCAATAGGCCAGTAAAAGTGAACTACAACAACGCACATGGGTGAACAGGTTGCTCAGATTCATGAAAGGTTTACATTTCTATACATATAAAAAAAGATAGGAAGAGGATCGTATCTACAAATAGGTAGGAGGGTTTTGTCTCTCTGTACATGCCTTAGTCTTTAAGGTAGACACAAAAGAAACCTGAAGGAAGATCTTGCAACCGTTTCTCATCCAAATTCTCCAAGGTGCTGAGACCCAACACAACATGCCAGCACAACATCTTGGTAAAGAATAAAACTTTATTTTGTAAAAGTTGGAGAAAATGTCTAAAAACCAAGCAAATAAGGAGCTATAAATAAGGTAACACACAACCTCCAAAGAGCAAACAAAAAACCACCCCTTCCCCAGCTCCAATACAACGTGCCCAAAGCAAGAACCGAGTGCAGCCTGTGCTTGAGCAGAGGACTTGTGGCGTTCAGACACGTGCAGGCACCTCCTGCTGCTGGGGTGGGATGTCCTTGCGGGACGCCGGGTGGCACATCCCGGGACCCCGAGCACCATCGAAGTCTGCAGAGTTGAGATTTCCCCAGGAGGCAACAAACATGCTGCACCACAAACCCTGATGATGACGACCCCTGACCACCAAGGAGGAGGAATAAACCATCAAGAGGAACCCTCCGTCACCACCACAAAAGCAGCATGTTTGGACACCATAGTCCACATTCAAGTGAAGAACAGGAGCCGGTCTGGAGCTCCCTGGAAGGCCTCACGCACCAGGACTGAAATCCATGCCCAGGACAGTCCTATTCAGCAGCTACTAAAGTTTTCCGTCACCGTGATATTTGATCATCCCAGAACTCACAACACATTTGGCCTTGTCAGACAGAAAAGCAACACCCCAAACAATTAAGATGTAGAGTGGAGGGAGAGGGGAAGGAGGGAAGACCAGAATGTCGGAGTACAGCCAAACAGTGTCTTCCAGAGGATCCTGAGCAAAGTTCAAGACCAAAGCAGCTGGTATCTGCATGCACCTCTTCTGTTGGCTCAGCCACTCCAGTGGTGCTTCTCCCCAGGCTGAGTCCCTCTGGGATGATCCCGGACCTGCTAAAAACAAAGCAGAGTTCAAATCCAGGGCTGGCCCATCTTCCCACAGCCAGGTTGGTCCTGAGCCAGGAGAACAGGCTTGCTGCAGCTCAAGCGCAGGGACATCATCACCTTGCGGCAGCTGCAAACAGCCCCGATGGACCCATTCCTTAAAGCACAGCGAGGTACCCCAACCTCAGCCACCTTCCAAAACATCTGAGCTAAAATCCTGCAGCCCATGCCTGGCAGGAAAGAATTCAGAGCCATCTTCATAGAGAACAGAATGTGTTTTGATAATGTTTTTTTGAGGGGGTGGTTGTTTTTTCTGTGTTTCTGGTGTTTTGTTTCCCCTTAAGCCAAGTTAGTGACACTTTTGTTTCCTCTTTTTGGGGCTGGCTCCAAAGGCAGAGGAATAATTGGAGCGCTAAGTACATCTGAACTGTGCAATACTGAGGAAATGTATGTGTGCATGGGGTTTTACATCAGAAGAAGCCACTAATTCCTCTTCTTCAGCTTTCGCTGGGGTCCTGTCCTTGTGGGCCAGACAGCGCCGGGGTCTGTTTCCTCATTTTACAGGTTTGAGTAACAGGCACACAGGGAAGGCGAGCGGATGGGTTCTATAAGTGGTTTCACCCCAAAGGAGCATGATGGAGAGAGCTGCTGACAGCTGTTCCCACCCACACACTGTGCACAGGCAGGGCGGGAGGAAAAACTCATGCTACATCTTTACCGAGAACGAAATCCACACCGAGATGCGACAGCCCAGCTCAGGTGCTGGAAAGCAGGGGTTTCGTCCGTTCGGGACCTGGCACATCCTTGTCTTTGTGGGGTTCTGGGCGCTGCCAGGAGCTGTTTGATCTTTGCAAAGGCCAATCCAGCTCATCGTAGCAGCAACAGCAAATGGAGGAAAACAGCCGAGTCCGGACCACCCGCGTACAGAGGACGAACATAATGCAGTTGGCACCTCCTTGGAACGTGTTACCGATTCCCTGCAAGGGCAAGAAGAAAAATTAACTGGTGCTGTTCCTACAGGCACCCCCAGAGGAGAGCAAACAGCATCAGACCAGCTATAATACTGCCCGACAGCCAGCAGCTTCCACCTACACGAGAAAAACAGCTCCAGAAAAATCAGCCTTGCACCCAATAGCAGCCCAGACGGCTGTTGTGTGTTGCTGTTTCTGTAGCCTGGTGTAGGGGAGGAGCAGGCTGAGCCCTGCAGAAGGACAGACAGCCAGCACTGCTGGGCCGAGCCTGCTTTTCCTGCCAGCAGCCGGCATTGCCCATCACTTCTATTGCAGTTATTCTCTGTAGCCGCTAGATGCTGCTGAAATATTAATAGCTCTTGCTGAGCATCCCAGACAGCGCTTGCCAGAAGGGAGCAGATGTCTTGCAACACACATTTTTAACTGTACGTGCTGTATCCTACAACAAAAAAGCGATATTAAAAGTAACAAAGCCTTATCTCCCTCCCACATCCTCCTTCTAATGTATTTCCTGGCAAATACTTACATGCAGGACAACCAGGACTGAGTTTTGCACTGCAGGGGAGTTACAGAGGGTCAGAACGAATCGCACGGTGCTCCAGATGCGGAGGATGATGAAGATGATTGGGATGAGGATCAACTTCTTATCTGCTACCGAAGTCCGGGGCTGCAATGCAGGTGCTCTTGAGAGGATGGGGCGATACTCGGAGAGATCTGCATGCTTCCGTGGATGGTGGGAGACAAAAACGTGAACAAAAACTGCACACATGGGACATTTAGCTCCAGGGATTCTTTCCAAAGCAAACTACATTTTTGCATCTTCTGGGAAGTTAAAAGTGACACAGTTATGAGCACCAGTCTTCAGCCACATTCTGCCCTTGCTAATGCAAACATTCCTGAAGCCAAGGAATAGCAAATAAAAGATATCTGGGCCTTATCAGAGTCCCACTAAAGCTTTATATTAACAAACATCGTAGTTGCTGAGAAACCAGGTGGCAACAATATAAAAAACTGCGGTGCTCCAGTAAATAGTTTTGCTGGTCCCGTGGCCTGGCCCCCATTGCTGCTGGCAAACACTTCGTAAATACGCAGCTAAGAGTTTGGCCTTGGGAAGGCCTATATATATATACATGTATACATGTTTGGAGCAGTCTGGCTCATTGTTCTCAAGCTATTCAAACTTTTGGCTTCTACCACGGCCACAGCCAGCAAGTTCCACATGGAATTCACAGCCACGTGAACCAGTTCTTCAGTATGTTTGTGCAGAACCTGCTGCCTGATTTCTACCACATACTGTCACCAAATGGCTTCCATCGATTTAGACAAGCCAGCAAACCTCTCCATACCAGCACATATAGACAAAAACAGGGATCTGTGCCCTGGATCAGGGTGGCTGGAGACATCCTATGGCAGAAGCTACTGGGTGCACTGTGATTTCTGGATGGGGATGACCAGGTCAACACAGCACAGAGCAGCTGCTGGGACACGATGCTGAACATCAGTATGCGTTTGGTGCCTAACGCTGTAGTGCCCAGACTCCCAAATGGGGCTTCACGCTGCTAGTGCAAAATAGGTATTCATAAGCAAACTATCATTAGTGATCCTAAAGTGACTGAGGTTAGATAAATCCAGATGCCAATCTCAGGCTTGGTAAAAGCGGAACTGTGGAAGACTGATTAAAGCTGAATTTTGTCCTTCACATCTTGTTTAAATTTGTACTGTAGTGTTTACATTTCACTCATGTACATCCCAAAACCCCTGAAGTTTTCAAAAGGCTTTTACAATCTTCTTATGCCAAGTCACCATGTCCCGATGCTGCGGGTGGCTCAAGTCAGGTGTACCCGCCTCTCCCAGGGCTGGATGCATTTCAGCGGGATATGAAGCAATTCCTGCCTGTGTCGCTCTTAAACATGCAAAACCTTCAGAGCACAGGAGGGTATAATGACAGAGGAACTCTGCAACCTAAGCTGAAAGCCACAAAATACTCACCGCTCTATTAATGTGCTTCTTGATGAGAATGTAGAGCACTGGCAGAGTCACATAGGCCAGTATCTCCCAAACCTTCCCTGCTAACAACATCCACAAGACCCGATCCTCTGCATCCAGGTTGACCCAACACCAGCCCACGGAAACGTTGGAGGCGTCGTAGCCGATCTTCCTCAGAGCCACCGCCGCCACCGTAATGCCAAGGGGGACCCCCCAGCTGAGGGAAGAACACAAAGAGCAAGGTTAAGCCAGGAACATTCTCAGTTTAAGTCCCGCTGGCCAACTCGCAGCTTTCAGAACACGAGCAACCGAAGCCCACGGTCTGATTCCTCTGTTGCACTTGGCACATAAAGGATCCACGATTTCATTCCATCAGTGGTTTTGTTTTTAAATGGAGGTGCAGTCAATATTTTGAGAGCAAAAGGATAGTTTCTGAAGGACAAAAGGCAAGTTTCTTCCTGAGGAAAAGCACTGGCAGTAACAGCAACAAAACTAAGAGTGTAAAGAGGAGCCATATTCACATAATCTGGAGCTGTGTTTTGGCTTTGGCTTCTCTCTCGGCAGTAGAGGCAAATATAGGGAAGCATTTAGAAGAAAAATAACTGCGGTGACACACATGAATTAAGTCGCTCAGCACCTTGGGCTGCCCACAAAAAAGCCATGAGCAAGAACTGAAAAATTCCATGAGCCCAAATGTAAAAATACTCAGTCCTTTCTCGGGAGCTGTCAATACCCAGGACTTTACAGGCCTGCCCCAGCCTGTGATGTACAACTCACTCGTTACTCCTCAATGGAAACACTGCCCTGCATCCAACCAAATGCATCACCCGCCCTTCCCATATTCATCCTCAGAGAAGGGTTCTGTGGATCCTTAAGAGGGACAAGGGACACTGAGTAAATGGCACAAACACCCCAGCGAGTGCTCGGATTGAGCTTCCAGCGTAATCCCGCTGGTCCCTCCAGATGCAAAGAAACCAAAACCATCTCCACATCGCTCTCGTTACCTCCCTGGTTCACGCTTCTCTTTCACCCACAGCCTGGAGCAGCTGCAGAGAACACGAGAAGGCTCTTCCTCCTAAAACAGTCTCTGTAGGCAGCCAGCAGCTGCCCAGACCAGATCAACCCAAATTCCGCAGCCCAGCTGAAAAAATCAGAGATAATCCCATGATATGAGATCTCAAAAACACCCCATTTTCTACTCTTAATGTCTGGGTTCGCCTACTCACAAAAGTCAATATAATGCTGTAAAAAAAAAAAAAATCAGAATCAACCTTTTAGCATGTTCAGAACATTTTGTTTCAATGTTCGGTTCAGAACAGCCAGTGCTAATCCAAGCCGGTGCTGTTATTTGAGGACAGTCCTGCTTTGGGAAGCCCTCCCCATGCTATTATCAGAGCAGGCTTTCTAAAAACATTCCAAACATCGCCACTGCCATAACATTTTCTACACAACTCAAGGCTCATTGTGGCAAAGACGGTGAGTTGCGTGGAAACAATGGTTAGGGATTCAAAGAGATTAGATTTTCTGTACACTTGAAGAACAGACCATGCGAGGGTGAAGAATTCAAGAGAACTTGCACTTCCTTAACGAAACCGTGTTGAGGGACACAAGCACCAGTGAGTCCTGCACCGAGAAGAAGGAACTGTATTAAAAACTAATTTGCCTAAATAATGATCTCCAGAGTGACCTGAAACTGAAAGAACTGTATGAGAAGATAAAGCCAGGTCAAACTCCTAGGTATAGACATAAAATAGAACAGTGTAAGTACGTACAGACACGCTGAGAGAGCCCACAGTAGGAAATAACGGATGAGTAGGTAAGGGACTTCAAAAAATCCTCATATATCTAACTAGTAAAAAGAAGAATGTGGAAGAAAACTGCCACACGTCAGGCAGGAATTTGCACTGAAATAGTGTATTGGATTGATTACAACCAACACCAAGGACAAAGGATTACAAACTCAGCATGAAGTTAGAAAGAATCTGGATAGTCAACAGACGTTTCAGTGAACTTCTTCATCTCCAGTTCAGTAAACTGGAAAGGAGAACTGAGACCAGTGATTTGGTTTTTCTTTAGAAACCCCAAAATAACAGATTCCCAAGGACTAGAAAATATAAATGTTTCATATCCGTCTAGAAGAACGGAGGAACAGAAGAATCAGAATATTATACAACCAAGGCATATGTAAAGACCAGAAAGAAAAGGATCCAAGCTAACAACAAGTTTGTGAACAGTTTGCAGTACCAAAGTACTCAAGTACTCCATGGACATGTGTGCATATATACATGTATATGCATAGTTATGAACACAATATATAAGAGATATATATATTTTTATATATTTTTTGAAGTGTATATATGCTTCTAACCACCTGCATATCCTGACCATGAAATGCAAATACTTCAGAGGCTGACAGCAATTGCTGTCAAAAGAAAAGCAAGAAACAATCCTAAGGTGGGTTCTGGTCCATTCCTCACCCTGAGTTTGGACCCAGTACTCTCACAGCAAAGATGATATTACCCCGGTAAATGATACTTGATATTTGGAAATCCAGAACAAGTGAGGTAACCTGGAAATTCACACTCTGGATGCCAGAACTTACACCTTACAACTACATAAATATTTTCAAAGCTAACTGTGAGCTTGCTTGCAAAGCTGGTCTGAGCTCAACACAAGTTCAAAACAAAACCAGAGCCTGTAGTTCTCTAGTGGAGCAGTAGAAGAGGTGGATGTGTTACCACATGAATGAACAAGGAACGAGCTTGTTTGACAGGTTTCACATCCAGTGTGACATCCTCATTTCCCTAAAGAGAAATTTCAGGTACTGACTTCCAACATATATTTAGACAGCTCCACTCAGCTAAAGAACAAACAGCCTCTGGTAATACTCAACATTAAAGGAGTATTCATTCATCTATACCCACACTTGCCCCTCATGAGTAACTGCTTGTGAAGAGGAAACACGCATTAAAAACTCCATCCTGCCTTGAATCCCTTCCAAAAGTGTCTCTCAGGATGACTTCACACAATGGTCACTCAATGATTGCATTAGCAACATATAAAGCGAGGAGGGGGGGGAATTAAAAAATTTATATATATATATATATATACACACACACATATATCCCAGGTTCTTGCCTAGACAAAAATGATGTAAACTTATCTTTAAATCCTTAAAACATCACCCACCCTTTGCCATTTTTCCTTTTGCCCTCTCCTCCCTCTCCTGCCTTCTGCAATTAATGTATGTACTCGTATCTTTTGCTAAGGGTTGCAGCAGCTCCTCTCCACATGGCACGAAGGGATTTTCAGGCTAAGAGAGCTGCAGAAAAGCACTGAGAAGTGTGAGGTGGAGCCATCTGCAAGCACCATGTCCAGGATGTGATTTTATGATTGAGTGCTCAGGTAACAATAAAAGCGCAGGGAAGGAAAGGAGAGGATGTGTCACAAGGGGATGGGCAGAGAACAGGTCCTCTCTTGTTTTCTGGCTTCTCATACGGATCATAAAGCAGGAGGAAGGTTTGAACACAGAACAGGAGTCATTTACAACGCAGGAACTGGCAACAGATCTTTGACGAAAGCCATCTATATTAGCCCTTAAACACAGCAAGTGCAGCCGATCTGTACCAAGACCAAAAGATGGCATTTATTTTGACGATGAAGAGATGACAATAAACCTAGCAAACCCACCCAGAGGAAGCTGCCTGAACACTCTCTTCCTCTGCTGCAAGGTCAGAGCAATCTTCAAGGATTTTTACAGTTTTAAGAGTGCACAGATTACAGCCAACATTATTTCCATGAATCTGCCTCTTTCTTTCCACACTTCATAGCTGATGAGGCTGAGAAGCATGAAACCAGATGGAGAAGTTACAGATAAAGATCACACAACAGTGATTAGCAGACAGGAACATTAAGAATAGGCCAGATTTGCATCAGGTCTTTGATGCAGCCTGATGCAGACAGCACACCCATGAAGAAGTCAGACTCCTTTTTCCTGTTCTTTAAGCAACACGTGGTAGTTCACTGGCACTCCATCCTCTCCATAATTCTTATAGTGCAATTCTATCCACTTGAAGGCAAATAACCCAAACTTCACTGTCTCACTGCATCTTATTTTAACTGTACCAGCACCTGGGGCTTCCTCAGGCTGTCAGGCAATAATTAGAAGAGGTAGGGCAGGAATTGAGGTTCCTCTGATTCATACCTGGCCTTGATGTCTTTTGCTGGCCCACCTTTCCCTGGACTCAACTCTAGCTCAATCATCTCCCAAATTATGCTGTTTGAAAACATATTGACAAATTATATTGACAAATATTTGATTAAGCAACCAAAGAAAACTCACTACTTGCCCTGACTTTTTTTGTTTTTAAGCAGATCATTCCTCTTATAATTTATTGCAAAAGCTTGGCAGCACAGAGGACTGAAGGATCACTGTTTTGCTCAGCACATGATTCCACAAGCTCAAATTGCATAATTAAAGCTTTTACTAAACATGATGTGGAAAATCAGCTTGCTAAATAGCAGAACTGAGACACAAAGCTACACTGTGGTCTGTTTTGTCTTGCTTTCAATCAAACACACCAAAACAACCTTCAGAGTGCTTCTCTAGCAGCCTCCTCACTTGTCGGCTACATTCTTCTGTGAGTATTGAATTACAGCAACCTGCCTGGGCAGAGGGGAAGGATCTACGGAGCAGGCTGACACGGGGAAAACAGGAACCCATGGAAGCAGATCCCAAACACAGGAGTTTCAGCAGCAGACAGGTATTGCAAACACAAGTTTCATGATGTTATTTGCAGGAGGGAAGGGAAAGCAGAAGCCAGGATTTTCAGAGTCACTATCTCTTGCCAGAGATTTTTCTATGTGACCTTAAGCAAAATTTAAGTTTTCTACATCTCCATTTCTTCTCTTAGGAGGGAGAAACATAAGCAGGGCTAGTTAGTTAAACGACAGCAAAATCCCCGTTTAAAAGGAACTTGAGAAGGACACACTATCCTCAAGAACAGAGCAGGTGACTCGAGCAACCATCCAAGCGCTTCACCGCAGAGCGGGACACGGGGGCCCCTGGCCGCAGGGCGGGCACCCATGGGGTCCAGACCTCCTACTCTCACGGGGACACGGGACAGCACCCACCTCACGGCGTGGAAGCAGCAGAGCAAGCCCGTGCCCGTGGGCGAGCCCCTCACAATGGTGATGTAGAGGTAGAGGGCAATGGCCATGGTCCAGAAGAAGGAGCTGGTGTTGGAGAAGGTGGACAGGGCGCCTTGCAGCACGCAGTCCCACGAGGTCCTGTCGAAGTCCTGCAGCACCCCGTAGAAGTAAGAGAGGGCCGAGAGGAGATCCGCCAGCGACAGGTAGAGCAGGAGCTGGCGGGGACGAGTCCGCAGCTCCGGCCACAGGGCATGGGTGCAAACCAGGAGGCTGGAACCCAGGAAGGAAAGCACGCAGGACACCAGCACCACCACCCGCTCCGAGGCGTACAGCTGGGTGGGGGGCAGAGGCCCCGGCATGCCGGCGGACGGGGACAAGGACACGGCGGCGGTCCCGGCAGCGAGGGAGGGAGAGCCAGGCGGGGGGCGGACAGACAGACACCCGCTGCGGGGAAGGGAAGGGATGACAGGGCAGGAGCGAGGCGGGGCACAGCCCGGGAGCCGGCGGAGCAATGCGGGGCTACGGGAGCCCGGCCCGGCCCGCCCCGTCATGTGAGCCCGGCCCCCCCGGCACGGTTCGCCGGAGGAAATCCCTGCGGCTGCCCGGGACTGGGAGCCGCTCCCCACGGGGCGCTCGGAGAGAACCTGCGGCGTCCCCCACCGCCCTGAAACAACTTCTTTACATTACAAACAAACCAACCAACCCGCCGTGATCACCTGGTGCAACGTGACAGAAGGAGCCGATTCAGCAATAAAAGCTGTTTTATTTTAACTGTTGTCTCCCAAAAGGCGCAGCTGACACCTTCCCCGAGGAGAGGGCACAGCTCCCAGCCTGCCCCGGCCAGAACTGCGTGTACCGCCATTCGCAGAACTCCCAGGACACAGAGCGGGTCAGACACCCAGGAGCACAGATTGCCCGGCCAGCAAACCCTCCCCGGCTCCGTCACCCTCCCCAGGTGACACCCGCGTTATCTTTACCTTCCACATGCTTTACTTTGAAACACGCCAGCATCAACTCTTGCAGCGTCCCTGTGAAGCAGAAGACGATGAGCAGACACAATCCAGTATTTGCTATCATGTGGTAGGAAAGTGCTTTCCTCTCTCCCTCCAAAGAATTTACCAGTCAAAATCTTATACTCCTTTGCTTCCAACTTGCCTGATACTTCAGCGACTTCCACACAGACAACTGGTTCCTTGTACCTTTGACGTGGATTGAGATGTAGTGGGTTTCCTAAGGACACTGTTATTGTTTCAGTGTCTTGTTCTTTTACACTGTTTAACCATTTCCCAGCTCCCTCACCATGAGGGGTCCCTGCTGAACCCAGTTGTTAACAAGGTTTATTCTGCCCTGTACAGCCAGGTGCCTTATCCCCCATCCAAGCTGCTCTCAGCACCCTAAAGCCATCTTAACGCACCCTACAAAACACATCTGACAAACATCTTTCAAAGCCCATACTGTTCAGTGTTTGCATATCACTTCCAGGCATGGCGCCCTTTCAGTTTCACACTCCCACCTCCCACACCGAGAAGCGGTTCTTCTCAACATTTTACATCACTTCTTTTGATCAGTCTTGTATTTAGAACACACAATTTTACAACTATGTACAGTTGTAACTAGTATTCGAATGAACTCTAGTTTTACACTATTGCCACTCCGTAACTTTTAACTAAAAATTCCTACTGCCTTTCATTTTCTTGACATCTGCATGTGCAAGACACCCCCCACCCAGCATCCCAGTGACATTCCTGTCATCCTGATATAGTTACCTTCCAATTGCAGAGTAGCGGTGCAGCTGTCTCTGCCCAGACACACATTCCTACCTTCGATCCTATGGAATCTGCAGTTGTCCGGAGAATAGAAATATGTGAAAACTGCGCAGAGATACATGACAACTCAAAGGCGTGTGTAGCTCAGAGGAGAGAGAAGTAAAAATCTAAGCCACTAGCTTACCATAAAGCAACATACAAACTTAAAATTCTCCTTTGAGAATTTCGCCTTCAGATGCTCTTAAAGCACAGGGCCCTATTTCACATCACAGCTTCAGAGCACATACATGCAAAGAAGACTCAGCACCATTTATAGCTGCTTGTTCCCGGTACCCAGCCAAGAGAACCCGAGCTCCCTTTACCGCATTCACTTTGAGGCCACAGACATAATTAAAACAGAATAATCTCGCTCCAACTGGTGGCATAACCAGCCATCCTCACAAGAGGTCACTGCTGTTCCAGACAGTGATATTTGTCCTGATCTAACAGGTGCTTCTCCACCATATCTCCATGTCTGATGAAGGCAGATAGCTCTGACACCGACAGACGGACCTTGGTCACCTTTTGCCACCCCTGCATCATGCCCACAGCAGACATAGAGGCAGTTTCAAGTAGGAGCCTGGGAAAAAATTAAGAGTCCAGTTTCATCACACCCATTTAAAAAAAGTAGATGTGTACAGAAATAATAAATAACCAGGAAAAAAAAATCAGCCTTTAGAGTCTCAGCTTCGGCAAAACCCCTTTAATGGTTCAGTTTTCAAATCACCATACATTTCCTCGCGAGAAAGTCAGTCCAACTGTTTCTTGAACTCATTGGCTTCTCAGGGCTCAGCCTGGGGGCAATAAGACCCCAACTCCCACCCCCTTCTCTAAGAATGTAAAATTAAAACACCTCGTGCAAAACGTTTCACGGGTGCAGATCTGCGTAGCCTGGCTATTCCCATACAAAACACCATGTATAAGAGAACATCTAGCCGAAAGGTAACAAACCTGATTCTCTGGAAGCATAAACCTAACTCTGGAATTGTAACATGATAGAAGAAGCCAGAGAGCAGCTTTTCCAGGAGAACCAGACCATTTTCTACGCCACCCGGGGTAGCTGATCCTGGGGTTCACGGAAAGGCAGCCGGGGGAGCGCGGTTCAGAGGCTCCTGAGAGAGGCAAAAATCCTGTTTGTCTTTTGTTGCTTTTTCTAGCATGTGACAGAAATCTACATTTCTAGCAGCCCTGGTGCAGATTAAGGACCTAATCCTTGACTTCATTAACCCCATCTATTCTGGTTTGGATGGACACTAGTACAGACAGCTTTCCATATAGCATTGATGAAAAGACATCTCGGGCTGCTCAACAAATCCAAAATCATCACCTTCACAACAATTTCTCGGTAGCTGCCCCTTCCAGATGACAACTTCTTCAAATAATTTAGAAGAACTGAGCAAAAATCCACAAGAAAATACATTCCTTATGCGTCTACTAAGAACACTAGGCAACAAGACAGTTAAATATGTGCAGACACTGTAGCTGAGTCTCATGTCTTTTCTTCTCAGAAAAATACTTTTTGGAGATTTGAAAGGGTTTATTTGGCAAACACAGGGGTCAAGAGAGCTCTGTGACGAGAACAACGAGGTACTGCCATGTCAACTAGGAGGAATCTGGCATTGACATGTGAGGGTCACACTGCAAGTCTGGTGCAGTGGGACCATTTTACACATGGAGAACAGACTTTCTAGAAGCAGAATTGAAATATATTGAAGTAGCCAATACAGTAATTTTAAGCTATAAAGAATATGTACAAAGCAAAATTTCATAGTTTTATGACTATTCTAGGCCCTCCGGAATTAACAAGTGCTGCCTGAATTCCTATTTTACTTTGATTATGCAAGACCAAGTACTGTGACTTTCTCTGCTGCTGCCACGTCTAGATTAATACGCACCCTTGTTCTGCTTCCCCTGCCTCTGTTGTTCAGCATCCCACAGAAATACGCCCTCCCATGCAGACAGGGCTCCTTTCAGCATCTGACGACTAATCCTGGCATGTGAGCTGCTCCTCCGACCTGGCTCCTCGTGATTCTTAGGAGACTGAAATATGCGGTCCCCTTATCTTCTTCAACCAGACCAACATGACAGGCAACCACTAAGAGTAACAAATTTCCAGCTCTTGGCAGGCTTGGCATTGGGATAGAACAGCCCCGAGGCAAGTGTGACAGTGTAAAACCTGCTGGATTTATGCAGCCTTCCGTGTCCCATCACCAGTGCACCAGAACCACAGAGCACGTGTACACAACCGCTGAAAGAGAAAACACTCATCACCCACCCCAGAGCACTGTACCAGATCCATTTAGCAAACACAATGGCTTTGCTTTCTTCAAGGAGAGATGCCTCGTCATTTTAAGCAGTTTTCCAGTAGCATCAAGAATGTCTAGTCAGGCTGCATAGATCACACAAGAACTCAAGCCAGGAGCTCTCGAAAAAGCCACAAGCAATGGGAATTTTTTGCAGGCAGAATGTAGTTACACCACTGGAATCAAGCCAGCACAATCAATGTATTAAAGTGTGCTCCAAGTGTTGTGGTAGTTTTCCATTTCAAATTTAAATTAGGAGTTTAACATGGGCTATATGTGAGAAATAGTGACTACAGGCGAGTTGCTCCACACTAGGCTCAAAGCCAAGTTCACTTGTCATTATCAGCCTGAGGTTGAAGCTCAGATGAATCCTTCCTAAAAACAGCCCCTTCTCCCAATATCGAGTGTTGCAATATTGCAGCATTACTAACAATATCTTACTCTCGGGAAGATGTGTGTGGGAAGGACAAAGAAAAAGCAAAGTAACTTGCAACACATTTATCTTCTCTTTTCTTGGTCTCTTGTCTCTGATGCAGTGATCAAGCGTCCTGTGGCGTTTCTCATGTTACCCCCGTGCTCCACCAGACACCCCAGTGCAACACCGCACAGCTGGGCAGCATCCCATCCTGCATCCCCATCCACCTCTCAAGCCACAGAGATCTGAGGCAGGCCCAACAATGTGCAGCACTTCTAGGGCAGTATACTTGCTGATTGCTTCCTTGACTATTGCTCACAACAACCAGCTAAGACACTGCCAAAGAAACACTCACAGCTGGCATCGCGCAAGGAGGGAGGTTGGGACAGGTTGTTCGAGCTCATCCTTTCTTCTCATTCACCGAAGGCAAGAGCCTGGGGACAAACAAAGACTCCATGAAGCAACAGCAGCAGTCCTAAAGAAAACAGCTTTCAAGCAAGAGAATGCTCAAAACCATAAATTGCCCCTTACCCCCAGTCTTAGGTAAGGCCTCTAGGAATTACAAATATTAACAAGATAAACCCAGCTTACTTGTCTGCAATCGTATTTATCGCAGTGAGTTCCCACGTTTCACACAACAGCACTCAAGCAAGACAGTGGAACAATAAAGTGTTTCCAGATGCTTAACAGTTTAAGACACAAAACTTTCAGCTCCTGGGGGTTCACTTGACTGCACAGCTCTGCTCTCAGGTCACACATATGATATGTTAGAAAGAGAACTCACTTGGAATACAATCATCTGCAAAACAAATGAAAAAGTGAGCAATACTTACTTATACTAAAGCCATTTGAGTTTTACAGGGGGATTAGCCTGAGATACACATGACAGGGTGTTATCTGGCACTCCTGCAATCCTCAGTTCCTGGAAACACATGAATATGTAAGACACAACCTTCAGGGCAAAGCAATTCCTTAACCCTTGCATCACAGCCTCACAAGCAGGTTTATCACTCAGGGGGCCTCTTGTGCAACATACGTGTGTAAAGGTAAAACATGCTGCATGGCTAGAAGCTCACTGGCTTTCTTCAGCCTCTTATTTCTTTCAGTGATCCCCTAGTAACACTACATCTGTATATTCTGTCCCCCCTCCTAATGCACCAGGTTACAAGTTCGAAAACTCAGTGTTTGGATAGTGTTTGGATAGCAAGACAGAGAGAGCTAAGACTCAGTTTTCTTGCTCTCACTCTGTTTTGGTCACATTAAAACTATATTTTTGATCATCCAATAAGTATCAGAAACCTGCCATTCTGCCAAGAAAGGCACAAGCACCAAATGAAAGAATTGAAACACTTTGAACTGAAAAGCAGATGTTAAAATTCCAACCTCCTGGCTATCACAGAGTCTTCAGAATGGCCCGAAATTGGGTGCGTATGTTTTTTCAAAGGACATACAGTAACCCGAGACAAACCTGTTTGGTTTATTGCAAGAGCAATGAGATAAAGTTCAGTGGTTTCTATTGTAGAGGATGACAGTGCAGGTGACGGGAAAAGCTCGTGCCCTCTATATAATATCAAAGGAGACTGACGGAGGTGAAGAGCTGTAACTGCACGTCGATCAAACCAGCACAGCAGAGAACAACAATACGCACCAGGCACAGCGATAACAGAACAAGGTTCCATTCCTGTGTCCCAGGAGACAGCACCAATTAATTAACAAATAACTTCTTGACCGTAACCTTCTCACCTGAGGAAAAAAAAGCAAACAATTCCAACACATCAAAAGTCAAGACTTGACAACAGCACCCACCTTCTTGCCCTGAAAATGTGACCCAATCTGGAACCAGCCGTCTTGTTTAAACAATGACCTAATCATCCCTCCAGCATTTCCCATCAGGATCAGAACAAACCAGACTATCTCAAAGGCAATTAACAGGTCAGGGACAAGCACAACTATAGGAGAGCAAAACAATCTGGTACAGAAGAGGGAGATACTATAATACTTCATCTTTCATCCTCCTCTGGGGACACACGGGACTGCAGAATTGCTGTTTTGGGAACTGCAAAACCCTCCTTTGAGTCACTAAAAATTAAGCATGGTAAGGCCAGGGAAAAGATGTTTTGGGGAACAACCTTGTATCTATGCAGCAGGATGGTGATCCTACTTTTAATATTTCAAATCATTTTAGCTCCGCTCTGCTGTTTGCTACCTAGTGCTTTAGGAAAGGAGGTAACTGTTAAACACTCCGGGGGAACATGGAGCATCAAAACCAGCCTTGTATTCAGGCCTCACAGGAAGGGCAGCCCAAAAAAATCCATGCCCAACACCCAGAGTAGAAAAGAGGGAGTGCCACATGCCACATCAGCACCGCTCAACTGCATGCAAGGAAAACATCCCGCTCCAGGGAATCATCTACAAGGAGTCAGCCGATACAGAAATCTCTTCTCTAAAACCAGCTGGTGGGTGTGAAAGATGGGGATCCTCTCCTGTTACGGAAATACGGCATCCCAAGAACGGTACAAAGCCCTGCCAGGTAAGATCCGCAGCAATCATTTTGTCATCGCTGAAATATGTGATACCATAAGCCTCATTTAATTAAGCACATTGGTTTCAAGTTCATTGCCAGCACTGTGTCATCCTCCTATTGTCAACAAGTGGAGTTTCAAGCCGACTTAGTCACAAGCCTTGAGCTGGTACCTGAAGAATTACAGTGAAACTGGTGGGTGAAGCTCAGCAACAGGAGAAAGTTTGACCAAAAAAAAAGATGAAATGACAGTTTTCACACTTCAGAAAGATTTCGGTTCAGAGAGACTCCTGGATATCAGCTGGTTCAACTTCAAAACTAGATCGAGATGCTCCATGTCTTTTATACAGGTTGTTTTAGTCAATCCTATTTCTAAACCACAGAATTAGACGGAATGTCTAGCTGAGTCTAGTATGCTTGCTAGGACGAACTGGTGGCCTAGAGAAAAATCATCTTAAAGCTGTACCAAAGCACCAGTGGTGGTGGCAGAGCAAATTCTCTCCTTTTTCCCAAAGAAGGTGTCATTCTTTCCTATTATGAACCTTCAGGTAGGAGAGAAAGCATCTTGCCTCTCCAAATACAGTCAGTTTTCCTGACTCATAACCTTACAGGCAGGTTTCCCTTTTTAAGATAAGAATACATTTCATAAATTCTGACTTTGATTTGATACAGTTCCTATGATTTGTGGACCCTGAGGTTTGGGTTAGTCTCTCCAAAAATGTTCAGACTTGTGCTGTATTATCCCATCTTCTACTGCACCTCCTGCGATATGCTACCAAATCAACCAGAAAATGGCTCTAGGCTGTGACTCTTAGCAATGCTTATTGTTATTATCATGTTTCTCCCATCACTTTCTTCTCTTCCCTAGAGCATCCTAATTCCCCAAACACAAGACAAGCTGCTTAACAGCTCCTCTTCACCTTTTATTATTAGTCAGAAACTCTCCGTATTAAATGTATTGCCATGACCCCAGATAGGAAAGATATTTAGCCATTTCTTACAGGTCTGTGGTAGCAGATGATGCAGCTGGCAGTGGTACCCGAGTCCACCTCGGCTCCCAGGTGACCCCAGCTTCTCGCTGCTGGACCCGATGCACCCCAAGCGAGGTGAGCGGAGGCTCCGGAGAGGTGCAGACACCTGTTTCATGATTCAGACTCACTGCAAACCCAGACAGTTCCGGCTTGCTTGATACAGCTACGACTCCACCCCACGTCCCGCCAGCCCCACAGCTAATAAGGAAACGGGACAATACCTCTGCAGTGAGTCACGAGCACAACCGAGAGAATAGATAGCACAAGCAATTTGTTTCTGTAAAACACCATGAGACTGGTAAAAATCGTGCTTAAAACTCCACTTGTTGACAATGACAGGGAAAAAGTTAGAGTCCTAGTTTGAGATCAGATAGCATTTTGAACTGTAGGACAGCCGCGTTCCTAACCCAACTGATTTTCAGCTAGTCACCCAGCTCAGAGGGACACAGCCATTCGGGTAACAGGCTATTTTCAGCTTATTGCAGGTGACAAGTGAAAAAGCAGCAGCAGTTTTGTAGCCCTGGGATCATGTTGCAGCTGGAAGCCAGACCTGCTCTCAGCAGGTTCTTTCCACCAGCTTTCCTGCGCTGCAGGAAGCACAAAAGCTCTCAGATCTAACAGGGAAAATTCAGGAAGGAGTTCACGTTATCACACTGCTGAGATCTGCAGGACAGCTGTGTCTGTCACTCAGTCATCTACTCCAAGAAATACTGACACAAAAACTCCATAAAACATGGTACAGTTAAGGATACTATGAAGAAAATCTAAAGCAACCATCTCCTCCCATTCCTTAAAAGGCATCATATTTAAAATCTACCACATCTCGCCCAAGTGAATCTTCTTTGGGATCTCCCCAGGCCTGGCTAATATAACTGGCTTAAGCAATATTAAATCCCCACATCAAAACAAGATAAAGCTATGGAATTAATACACATATCACTTACTGAACTTCTCCCCATACTGTGCGGTGAGAAACAAGCACACACACAACAGTACACCAGACCTGCTCCTTCTTCCAAAGACTTCAACAATTCATTCTTTGCCAGATTCAGTGCAACTTCTTCCTTTCTTTCATATTGCACTTTTCCTTTTACATGAAGAAAAAAAAGCCCTCTACTCACTCCACTCTAGTAAATTCTGTTCTTCTCCTTGCAATTAAAATATTTAACAGAGCTTTCATTACCTTTTTGCCAGCTCTTCTCTCCCAGATGGGATCAGAGATGTCCAGCAGCAGCATCTTAAATTGGACTGCAAGCTCTCCAAGGTAGTCCAGTCCCACTGGCTGGGAGAGCACCCAGCACTTCTGACACCAACAAAGCAGACGCACCGTCATATATCACACATTGACCTTACTGCATATTACCTCTTCCCTTCCCTTTACACAATTCCCTCCCCATATCTTATCTAATGTAAAGAAAACACAGAGTGAACTTCATCACCCAAAGGTTTAAACAGAAGAAAAAATGTTTTATTCAACCTGTTGTGGGGTTGTCAAATACCATAAACATTGGTTCTCCCCATAAAGCATCTTAGAGAAGGCCTTAAAGGAGTTGTACTTTTGGAGCTTACACAACCAGCTGACAGTTGTGAGCAGCTGAGCAGCAGTTGAGCTGGCTACTACATCTACATAAGTGCCATCGGTTTTTGGGTAGGAATGCCACAGACAGAAGTACTTTCCAGCAGCGCATTTGCAAAGCAGTGAAGCATGATGTGCAGCCCCATCCAAGGCTGCGCCTTTCCTGACCTGACTCCCCTCTGCAGCAGCCAGTACAGCCTAAGAACACCCGGCTATTTACAGGTTCTGCTGATTCAGTGCCCTGGGAGAGGCCTGGGCAGAGTCCAGTGCACTGCAGATTGCCGAGGAGTGTATGCCGCACTTCAGCACCCGTGACTCATTAACCAAGCAACGCGCACACATTAGCCATAGATCACAAACCCAGAGTCAGAGACATCAGTAGCCCCACATCTACTTTAGCATGTCAGTCCAAAAACTTGTGGTTTTATAGCTTAGATGGGTAACAAGCATCCCCCGTGCTGCTCCACCAAAACCAATGGAGTTGCTCAAGCAGTGACTTCAGCCTCATGTTACTGTGACAACATCACTCCTCGAATATTTTTTCATGCCTCGGCTTTCTGAAGCTACTCAAAAATAGGTCAGTTAACTTTCCTTTGCGGGACAAAACTCAGTGTGAGCTGACAAGGTGACAATTGTCACCAGAGCTGCCTGTACCCAGCATCCTTGGGGCACGTACAGAGGGTTCGACTGAAAGTCAAACACAGCATAACAGACTCTCTGTCCCCCGTGTGGTGATACCGGCATTTGAGCTGTATTATTTATCCTTTCCATTACAAAAGGAATGTGGAGGAAACACGTTGAACCAGGTAACAACACTGGAGGTAGGATGGAAAATAGGATGGAGAGGACAGTTTGTGCTGAGTGGAGCAGGAGGGGGGACAGCTGCGGGCTCCTGGCAAAGGATTAAGCATCCAGCTTCTGTGTTCCCCTATGTCATGCTAGGCATGGCAGTGAACCACAGAGTGTCTAATACCACACTAACTCAGTTACCTTGTCTCCTGGATGTAGAAACCAAACAATTAACTCACCCGAATCACTTACTGCTCACTACACTCAAGCTGCTCAGCAGCATTCTCAGCTTCCCGGGTGCAGCTGAGCACATTCAGACAGTATGAGCACACACAGAGCTGCGGTTTTGGGTGCTATTACTTTCTTGGATCCCTCAAAAACCAGGCACTCCCCAGTATCCCCAACTTCAATGTGCATTTGTGTATGAAGGGCTTGAAGAAAGGGGGCTACAGAGAGAAAAGAAAGAAAAGCTCTGCAGAAAAGCTGGCAGAGAGTGGGACACAGGCAGATACAGACAGCACAAGTACAAACACACAGCCTGCACTTACCTGAAGGACAGAGGTGGTCAGAAAGGCTCTGGTTTAGTAGATTCACTGCTGGGGTCTCTCAGGGAGAGCAAAACAGCTGCAGATTGCAGAGGCAGATCCTCTTTGATCCACTGGGATCCCTGTGATCGCAAAGACAAAGGCAGGCTCAGGCCTGAACAAGCCCAGACAAGCCCAAATAACGCCTCTTCCTGTGCCTGCCCGGCAACAGGGGAAGCCAGCCCTCGGATGTCAGCGCTGGGAACCACTGACCATTCCAGCCCTGGGGTGTCAGTGTGGGCACCACTGACCATTCCAGCCCTGGGGTGTCAGTGTGGGTACCACTGACCATCACCAGCCCTCGGGATGTCAGTGTGGGTACCACTGAGCATCACCAGCCCTCGGGTGTCAGTGTGGGTACAGACTGCAGGGAGGTGAGACACAGCAATTTGTGACAGTACAGGACCTGTTTCTTTCCTGTGCAACATCATTGATTTTAGCAAAGCTGAAATACACTGAACGGGAGCACTTCAACTTCAGCAGACTCATGCCAGGGCTGAGTTTAATCTGTTTCACTGCAAGAAGCCCACTTTAGGAAGAATACAAGATTTCTGCAGGATTCTTTCCTGGCAGAGGAATGTAACCCACAACTTTGCAGTCACATCCGAGGCTGCAGTAATTGGAAAAAAGCAAACTGGCAACAGAGACGTACTGCAGCAAGGACATCAGAAACCCATTGGTGCAGGACCCCAGGTTTGAAATCACACAATCAAACCCATCCAGCAGGGTCTGAGGCTTTATTCATGCCAGCCCATATAGCTTAAGTCCACCCATCCCAAATGCATTCCCCCCCAATTTTGTGACAAATGGTAAGATTGCAGAGGGAGGCTGAGGCACCTCATTCCTTCTCCAGAGAAGCACTTACTGTGCACACAGCTAATTAATAACGAGCCCTACAGAGACAGAACTGCAGCAGCCTCCTCACCACTCACACAATGCAGATATTTTTCCTCGCTTTTTGTATCAGCAAGTGTTCACACTTACTTTTCTTAATAAAGCTGCAGGGACAGATTCCAACTCAGTGCAGCACAAGCTCAGAGCAGCCCTGCTGCCTTGCTGGATGACTCCACTGTTACCAACCTGAGAAAGTCAAATATTTCACCCATTAAATCCATCCATGATAAGAAAAACCTGCACAAAATTAAATCAAGTAATAATAATAGTTTCTATGGTTTATATAAGAAATAACAAGAGATTACTTGCTGAGGTGGCCACAAATGGCAACTGATGTATCCCTAACTCAGGAAGTGCTACAAACACATAAGTTTTCACAAAAGGTCAGTGCCCCCCACCCAGTAAGCATCACTGTTAGTCAGGGCTGGTCTTGATAAGCCATGCAGACAAAGCAGCAGCTCTGGCCCTGAGGAACAGAAAAAGCCAGAATAAAACTAACATGTCCCCCAACATGACATAAAAGGGAACAATAACTAGAAAGATTAAAGGTGGCCTGGAGGAACCAGGCTGCATAAGGACAGCTTGGATGAATTTCTGCTCTTGCGTGCATGAAATCACTTCTTTCCCCCATTCATTCTGGGCTTTGCGATCCCCCCAGCCTGTTCAGCCCAGAGCGGATCTACATCCTTGCAACACACCGCATTGCTGCCTGCTGGGTTAGGGATGCTCTGCAGCACGAGAGGCAGCTCTGTGGGTTCCTTTGGGTTGGCTTTATGGTACCACCACAGCTTAGGGTTTGTCTTATAGCTCCCTTAGAAAGCAGGGTTGAAACTAAACGTTTGAGATGTGCCAAGCAGGGGTGGGTATTATTCTGACAGACCCCAAGCAGATTTAATGGCTCCTACTCATTGTTGGGCAGGACCACAACAGGAAAAAGGGGATTTTTGTCATTTCCCAGACAACCGAGACGCTTTACAGTTGAAGAGAAAGATTAAGCTGAATGACCTTGTTGAGTGCACGCATTTGGAAGCCGGCAATCCGAGGCTTCCCACCGGCACGCTGGCACCATGACTAAACAGTTTTTTAGCAGAAGGACTGGCACCCTGCCATACAACGGGAAACAGCTGCCTCGAACCTGCGTGAGCTGTCACCACTTCAAACCCCCGATCCCATCTACCCAGGTTCGTTAAGGATGTGTCCGGCTGATGAGAGCTCTCCAGAGCACAGGAACAGCAGCTGAGCGGCTTCTGCTGCAGTTTCAGCTCAGCTGGTTCTCTTGCTGAGCGTTTAGGGCTCTGCTGGCTCCTGGGGAGCGCTTGAACTGGTCTCACTGATAGTGTCCTTGCTGCTTAACCAAACTGCTTCAGACACAACCCGGTTACAGGACAGGAGGCTCTTCGCAGGGAGAAATGCTGGATGCTGCTGCTTGTTCTTTACAGCGGCAGAGGAGCCGGTGGCTAAAAGCCAACACCAGAGGTTCAGCTTAAACTAAGCAGAGAAACTGCATTAGGGACTGAAACTCAGTACCTACGTAAATGGCAGATGATTTTATCTTCAAATCAAGGTGAATCACCTTTCTGACATTCTGCTTCAGCCCAGCAATCAAGTACACTAACTGAATTGTCACTCCAGGGAACTATGATCTGAATGTAAATTTCCTTTAACTCACATTTTACCCTCACAGTTTTCCTTAACCACAGCATCATGCATAGTTAAAAACTTATATTGTGTACAGATATATCTCAGTACCTCCTTTCAGTTCCAAACTACATCCTATCTATTCCAACCCTTTACACTGAACGGTAGCACTATGGAGGCAAATTAATGAACGCTTACACAAACTGTCAGTCACAAGTCACTAATATGGGACTTGCCTCCCCTCAAAAACCTCACTTTAACATTTAGATGGCAAAATTCTTGGTAAACAGGAAAAAAATTCAGGCTTTCCCCAAAGTACATGTACATCTGCAAGGGTAGATAAGTAGAGGACTTTATAGCCATCCACCTGTAATGAGCAGAGGATCCAGCT
The DNA here is from genome assembly GCF_036013475.1 of Columba livia. Classification (NCBI taxonomy): domain Eukaryota; kingdom Metazoa; phylum Chordata; class Aves; order Columbiformes; family Columbidae; genus Columba; species Columba livia. Next base: position 3,094,532 of record NC_088622.1, read on the forward strand.
ACCTTAGTTGCAGCAAGGTGGCCTGTTAACGAGAAACAGAAACATTGCACATACAACACAAGTGACTGTGTTCATGGCTGTATTTATTGTATAAAAAGCCTGTCCTACTCAAAGGTCCCTTTACCTCGTGCCATGAGCGTTTCTCAGAGGCAAAGTAAAACACGGCTGAGACGCAGCCCAAGGTCTTCATGCAAACCTGACAAACCTCAATAACCTGTTCCACACCTTCCACTGCGGAAATACCTCGGGTCTCATCTAAGTCGGGAAACCTCAGCAGCAAGTGAATGTGAAAGGCTCCGAACCACAGCGCCATGTGCTTGAACAAGCTCCCTGAGCTTAGCAAAGGGAATGCCGCGCTTCAGCAGGGCTGGATTAACCATCTGTATGTAAAAGTGCACAGCCCGTGTTAACGGGAGTCAAAGCAACAAATATCGGCTCATACTGAGGGAGCGTAAGCCTGAGTCAGCCACTTCTCACGTGCCATAGCCTGCGAGTATGAAGACACATTTCATCTACCCATGCAACTCATGATGACGTGATCGCGGTCTAAGTGTATCATTCCTTCACTCTGTATCAATTAACACTTCTGAGGATTTGTCAAGGCAAGAGGGGCAAAATATCTTAAGATATAAGGAAAGACTACCACACAGGTAATGGTCTAATATACAACCTACACATCACGTGCTAATTAGCCTCCCCACCAGTGCACAGCAGCTCAGGTCCCATTTAATTTCCTGCACTGCCTCTGTCTGAACAGCCCAAAAGCATCATCTCCCAGAAGCCCCTGAGCTCCAAGAACGCTGACAGATTCCTCCTGAACCATTTTGTGGGTACAACAGCCTGTGAAATTTCCCCTTTTTGCAGAAACAGGAAACAGAAGCGGAGTGATTATTGTAAGGAACCGTACTAGTTCAAGCACAGAGCAAGGGATGGTGTTCCAGGCAACTGAGTCTGTTTTCAGTGACAACTGAAACATCTGACTGCTCGGACTGAAGTGCCTTTTTCACTCTGACAGTCTCTCTGGCCTTGCTCAGTCATGTACCAGTTGCAACGTCAGGATTTTTGTCTTAGTATGATTCTCTCTCCCTCCTGATCAGATAGAACCTGAAGCAAGGACACACACACCCCCAGATCTCTGTGCTGAGCAATCCAGCAATAACTGCCAGGTGCACATACATCAACATGGTTTGCAACTGGAAAAGGACCTGTACCATCACCAGACTGAGACACGCTGAAGTACACAAGGCTCCAAAAGCCCGAAGTTGAGGCACTTTGCCATATTCTGCTTCTCTTCTGCAAAACCTGTCCCTGGAGCCTTGGGGAAAATAATGCTACAGTGCACACAGCAGTAACATTACCCCCCCAAGAAGCAGACACCTCTTCAAACAGCCGTTAATCCCCTCCCGGACTGCATCACCCCTCCCCGATGTCACATACGCCAGAGCAGGGCCTGGGTGGCACAGGGATTGTGTATTAGTTGATGGAACAAACAAAGAGCAGTGAGCTGGAGAACCAGCTTCACAGAGAAAAGGCAAGAAGACAAAAGACAGAAATTTGTACTAAGGTCACAAGAGCCAAGAGTCACAAGAAACTTCAGTCATTCAGCCCGCTCCCTCGGGCAGTCAGTTTACCGGCTTCATCCATCAGCATTTTCACCACTTTCTCAGCATTTCCATCAGTATTTGACTTACCTGCCTCAGAAAAGCAGGGTTTCCATCAATCTCTTGCATGGTTTTGCCTCTTTAAGAGAGGGAAAATGCTTCCCAATTCACTCATTTAACTAATCTCTACAAATGCACAGACCAACTCTCAGCATTTGCTCTGTCAAGAATCCAGTAGGGACTGTACTAAGAATAGTACCTAAGGTGAAGGACAAAGCTTGCTAGTAGGATTAGCTGGTGCAATTACAGGTAGCAAATCCCCACTACTCAAAGGCTTTATCATTAAGCAGCAAGAGAAATGCCTCTTTTCTTGGCAAGGCATTGTGGGGAAGGTTTTTTGTTTGTTTTTAATGACACCAAAGCTGAAAGCCCCGAGCAGCTGAGGGCTGCATGGCTGCAGCTCGGTGTGCTGCTGCTTCCCTCTGCTGGGACCCAGCGCAAGGGACACCTTGTTCTGGGAACAGGGGACCCTCTCCTCCTCCAACCCGGAGTGCCAGGGGAGAGAACCCCGCACCAAGGGGCTCTGCCCAAGGTCACGCTGCTGCAGCATGGGGTGCAGGTGGAAGAGTCTCCATCAGAGGCACCTGGGAGAAGCTCATCACATTTTCCCCACCTGTTCGCAGATGGAGAGAAAGCGTCATTTTGGTCAAGCAGTTTAAGAAAACTGGGCTTTTTGCTGTCAGAGTTCTCAGCAAGAAAAGGGGGCAAGTTCAGCTGTCTCGCATGCAGAGCTGCTTGGGGAGGGAAGCCAACGAGGCAGCAAGCATCCACCTTTGCACCCAAGGAGCAATGCAAGGGCAGCAGCAAAGTGACGGCTCTGTTAGCCTGGCTGTGCTCGCTCTACCGCCGCTGCAACCCCTTAATTCCTCTTGAAATGACCACCACAGAAATAAACACTTTTCCTAACCCATCCTTCTCCAAACTCCCATCCAACTTTAAATCAAGCTGCACGTGCACACAAATGCCCGTTCCATGTTCACAGTTCATGTGTCTGTTTTTAAATATTGTGCCAGGCAAGTTGTTTGTACGACTAAACACACCCAAATAGTCAGTAACGTGGCTTTGAGTTAACAGCTTTATCACCAGAAACACTCATCACATGTAAATCTGAGTCAGTTTCCTAAAACAGAGAGTCTAAAACCAAACATCAGCTAAATGTTAATATTGTGAATGCTACCTACCAACAGAAACACATTCAGGCATGATGCATTCAACTTGTGTGTTACCCAGGAATGCTCAGAATAGAAACAATTTACCACTGCAAGTTTTTCCCCATGTGAGGTCTCTCTGCTTCTCCAACACTAAGCTACCAGTTCTCCAGCACCACAAGTAACTGCATACATGGTCATCTAAGCAAGTGACAAAGTTAAAAAGCCTTACCCCACGCTCCTGCAACTCCTTCCAGAGCAAGGTGGCCAACTGCTGCTGGGCCAGCAGGTTGTGCTGCCAAGAGGTCCAGCTTGGGAGCAGCACAACAGGACACCCCCTTTACAATCACTGCTGCGAGCCCTTGCAGAATGTGGCCGGTGCTCTGCACATGGCCCAGAGATCACCGCAGTCATCATTAACTCTTGGGTTACCACTTTGGGAGCAATTCTCCTGAAGGGGCAGAACAAAGCACCTGACAGGGAGGCCTGCAGGTTGCAGTCTTCCTCTGCAGCAACAGTAGATCTGTTGGGGGGGCCCCAAAGGGCTATTATCAATTGAAGAGCTTTGGTCCCTAGTAGATAAGGTGCATGAACTGCTCTTCATCTTCCTGTTTGCCTCGGGGTACAGTCCAGATACCCTGTGCATGCTGCAACAACAATAATCCCAGGATCACCTGCACTGCATCAGCAGTTATCCATTTCTTTGGTCTACACTTTCCATCACCACTGCTGCTACATAATGCGCTACATCTGTCATTTTAGTCCTTAGAACATTATAATATCTTGGCTGAGGCAACTGCAGAGAGGATGCTGCAGTGGTGGCTTGTCACCCCCGTTCAATGCACCTTTTGGAGCCCTGCCGCTTCCTCATTGCGCCTCTCACCCCAATTGTTACAATAAGCCCCTGGGGACATGTCTCCATGCAGCACCATCCCTCGTTGCAATTGAAGGGCATCCAGGAGAAGGACGCTGCATTCTACCTGCAGACGTCATGCATTGGACTTGGCCAACTCACTTGCTAAATGATGGGGGGGAAGCAGCAGAGTACAGGGTTGGCTGTCACAACGCTTGCAGCAGCATCTTTCAGTCGTGTGCCATCCACCGTTGTCCCCCCCTGCTTTCCCTGCAATGTCCTTCTTTGCTGAAGAGTTTTCAGACAGGGCTTTTGCTGCAGTGCATCAAAGAGCGGGTGACTTGCCAGCAAACCACAGTGTTCCCTCCTCTTCACTTCTCCCCCATCTACCCAAAGCACACCAGCTGATAATCAGTAATCAGTCATGGAATGCCTGCCTAGCCTGCCTGCAGGACTGAGCCCAAATGAAAGAGCAGGTCTTATTTGCACCACCCCCCCTTTAAACTCCTCCAGGTTACACAAGGATCCTGCTCAGTTTTACCCTCTGTGTGCTATAACCACATTTATGCAGTGTCCCTGCAGAGCACTTCTGCCTCTGCCCCAAGGCACGCTGCTTTTTCCAGCTCCATAAGCAATAGCCCCATAGGCAAAGCAGCCTCGGAGCTCAGCATATTTCCCGGTATTCAGCCCAAGGTCTGTCTCCTCAAGACTACAACCCAGTGTTCTAACTCACATGTTTTGCACAGCCCATGTTAATTCCAAGATGGGCTTCAGGGCCCATTTCCTCCTGCCCTTCAGCTCAAGGCTACTGGCTCCAGGCCACTCTTTGCCCAGTGTTGCTCTGGAGCAGCCACGCTCAAGCTTTTCTACATATGGTGCAAAGGGAGACGGGTAAATGTGGCACGTGCTGCCACTGACAGTGCTGCTGCACTAGCACAGCAATGGCTTTGGCAAGAAAAGAGTGTTCTTTACTATATGCACAGGTATTTCCGAGCCTGGGAGCTCCACGGGAGCCGAAACACAGCGCCTTAGGGATGAACTGAACCAGCGATTTTCTCCCCTGCCATCCCTAGTCTGACAGTGACCTTCAAAGTTGGAAATGGCTCTGCACATAGCTCTTCTCTGTTTAATCAAATTGTACATAATCAGCCAACTCTCCACTTTATTTTTGAATGACAGAACTGGCAAAGGCCTTATGACTGACGCTCAATTACAATCCACTGATATTTTAAACCTAAACCTTTCACCAACAGCTCAAGGTCAACCCCTAGTTCAAGGCCGTTTCCAAGTTTTCCTTGAATATAACAGGCTCTTGCCTGTGAGTTTTCTGGGGCAAGGCCCTTATTTTGTCTTTACAGATTTCAATACAACTGCCGCTGCTGAGGCAAGTGAAGGACATCTTCAATAAGCACATCCTCAATTTTATTTCAGACAAGAGCAGAGCACTTTCTATTCACCACAAGTAAGCTTTTAAAATGAGGAAAGCTTTGCCCTCTGTTTACAAATGTACACGGTTATTCACTGCAGAATATTGACGCAAATTAAAACCCATTTAGATTTGCCAAATTGCGATTGTTCCTCGCGCAGCAGTAGGGACGGTCCCTTCTCAAAACGCCAGTGGTCTGAAAAGCAGGACAAAAGGCACAAGAAGGGTAGCCGAACGGCAACCCCGCCACAGCTCCGCACAACGAACAATTCTGAAGGCTGAGCTGGCAAAACTACATCTTGAGGACATTTATGCCCAGACATAGAGGTAGGAAAACAGATTAAGATTCCTGACACATGGGAATTGTTGCGTTCACGTGTCAGACGGGGACGGGCAGGAGGCAGCTCACAGCAGCGAGTGGGGATCTTTAATACACTGGTGCATCACATCGCACAACTGAGCCAACAATGTCCCCCACCCCTGCGCTCCTGCTCATTCGGGTCTGCAGACTGGAAGAATCTGCCAAGGTTTTGCGAGGATCGGCCTCTCTGCCCTGCCCCAGTGCATACCCTTCCTCATATCACTTCTGTATTTCTTCACTCATAAAATCAGATCTCTTGGAAGAAAGAAACTTAGAGTGTGTGAGTTTGCTGCACTACAATACATTTGCCTTAGCAGCACCCAAGGCTAGAGTTAAAACGAACCATAGACATATTCCAATATTTAAAGGATATGTGCCTTTGCAGTGAGGCACCAGGCACAGAATCCAAGACCTCCTCCGAAAATATGTGCTGTCATTTGATCCAATCTTTCTTAACCATTCCCAGATCAGCCTCTGGAAATAGGTAATGAAAGTCAGTAGCAACAAGCAAACCACCATTTAAGTTCCACTCATTAAATATGTGGGGAAGCAGAATAATTGGAGGCTCTGGTAGCAGTGCTGGCTATAGCCACAAAGAATTTGGTACAGCATCTCTGTGCAAGCTCACAAGCCCCAAGAGCAGGTCCTAGGAATAAGCCTCCTTGCATATTATAAAGATAACGCTTTCTCAAGACACCTTATTCTTATTAAAAACCAAACCAAACCAAACCTGTAGCAGAAGCAAATACCCTTGGCAGCCCAAAATGCTAAAACTCACTCTAGAATCAATATGGCAACCAGGAGGAGACCACTGTTTACCAGATCAGACTGGCATTAAGGGAAGCAATCAGCTGAAATATGGTCTTGCACCAGATGCAGCAAAGTCTGGATCTCAGAGGCACTGAGCCCATGCACTCGGGCTTTTCGGCACACTGGTGGACACTCGTCCTGCCAAGTGACCAAGGAGAGGTGAAGAGAACCAGTGGCTCCCATTCCCACTCCCAGAAAGCTGAACTCCCTGCGGTTTCTATGCTTCCACCACTCGTACCACCTTTGGTAAAGTCTGTTCTTCTGTTCCATTTTGGAGCAGGTTTTTTAATTATTCTTAAAGCAGAGACCAATATGCTTTTATGCTGATTACCCTTCCACAACACCCATATGTCGGAACACCCTGTCACATTTATCATCCCTTGGCAGCTTACCTCAAGCCTGGTGTTCACTCACTTTCATTTTGTTACTATTCTACCAACCAGAGTGGTTCTTCACCAATGCCACAATCTTATGCATAAGTACTTTACAGATGAACTTTACTCATTAGCATGATGATGTAAGGAAAACACAAGTAACGCAGTATTAGTGGGCTGCATAAAGTCTGCATCACAACCACTTGAGCTTCAGTGACTTGTGATTCACACCACGCAAAATTCAAAATCCTTACATCTATGACTCCCCTTGTGTCTTCAAGACTCGGGGCCAGACATATCTCTGATGGAAGATGCAAAATTTCATGGAACTTAAAGGCTTTCCATGGGAAGGCACCCAGGGGCTGGCCTCTGCCATCAGCTTGCATTGGGTCACCTTGAGAGGAGGTTTGGTCCCAGCTCCCCTCCTGTGGTGAGGATAACACTTACCCTTCCTACAGATCTGACTTTTCTTAGTCCTTGTGCAAGCACATGATACAAAAAGCCACCACAATCACAGATCTTATCACTGCAAACATACACCACTACTCTCAAATAAAGTTGCAGACACAAGTAATTGCCTCGGCCCCACTGGGGACACGAACACCCTTCCTGGTGTCAAGAGACATCACTAAAAAAGGGAAGTCAAATATTTAGTCATTTCAGATGCTGCTCATGTCACCCAGCATCAGCTCCACAGCAGCAGCAAGGATCTAACTTGGCATGTGCTGTAACAACTGACTGCTGAGCAGCTTCCCCCTCCTCGCCCCCAGACACATAATATGAAAACCATATCCATGGGGATTTCAGCACAGCTGACTTCGCTGCTATTTCAACAGAATTGATAATTGCTCAAACTGCATTTTTCCCCTTGTCCTATTCATTCATACAGTTACCAAGACTTTGGAATTGCAAGAAGCTACATTTCAGTTAAGACAGATATTTTTATACTAGGAAAATGCAAGTTCCTAGCAGGCATTCTGTCCAAGTGAATTTTTTTCTTCTTTACTTTACAGTTAAAAATTCAGTCCTCGTGCCATTAACAAACTGTGTTCACACTGCACACAGCTCCAGAAAATGCATGTTAAACTTCTGCAGAAAAAAGGGTGTGCTAAGGCATTTCCAATGCAAACCCAACTTTTGGAGGCTGTAAAAAGGTATTAATGCTCGGAGGTCATGAGATCACTTTTCTTAGGTGCATAAACCAGACTTCTTAAAGCTCAGTTCAGCAGATCCAAGCACACAAGGACACGGTCTTTTGGGAGAAGGGTGCTGGAGCTGAGCTCTGAGTCTGGACATCTCAGGAAACAACTGGGTGGTTTTTTAACTGATTGCTTAAAAATCAGAGGTAAAGGGGAGTGATGTGGAGCTGCAGAAGCCCCGATTCCAGCTGGCAGCTCTGGTGGGCTCAGGCCGAGCAGGAGAAGGGGAATCCCTGGCTCAAGCTGCTGCTTTGCAGATCACTTGAAGGAGAAAAGCTCTGGCACCACCGCACTCTTAAAGCCGCAGCGCCCAATTTCTCCCTCCGTCCTCCCGCATCCCGCCACACAAACCCGCGTTTCTTTGGGGGGGTGACAGGGAGTGGGAGCGGGGAGGCAATCCGAGAGGTGTTAAGGAAGGGGGACAGGAGGGGAGACGCAGAAGTTTGGTCTCCCCCAGCGCTGCAGCAGCTGCAGGGCTGTCCTGATGCGCTCCTGCAAAGGCTCTGCAGCTCGGACTGCAGCACAACTGCACCAGCCCCAGGGCACCCAAACCCCCACCTGCTCCGGAAACCAGCGGCACAGAGAATGCAAAACCAGAGCTCCCGACAAAGTCATTTCGATGGGTTTAAATTCTGGGTTTGGGGGGTGTTTTATTGTTTTTTGTTTGTTTGCTTTAAAAAAAGGCAGGTTAAAAAAAATACTTTGCTGATTCAGCCTCCCTTGTATTGGTCCCAAAGAGAATTTAAAAGGCAAAAATGAAACGGGCTGAATGAAGTTGAATTAGCAAGCACACACCACAAGTTGGACTTTTTAACCTTTTATCAATTATAAGACATAACCCTGCAGCAGGAAGGACCACAGCCTCTTTAAAAACGCCTCCCTCTAAAAAAGCATGCAAAGAGCTTCCATTAAACCAGGCTAGGAAACCCTCCCTCCCTCCCAAGTTGTCTCTTCTTACCCCAAATCCACTCCGCAGAGCTGTGCTGGCTCAGAGACGAAGCGTTGTGTGGAGCAGCAAAAGTTGCAGGCTGCTTCTCCTGGGAGGGAGGCAGGACCTGGCATAAGTAGTGTCAGACGGGTCCTTGCACCGAAGTGATGCCGGGAGAGCCCGGAGCTGTTCAGACAAGGGAAAAAAATAGAAAGGGTGGGAGGGGGAGTTAAAAAGTCTTAAATCCCTGACACTGCAAGAACCCTGATCCTATAGGATTGTGTCTAAAAAGCAAGCGCTCGCTGCACAGCCGTGTTTCCTGACAAGGTGGAGACTGAGCCGTTTGATTCCCTGCTGGGTTTTTCTCACCTGGTGATGTTGGTCTTGCAGCAGGAAAAATGAAAAGCGAATGAGACACCTGCAGAAGCCTCTCAACATGCTCTGCTCTCACCTGAGCTGGTCTAAATTTGGGGTGTGGGCTGGAACTCGCTCAGAAGTCAGTGGCGGCTTCTCAGGCAAGCAGAAGGGGGAAAGATGCAGGGACAGTGTCCTGTAACTTTGATCAGTAAGGACCGAGGATGACAAAAAGAGCAGGGATGAATCTCATTCTCTGTGGTACTGCTAACGCCAATCTTAACTGTATCAAGAATTCAGACAGAAGCTGCAATTTGAAAAAGCAAAAATCACACACAATAAAACCCAACCCCTCACACCATCCACAAACATTTACCAGGTTCATTTTTATCCTTTATACAGAGCAGTGTAAAGCCTGATCCAAAGATCTATCACTGACTCCAGCAAAGCTACATTGTTTTAAACCAGCTCAGGCCTAGAAAAGCTTTTTGCCCTGTGCACATTTAATTCCTGCCTCTTATTGGTTTGGCGGAATGCGCTATTTATCCCTTGACCATTCCATTGATGAAGCCATTGGAAGGGTCCAGCTCTGGAGCTATGTAAATCCCTGTATTTCAGGGTGGATTCAGCCCCTGTTTTCATGGCAAAGCGGTTCAATGAGCACAGAAACAACATGCACCGGTCCATTTTCCTTCAGTTTCATAGAAGTGAGAGTCAGCACCATGGAACCAAAGAACTAGTGTGAGAGAAGATGCTTCACTTTACATCCTAGAGTTACCCATTACCAGTGATTTCTGGTTCTGTTATTCTAGTATCCAGTGCTAAGTGAGACTGAGGAAGAGGAAATCAGTTTAAGGTTATTGAAGGATATTGCCCAGGGGACAACTGAACCAGGCAGCATTTACAATACATGGGCAAGATCTCTACAGCAAGTTGGCTGTGGAACCAACAGTTGCAGAGTGATAGTTTTGAAACATGTTAATTTTTCATCCACATACTTCAATGCACCATAGCAAAGTGCCAAGTGTACATCAGGGTCAGTCTAAATTTATTGTTGCCTTTTGGTACCACCCTTGAAAGCTTTTAGATCAAGTTTTCAGATATGCTGATTATCTGCATCCAAAAGAATCCTGGCACTGACTGGAAAGCATTTTCCTTTCCTTTCACCTTCATTGCTTTTCCATTTAGAGATTACCTTTTTTGACTGGACTGCTTACCCCTGCCCATCCGTTGCATCGCCCAGACACACAGGATACCTGCACTTGCCAGGTGAGCTTTTATTTCTCTATACCTGTTGCATAAGATAGCATGCTCAATTCTCTTGGTTTTACAACACGACAGAAGAGCACAGACAAAGCTGGGTGTTCAGCTTTGTGTTTCTGGTTACTTGTGCCTTGCGACGAGCATGGCACTGCCGCAGCTACCGCATGGCACTGCCGCAGCTACCGCATGGCACTGCCGCAGCTACCGCATGGCAGACTTGGCGTTAACAGGCAGGATATTCTCAGTGTAAGAAAGCCCAGCAGCTCTGCAGTGGCAGCTGACAATGGGATAAACCAGCAGCAAGGAGAGACTCCCATGAACATCACATCGTTTTACCAAAATTCCGTATATCTTTGCCAAGGCTTTGAAAACATTGATTTACCGAAGTGTTTCACAACACTTCAAGGCCACTCACTCTGCAAAGCAGAAACACGTAGTTAATCTGTAGTAGATGAGGAAAAGCGTCACTTTAAGGAAACAAAGCTCCAGCGCAGGTGCAGTATGCCAAGGAATGCACCGAACACCACGCACTGTCCCCAACCCTGCACCAATTTGCTGCTGCAACACAGTCCATTAATAGTAACAAGATTGTGCATTTTGGTGCATTTCACTTCATTACAGGAGAACAAACGATGAAGGATTTTGGTTTTGAACTTTATCAACCAGTCTAAGTGTGGCATTGAGATAAGGGCAGAGAGATGTCTGTTCAACTTTGCTTTCCCGTTCAGCTGTCAGATGCTCGGAGGAAGCCTTTGACTTTGCTCAGCTGTGTTCGTGCTGCTCCGGACTGCAGCAGAACCGGGCTGATCAGCTTTCCGACACAAAGCGCAGCCCAGTTCTGCTGCAGTATTATGCCATCACATACTGCCCAGGCCACTAGTTATATTAGCACATAAAGGTGGTTGGAAGATACTGGGTTTGCTTTTATTATAGTTTCCAAAACTACTTGGATAAAAGGAGTAACCCTACTGCGTCGGTTAAATCTGTATCACTCATTTAGAACTCAGTATAAAGGTGGACACCGGCATTCAGTGTTAATTGCCCACCGAGAATGATAAAAACCTACGACTGAAGATGTGAAAGTCAAAGCAAAAGCCAGGATATTCCTAGACTAGGAAGCCTCAATGTATTTGAAGTTTTCTTCTCGCAACCATGTTGTTTATATATAGTACATATGTGGGGTATTTGTGTGTGTTTTTGTTTTAAATCTAGAACAACGTGTACAATACTAATTAGTCAGGAAACCGACTACCAGCACAACAGTAACCATTCCTAATTTCAGAAGTTCAGTGTGCCAGTCTTCATCAACCAATATTTACCTAAGACACAGCAACAATTAAACACCAAACAAGAACGTTTTGGGGAACTTCAGTGATTACCGTACTCCCTTCCTGCCTGCCTCCTGTCCACCTCTTATATCACAAGGCAAGAACAGTAGTTTCTTACTTACCCAGCCGCAGGAGTTTGGAGAAAGCCGGCATTGTCCAGGGGACAAAGCGCTGTCACAGAACAGCTGAAGCCTTCAGAGGTTTGCAGTTTCAATTCCTGAGCCCTCCAGAAGCTGTCAGAGCCAGACGGCAACACAGGTTACCTGCCTTGTGCTTCTTTCTGAAGGAAATTAACCAATTATGATACACATTCAAAACTGCTGAAGCTCTGAATCAGTTTGGACCACACTGAGAATGGTTCATGCTAGAGAATGACACCAAGGGCAGAGAGGAGACAACTGCTTCATCTGTGAATTTCCTTTGCTTATCTTGAACAGACAGATTTTAGTCCATCTCCACATATTATATCTACAACAATGGGAATCAGTAGTTGTAATTACAACTATTTTAGTTAATGCACTAAGAGGCCCACAAGTAATGTCTTTGGCTACTGAAAGCAAAGCAAAACTTTGTCCTCATACACAAGAGGAAAATATTTCCCTACGTTAAAATGAAGAGACAGTATGTTTAGCCTCTAACTTCCATTTCCTTCCGCATTTAGCCCAAGACCAAACAGGGCACTGAAGGCAGCTTGTCCCAGCACAGGAATTCCTGGGGAAGATGCCAGCACTTTGATCTGCTGATCAAGCTGATGAGAGCATCGCTTTGTTCGAACAAAAGGCAGCAAGCAGGCATGGCTTACTGGATTGATCAGTTCTGGTTTGATTTAGGTGGAACACCTGGTGAAGATCAGCTCTCCTCCTCAATTCCTGTCCCCTTGTCACTGCTTTGATGGGACTCTTGTGTTGCAGCCGCATCCCGGTTGCAGAGGGATGCTGGACTGCACCACTACTGCAGCGATGCTGCCGGAGGGCTCTTGGGGACAGAAATTTACAGTCATGTTTTAGTCCCATGGCTGGGTGGGGATAGCAGCAGAGAGGTAATTGAATGAGCTGGCAATGCCCTCCACTCCAGCTGCATGGTGTTAAGACACTTTCCTGCCCCACTCAAATTGCACATCTGTGAAGCATTCACTGGACAGGATTTCCACAGCTTAAAAGCTAGAGTTTAAAAAGGAAAGTCGACGAACAATAGAAACAGAAGCTCTTGAGAGGCAGCATTACTCTAATACTCTCTCACCTTGGGGTATCTCAGCTTTATTTGCTGCTAAGCTCTTTTAGAGCCGAGCTCTCCAGAGAGCGCACCAGAGCAGATGGGTCTTGGGAGCATCATCTGCCATGGCTCCAACAGGGCTCCTGTGCAGATCAGCCTTCCAGCCTCTAAACACAGTTCATCTGGATGCGCAGAGATGGCGTTGTTTAATACCACGCAGGCGTAAGGATTTAAATATAAACTTCTTAAATTGGGTTGGAGCTTTCCCTCTATCAGGCCTATTCAAGGCTTTAAGCAAGCTTAGCCACAAACTAACTTCAAGCAGCACTGCAGCTCCAGAACTCATTAGGTAGCTGAGCCATTGACTTGCCCCAATGGCCATAACAAAGCCTCTCTTTCTTACTCTCTCCCACACCAGTTTAAGAACTACCATTACGATTTTTACAGTCTGGTTTTGCAGAAGCCACAAGACAGTAATTTTGTTTTCTACGAAGAAGCCCAGCTGCTGTACAGCTGTTCCTTATTGCTCCACAGCAGAAGTTAACAGCCTTATTCAAAGCCACGTGAACTTTTCGACAGCCTAGAACATAGAGCTTCCCTGGCATTTTGTCCCCCAGCACAGGGCTGACCAGGCTCTGCAGCAGCAGTGTGACACAAAAAAACGAGGAATGATAAAGCATCCACAGAAATTACTCATTTACAGCCACATCTATAGACCGTTGGCACTAGATGCCTTTGCAGAGAATAATAAATTTGGCAGATATGAGGCAAGTTTCCACTAGATTACGTCACCAACACCTTACGTCTTCACAGCAGTGCAGCCCCATCCTGGCTCAGTTCCACCTCTCTACACCTTGAGATTAGTCTGTGAACACAACACCAAAACGCAACAAACTCCTTCTGCACCAAGCTCACCTTGTTTAATATACATATACTGTTCCCACTCCTAACTAAAGAAGCACTTGCTATGGAGCAGCTCTCAATCTCTATGCCAGAGCACAGCCTCTACCCAGAATTTACAAGCTAAAGTCTATAACTGATAAGCTGCTCCCTCTAGTTTAATACTTCCTCATCTAAAACACCATCTTTAAACACCACCCACAGCAGCTCTTTTTCCTACAGAGCTTTTATTTGCTTGTAGAGCATCTGGCTCCTTAATGCTCCTTCCCTTGCTAACTACCTTTTATTCCTTTATTGGCATCAAGTCTCATCTGTCACACTGGACTTATTTCCCTTAAAGGAACATGCAGCTAAGTCTGAAAACGCACTGATAAAAGCATATTCTGATCCAAACCATCATCCTGATAAAATCTTACTTACTTGCCCCAAATTATGAGCTGTTAGAGCTCCTTAATGAAACAGCTGAGATATTTTTAACATAGTCAAAAAACCTATTTTATCTTCTGACCTTCAGCTCAGAAATAGCTGCACCATTTTTTTTTCAGAGATTTCAGAAAATGACCGCATAGTCTACAATTTCAGCCTCAATATTTAATGTCTGGCATCCTATAACTAGCTGAAAACATGGTCTCTCAATGGAAGATGTTAAACAACTGCTGCTACTCCCAACTTCCAGCTCTATCTATAATAATAACAGGTTCAAGGGAGCAGGGCCTCAGCTGCTCATCTCATTAAATGTGCCAGAAATATGCAGCAGGGAGATTTGCGCTTTAATGATTTCTGTGAAAGTAGAAGGCAAACCCCCTCTTCCTTTCGGAACAGAAAACAGACTGTAAAAGGGGATTCCCATTTACCTCTTCTCACACTCTGCTACACCCAGACTCAGATTAGCTTCTGAGAGCTAAGCAAGCTTCGCCATCCGGTCATTCATGGGTTAAATACATAGCTGTGGGATATAGCGCTGATTCCCCTAATCTTCTTGCTAAACGTACTGTTTAGAAATATCACACAGGGTGGTAAGGGGAGATGGCTGGAGCTAGATTATTTGTCCAGCTGGCTCTTTCAGCTGAGTTATTTACCCCCTCACCAAGTTTAATTTGCTAAATTTCATCACTTGAGTTATGCTTGTGATCTGCCCTCCGCTGGCTTTCAGAAATAGAGCCACTGGTAGAGGCATTCAGACTTTACTCAGCCCAAAGCTGCATTAGTAACATGGTCGGAATCATAAAGCGATGTGTAATGCGAGGCAGGGTAGACTGCAGTCTTCCTCATCCCTAATTTGGACCCGCATCTTGCAGACAAACCTGGGTGCTGACATTCCATGTCACTCCGACAACTTTGCAATGCCATAAAGGGTCTTTTTGGGACCAGGAGCGCATGCTGACGGAATAACCTCCAGAACGGATTGCTGAAGAAGGTTACAGCATCAAGAAATTACACTGTTAATGAAATTCAAAGTTATATCACAAATATAATGCAAAGCTTGTCTTGTATATAACACCATTGCTAGATTACTGGCCTGAGCAGTAAGGTGCCCCAATGCCGTTCTCAGCTCTGCAACCAGGGAAAACAGTGACTTTTTCTTTCGGTTACTGAAACTCCTGGCCTCAGTAAAGATTTTGGTCTAATTAAGAACTTTTGGTATACTGAGAACCTTTCCAGCCCAAACACACTAGAAGAAAACACACCATGTGCCCATCCATGCAAACACACCTGACGCAACTCCCAGGTGTTGAAAGGGTGCAAGCCTCAGTGCCCAGGGCACAGTCACAACGACAGTGCCCAGCTAGGCCTGGGCAAGGGTCTCCCACACAACTGAGGGCCTGAGTCCCCAGAGTCCCCTGTGCCCTCAGGCCCTCTCTGCCCTGCAATTTTCTACCCTCCCGACTGCCGCTGCCCGGCGAGAGCGGACGCCAACCGTAGATTCTGTCGGCGGTGGGAGGAGCGTCCCGGCGGGCGGGGCGCTGTGCCGGGCCCGCCCGCAGCCGCCGCTGCCGCCGCCGCCCCACTCGCGGGCCCGGGGTGGGAGGGAGGTGAGTGGGGGGCGGCGGCGGCGGGGACGGGTCGGGACGGGACACGGGGGCGGCTCTTTGCGCGGCTTCCCCCGCTGCGGCTGCGTGTGGCAGCCCGGGAAAGGCGGCCTTCCCCCGGGCGATGCATTGCCGTGCCTTGAACCCCCGTGCAGCGGCCTCCGCGCTGCACGGACGGGGCGGTGGAGCCGAGCCGTGCACGGCGGGACGGAGGGAAGGTCCCCGGTCCTCCCGTCCCCCGCAGGGCAGCGTGGAGCAGTCCGGGCGGGCGTTTTCCGCGATGCACGGAGAAGCGGAGGCGGAGCGGGGTGCGCGGCCGCTGCGGAGCCTCTCCGGTCCCGTCCTTGTTCCCTCGCTTGTCCGCCCGTCGCTTCCCCGACACCCCGGCCGTGTTCTGGGCACGTCCCGTCGCCCATTCACGCGTGTCACTTACCCCTGTCCGTGGGGAGGGACGGTCAGCGAGTCCTTTTTGC